>NC_048565.1:51201375-51526375 GCF_013265735.2 Oncorhynchus mykiss
TCCTGTAGTACTGCATTGTATTATTTTGTACAAAGTGTGCAAAACAAGACACTATACTGTAGCAAACGGTATCCTTTCAGTTGATCATACTAGCGTAGCGCTACTCATGTCTACCGGACATAGATGCTGTTGCTATGCAACCTCTTGCTAGCTTGTTAGCATAACAAATTACTAGCTAGACTTTTTATGACATCGGGTGTGTTCGTAAATTCAATCTGGAATGCCAGAGTGCGCTTTGGGCATTTCTAAAATGTCAGTGAAAATGTCAGTGAAGACACTTGCCAGCTGGCCAGGGCTGGCCATATCTGAGTTAGTTTGTCTAAATAAATGTTGTACAATTAAAGGTCAAAAACACTCAATTTCAAAACAGTCATCAATAATCTAATGAGTTCAGTGCTTGTGAAGTTATACCACGGCTATACAGTGCATTCGGAAAGTATTCAGATCCCCTTTTCCCTATTTTGTTACGTTACAGCCTTATTCTAAAATGGATAAAATAGTTTTTTTCCCCTCATCAATCTATACAATCTATACTCAATAATGACTAAGCAAAAAAAAATGTGCCAATGTATTACACATTTAACATAACTATTTAGACCCTTTGTTGAAGCACCTTTGGCACCAATTACAGCCTCAAGTCTTCTTGGGTATGGCGCTACAAGATAGACACACCTGTATTTGTGGAGTTTCTCCCATTCTTCTCTGCAGATTCGCTCAAGCTCTGTCAGGTTGGATGGGGAGCGTTGCTGCACAGATATTTTCAGGTCTCTCCAGAGATGTTCGATTGGGTTCAAGTCCGGGCTCTAGCTGGGCCACTCAAGGACATTCAGAGACTTGTCCCGAAGCCACTCCTGCATTGTCTTGGCTGTGTGCTTAAGGTCGTTGTCTTGTGGGAAGGTGAACCTTCGCCCCAGTCTGATGTCCTGAGCGCTCTGGAGAAGCTTTTCATCAAGGATCTCTCTGTACTTTGCTTCACTCATCTTTCTCTCGATCCTGACTAGTCTCCCAGTTCCTGCAGCTGACCTCCATCATGTTCACGTGCCCTTCTCCCCACAGCATGATGCTGCCACCACCGTGCTTTACCATAGGGATGGTGCCAGGTTTCCTCCAGATGTGACGCTTGGCATTCAGGCCAAAGAGTTCAATCTTGGTTTCATCGGAGCAGAGAATCTTTTTTCTCATGGTCTGAGAGTCCTTTCGGTGCCTTTTGACAAACTCCAAGCGGGCTGTCATGTGCCTTTTACTGAGGAGTGGCTTCCGTCTGGCAACACTACCATAACGGCCTGATTGGTGGAGTGCTGCAGAGATGGTTGTCCTTCTGGAAGATTCTCCCATCTTCACAGAGGTACTTTGGAGCTCTTGAGATGACCAATAACTCCATAGTCACTCTGCTCTTCTCCCCCGATTGCTCAGTTTTGCCGGGCAGCCAGCTCTAGGAAGAGTCTTAATGGTTACAAACTTCTTCCATTTAAGAATGATGGAGGTCACTGTGTTCTTGGGGACTTTCAATGCTGCAGAAATGTTTTGGTACCCTTCCCCAGATCTGAGCCTCAACTCAATCCTGTCTTGGAGCTCCTCAGACAATTATTTTGACCTCATTACTTGCATTTTGCTCTGACATATCCTGTCAACTGTGGGACATTATATAGACAGGTGTGTGCATTTACAAGTCATGTCCAGTCAATTGAATTTATCACAGGTGGACTCCAATCAAGTTGTAGAGACATCTAAAGGATGATCAATGGAAACAGGATGCATCTGAGCTCAATTTCAAGTCTCATTGCAAAGGGTCTGAATGTTTTTGTATTTGCTAACATTTCTAAAAATCTGTTTTTGCTTTGTCATTATATGTGTAGATTGATTTATCCATTTTAGAATAAGGCTGTAACAAAATGTGGAAAAAGTGAAGGGGTCTGAGTACTTTTTGAATGCACTGTAAGCCTTCCACAGCCATAAGACCCACTTTTAATGTATTTTATTTTGTCAAGATAGTTGAACCTGCTTTTTTGGTGTTGCAATAATCACTAATCTGGCTTTCAAGTCTGTCTTTGAAAATGCCCTTTTTTAAAAAAAGAATTAAACTAAAACAACATTGACTAATAATGACTAACTTCTTGAAGCAGGCGTTAGGCTATAGACACAGGTCTCATCAACAATCTCTCAAGCCCACGTGCTAGGGATTAGCCAGCTAATCTTTATATTTCAAGTATAGTCAACTTGGATCTATTTGCTAGCTAACAAGGTTGAACAGTTGAATTGTTATGAAAACACCCTTCTGTCTGTCTCCAACTGTTTTAAAGGCATGTTAGCCTGTCCACTTTGTTCAGATGTTGAAATCAAACGGCCTACCTTATTTCTCAGAATGAGAACGAGTTGCCAATTCCTTATAGTGTTTTATGCTTATTGCACATTTATAAAACAGACTAGACAACTAGTATAGCAGTCTTTGGCTAAAATGCTGCTAGCGGTACGTGGTACCCCAATGCTGTGCACAACAAACTGGACATTCATTTTCCAGAATTAATGCTCATTAATACTCTCGCTTTAGTAGGGTCTGCTCTGCGCACAATTGTAGTAGTTGAGACGTAAAAAGGGTATCGTTAGAAGAGTTAACTACTCTATTACAGTTTTTTTTAAATGCTCAATGTGTTTTGGTGTCCTTATGACCGATTCTGTTTGACCAAACCTCAAATGCAAGTAGCTGAAGTTAGTTTTTATTTTTATTTATTTCACCTTTATTTAACCAGGTAGGCAAGTTGAGAACAAGTTCTCATTTACAATTGCGACCTGGCCAAGATAAAGCAAAGCAGTTCGACACATACAACGACACAGAGTTACACATGGAGTAAAACAAACATACAGTCAATAATACAGTGGAAACAAGTCTATATAAGATGTGAGCAAATGAGGTGAGATAAGGGAGGTAAAGGCAAAAAAAAGGCCTTGGTGGCAAAGTAAATACAATATAGCAAGTAAAGCACTGGAATGGTAGATTTGCAGTGGAAGAATGTGCAAAGTATAATTCAAAATAATGGGGTGCAAAGGAGCAAAATAAATAAATAAATAAAATACAGTAGGGAAAGAGGTAGTTGTTTGGGCTAAATTATAGGTGGGCTATGTACAGGTGCAGTAATCTGTGAGCTGCTCTGACAGTTGGTGCTTAAAGCTAGTGAGGGAGATAAGTGTTTCCAGTTTCAGAGATTTTTGTAGTTCGTTCCAGTCATTGGCAGCAGAGAACTGGAAGGAGAGGCGGCCAAAGAAAGAATTGGTTTTGGGGGTGACTAGAGAGATATACCTGCTGGAGCGTGTGCTACAGGTGGGAGATGCAATGGTGACCAGCGAGCTGAGATAAGGGGGGACTTTACCTAGCAGGGTCTTGTAGATGACATGGAGCCAGTGGGTTTGGCGACGAGTATGAAGCGAGGGCCAGCCAACGAGAGCGTACAGGTCGCAATGGTGGGTAGTATATGGGGCTTTGGTGACAAAACGGATTGCACTGTGATAGACTGCATCCAATTTGTTGAGTAGGGTATTGGAGGCTATTTTGTAAATGACATCGCCGAAGTCGAGGATTGGTAGGATGGTCAGTTTTACAAGGGTATGTTTGGCAGCATGAGTGAAGGATGCTTTGTTGCGAAATAGGAAGCTAATTCTAGATTTAACTTTAGATTGGAGATGTTTGATATGGGTCTGGAAGGAGAGTTTACAGTCTAACGAGACACCTAGGTATTTGTAGTTGTCCACGTATTCTAAGTCAGAGCCGTCCAGAGTAGTAATGTTGGACAGGCGGGTAGGTACAGGTAGCGATCGGTTGAAGAGCATGCATTTAGTTTTACTTGTATTTAAGAGCAATTGGAGGCCACGGAAGGAGAGTTGAATGGCATTGAAGCTTGCCTGGAGAGTTGTTAACACAGTGTCCAAAGAAGGGCCAGAAGTATACAGAATGGTGTCGTCTGCGTAGAGGTGGATCAGAGACTCACCAGCAGCAAGAGCGACCTCATTGATGTATACAGAGAAGAGAGTCGGTCCAAGAATTGAACCCTGTGGCACCCCCATAGAGACTGCCAGAGGTCCGGACAGCAGACCCTCCGATTTGACACACTGAACTCTATCAGAGAAGTAGTTGGTGAACCAGGCGAGGCAATCATTTGAGAAACCAAGGCTGTCGAGTCTGCCGATGAGGATGTGGTGATTGACAGAGTCGAAAGCCTTGGCCAGATCAATGAATACGGCTGCACAGTAATGTTTCTTATCGATGGCGGTTAAGATATCATTTAGGACCTTGAGCGTGGCTGAGGTGCACCCATGACCAGCTCTGAAACCAGATTGCATAGCAGAGAAGGTATGGTGAGATTCTAAATGGTCGGTAATCTGTTTGTTGACTTGGCTTTCGAAGACCTTAGAAAGGCATGGTAGGATAGATATAGGTCTGTAGCAGTTTGGGTCAAGAGTGTCACCCCCTTTGAAGAGGGGGATGACCGCAGCTGCTTTCCAATCTTTGGGAATCTCAGACGACACGAAAGAGAGGTTGAACAGGCTAGTAATAGGGGTGGCAACAATTTTGGCAGATAATTTTAGAAAGAAAGGGTCCAGATTGTCTAGCCCGGCTGATTTGTAGGGGTCCAGATTTTGCAGCTCATTCAGAACATCAGCTGAGCAGATTTGGGAGAAGGAGAAATGGGGAAGGCTTGGGCGAGTTGTTGTGGGGGGTGCAGTGCTGTTGACCGGGGTAGGAGTAGCCAGGTGGAAAGCATGGCCAGCCGTAGAAAAATGCTTATTGAAATTCTCAATTATGGTGGATTTATCAGTGGTGACAGTGTTTCCTATCTTCAGTGCAGTGGGCAGCTGGGAGGAGGTGTTCTTATTCTCCATGGACTTTACAGTGTCCCAGAACTTTTTTGAGTTAGTGTTGCAGGAAGCAAATTTCTGCTTGAAAAAGCTAGCCTTGGCTTTTCTAACTGCCTGTGTATAATGGTTTCTAGCTTCCCTGAACAGCTGCATATCACGGGGGCTGTTCGATGCTAATGCAGAACGCCATAGGATGTTTTTGTGTTGGTTAAGGGCAGTCAGGTCTGGGGAGAACCAAGGGCTATATCTGTTCCTGGTTCTAAATTTCTTGAATGGGGCATGTTTATTTAAGATGGTTAGGAAGGCATTTTAAAAAAATATCCAGGCATCCTCTACTGATGGGATGAGATCAATATCCTTCCAGGATACCCCGGCCAGGTCGATTAGAAAGGCCTGCTCGCTGAAGTGTTTCAGGGAGCGTTTTACAGTGATGAGTGGAGGTCGTTTGACCGCTGACCCATTACGGATGTAGGCAATGAGGCAGTGATCGCTGAGATCTTGGTTGAAAACAGCAGAGGTGTATTTAGAGGGCAAGTTGGTTAGGATGATATCTATGAGGGTGCCCGTGTTTAAGGCTTTGGGGAGGTACCTGGTAGGTTCATTGATAATTTGTGTGAGGTTGAGGGCATCAAGTTTAGATTGTAGGATGGCTGGGGTGTTAAGCATGTTCCAGTTTAGGTCGCCTAGCAGCACAAGCTCTGAAGATAGATGGGGGGCAATCAGTTCACATATGGTGTCCAGAGCACAGCTGGGGGCAGAGGGTGGTCTATAGCAGGCGGCAACGGTGAGATACTTGTTTTTAGAGAGGTGGATTTTTAAAAGTAGAAGTTCAAATTGTTTGGGTACAGACCTGGATAGTAGGACAGAACTCTGCAGGCTATCTTTGCAGTAGATTGCAACACCGCCCCCTTTGGCAGTTCTATCTTGTCTGAAAATGTTGTAGTTTGGAATTAAAATGTCTGAATTTTTGGTGGTCTTCCTAAGCCAGGATTCAGACACAGCTAGAACATCCGGGTTGGCAGAGTGTGCTAAAGCAGTGAATAGAACAAACTTAGGGAGGAGGCTTCTAATGTTAACATGCATGAAACCAAGGCTATTACGGTTACAGAAGTCGTCAAAAGAGAGCGCCTGGGGAATAGGAGTGGAGCTAGGCACTGCAGGGCCTGGATTCACCTCTACATCGCCAGAGGAACAGAGTAGGAGTAGAATAAGGGTGCGGCTAAAAGCAATAAGAATTGGTCGTTTAGAACGTCTGGAACAGAGAGTAAAAGGAGGTTTCTGGGGGCGATAAAATAGCATCAAGGTATACTGTACAGACAAAGGTAAGGTAGGATGTGAATACAGTGGAGGTAAACCTAGGTATTGAGTGATGAAGAGAGAGATATTGTCTCTAGAAACATCATTGAAACCAGGAGATGTCATTGCATGTGTGGGTGGTGGAACTAATAGGTTGGATAAGGTATAATGAGCAGGACTGGAGGCTCTACAGTGAACTAAGCCAATAAACACTAACCAGAACAGCAATGGACAAGGCATACTGACATTAAGGAGAGGCATGCTCAGTCGAGTGATCAAAAGGGTCCAGTGAGTGGAGAGGTTGGTTGGGGGTCACGGCGATTTAGACAGCTAAATAGAATGGAGGTCTGTTATTAGCCAACTCTTGCGTTCCGTCAGTAGATTAGTGGGTTTCCGTGTGGTAGAGGGGATTAATCCAAATCACACAACAACAACAAAAATAAAAACAATAGATATAGTTATAGAGGCCCAAGAAGAAAAATCAATAAATAAATACAAATAAAATAAAATAAAAATTGTCCGATTGTCTATTCAGATAGCAGCCGATAAGATAGCCAATGGCTAGCAGGCCGCAGATGGGCGCCCAGGCAACGTTGCGCCGGAGGAGCCAGCCGGACAATTCCCTCGGGTAGACAACGTCGGCAGTCCAACTGTGAAGGCCCGGTGGGGCTCCGCGTAGGCAGCAAAACGGGTCCAGATAGGTGACTGCAGCCCAGGAGTGATTGATGGAACTCTTCTGCTGGCTAGCTCCGGAACAATTGATGTTAGCTCCGGAATCGACGAATGCCGATAGTCACATGGATAGCAGCTAGCTAGCTGTGAGATCCAGGTATGGATGTCCAGAGCCAGCGGCCGAAATCCGGTATGTTCCGTTCCGAGCCGTGCTGCGCTGCACCGCGCCGTACAAAACTGGCGATAGATTCTCGAGCCAAAGGACAGCCGATGACCACAAACCGTGGTTAGCTGAGTACTAATGATTAGCCAGTAAATAAGCTAACTAGCTTCTGAACCAGCTTCAGAGTAGCTTCTGGACCAGCTTCTGGCTAGCTCCCGGCTAGCTTCTGGCTAATTTCTGGCTAGCCTCTCGGAGGATTACAGATCTGAGGTAAATAATACTTTTTTATATAAATATAAATTGGTGAAGCGGATTGCAGGAGAGTGTTCTGAAGATGAGTTTTTGGAAAATTAAAAATGTATGTGAAAAAAAAGTTGTAAATATATCTATATATTTATATACACGACAGGACGAGGACAAAAATACGTCTGAACTGCTATGCCATCTTGGGAATGAATGTTAGTTAGTTGCAGTTGAATCCTACAAGTTGAATGCACTTGTAGGAGAGGAAGATCTCTCAACTTTGTTGGCATAAGAGGCAGGGAGAGGGGCTTGGTGTGTGTGTAAACCATAGAGGAAGAGGCTTCAGTCTCGCGAAAGTATGTCCAAAATAAGGCCAATGTGGTTCTATGGACTTATTTTGGACCTTAGCGTGTCTTCTGCCTTCTGACTTTGGGACAACAAGTACCATTTTTAGGGCGGAGACGTGTATCTCGTCATAATTTACAGATCTCTGGTGTAACTGGGAAGGTGCACACAGCACAAAGGGGCGAAGGGGAGGAGATCAAAAATACAACATGAGAACAAGCGGACATAAACGCTCATAAAAACAAAATCCCTACTCTGAGTACGCGTCCTGAGCAAAACCTTGAGACTTCCTTAATATTAGAGATTGTTCATTAGTTGTTGTTGACAAAGAGAATAAGAGAATTGTTCTGACTTCAAAACTTAAACACAATAATGCTGGATTTATGGCGCCAAAGAACATGGCTGATGTTTTACCAATTGTGCAATTCTGTTATATTTTGGGGGGCGTTATTTTTTTACTTATTGTGTACATAATGTTGCTGCTACCGTCTCTCAGAAAATCGATTTCTCACCACGGACTGGAAGAAGCTTTTTCCTTTAATGAGTCCGACGAGAAGGATATCCTGCTTTCACTGGAACAGGCCCAGATCCACGCCTTTTGCGTGAAGAAAAGACGCCGAAAAAGGGGACGCAGATTGGGGATCCTTCTGAGATTCCGGAGGCGAGTGAGCAAACTCCCAATGCCTTCCATTCTTCTAGCTAACGTGCAGTCTTTGGAAAATAAAATTGATGACCTACTATTAAGATTATCCTACAAACGGGACATTAAAAACTGTAACATCTTATGTTTCACTGAGACGTGGCTGAACGACGAAATGGACAATATAGAGCTGCCGGGATATGAGGGGTGGGGGTGTGTGTCTTTTTGTCAATAACAGCTGGTGCGCGATGTCTAATATTAAAGAAGTCTCGAGGTATTGCTCGTCTGTGGTAGAGTACCTTATGATAAGCTGTCGAGCACACTATCTACCAAGAGAGTTCTCATCTGTGTTATTAGTAGCCATCTATTTACCACCACAAAGCAAAGCTGGCACTAAGACCGCTCTCAACCAACTCTATAAGGCCATAAGCAAAGAAGACCATGCTCACCCAGAAGTGGCGCTCCTAGTGGCCGGGGACTTTAATGCAGGCAAACTTAAAGCAGTTTTACCACATTTTTTTACCAGCATGTCACATGTGCAACCACGGAAAACAAAATTTTAGACCACCTTTACTCCACACACAGAGATGCATACAAAGCTCTACCCCGCCCTCCATTTGGCAAATCTGACCATAATTATATCCTCCTGATTCCTGCTTACAGGCAAAAACTAAAGCAGGAAGTACCAGTGACTCGCTTAATACGGAAGTGGTCAGAATACGCGGATGCTACACTACAGGACTGTTTTGCTAGCACAGACTGGACTTTGTTCCGGGATTCATCTATCGATATTGAGGAATACACCACCTCAGACATCGGCTTCATCAATAAGTGCATCGATGATGTCGTCCCCGCAGTGATTGTATGTACATTTCCCAACCAGCCATGGATTACAGGCAACATCTGCATCGAGCTAAAGGCTAGAGCTGCTGCTTTCAAGGAGTGGGAGACTAATCCGGACGCTTATAAAAAATTACACTATGCCCACAGACGAACCATCAAACAAGCAAAGCGTGAATACAAGATTAAGATTGAATCCTACTACACCGGCTTTGATGCTCGTCAGATGAGGCAGGGCTTGAAAACTATTACGCACTACTTACGCACCCAGATGCGAGCTGCCAAGTGACGCGAGCCTACCAGACGAGCTAAATGCCTTTTTATGCTAGCTTTGAGGTAAGCAATGATGAAGCATGCACGAGAGCACCAGCTGTTCTGGATGACTGTGATAACGCTCTCGGTAGCCGATGTGAACAAAACCTTGAAACAGGTTAACATTCACAAAGCCGCTGGGCCAGATAGATTACCAGGACTTCTTCTCAAAGCATGCGCGGACCTACTGTCAAGTGTCTTCACTGACATTTTCAACCTCTCCCTGATCAAGTCTGTAATTCCTACATGTTTCAAGCAGACCACCATAGTCCCTGTGCTCAAGGAAGCGAAGGTAACCTGCCTAAATGATTAGCGCCCCGTGTCACTCACGTTGGTAGCCATGAAGTGCTTTGAAAGGCTGGCCATGGCTCACATCAACAGCATCCTCCCAAACAACCTAGAGCCACTCCAATTCACATACCGCCCCAACAGATCCAATCTCAATCGCACTCCACACTGCCCTTTCTCACCTGGACAAAAGGAACACATATGTGAGAATGCTGTTCATTGACTACAGCTCAGCGTTCAATACCATAGTGCCCACGAAGCTCATCACTAAGCTCACTAAGCTAAGGACTCTGGGACTAAACACCTCCCTCTGCAACTGGATCCTGGACTTCCTGACGGGCTGCCCCCCGTCAGGAGTAGGCAACAACACGTCTGCCACGCTGATCCTTAACACTGGGGCCCCACAGGGGTGTGTACTTAGTTCCCTCCTATATTCCCTGTTCACCCACGACTGCATGGCCAAACATGACTCCAACACCATCATTAAGTTTGCTGATGACACAACAGTGGTAGTCCTGATCACCGACAACGATGAGACGGCCTATACGGAGGAGGTCAGAGAACTGTCAGTGTGGTGCCAGGACATCAACCTCTCACTTAATGTGAGCAAGACAAAGGAGCTGATCGTGGACTAGAGGAAAAGGTGGGCCGAACAGGCCCCCATTAACATAATGCATTAACATAGACTGCTGAACAATTCTTAAAAATCGCCTCTGGACAATTTACATTGACCCCCCCCTCCCCGTTGTACACTGCTGCTACTCGCTGCTTGTTTGTTACCTATGCATAGTCACTTCGCCCCCACCTACATGTACAGATTACCTCAACTAGCCTGTAGCCCTGCACATGGACTCTGTACCGGTGCCCCCTGTATATAGCCTCATTATTGACATTCTTATTGTGTTACTTTTTATTATTACTTTTTATTTCAGCCTACTTGGTAAATATTTTCTTCTTCTTGAACTGCGCTGTTGGTTAAGTGCTTGTAAGTAAGCATTTAACGGTAAAGTCTACACTTGTATTCGGCGCATGTGGCAAATAAAGTTTGATTTGATTTATAGTTTCCCACTTACCACAAGCATGTGAATGCCCGATAATATAACTTTAAACTATAACAAACAAATTAACATTTCTACTCTAGTGTAATCTTTTGCATAACAACTGTGGAACATGTTTAGCTATAGGAATATGCTTGTACAGTACACGCTAGCAACACAAGTAAACATTAGCAAACATTCAAAATCTGTGTTTGGCCCCAAATGAGGGGATAGGAATCACGTCCCAATGATATCTCCTTTCTCCTGCAGTGTGCACTCACTCGTTCACTACTTCCCACAAATCTAAAAGCATTGGATTGGTGGAGACATGGGTGAGTGGAGGTTTCCACCTTATTTCTTATTCCAGTAAATTCCTTTCATTTCAGTGAAGGGAAGTGAACAGGTGCACACTTTGGGACTAAAGAAAGATGATTGGGATATAGCATTATCACAGTCCTGTTTGTATGTGTGCGTGTGACGTTGTAATAAATGTATGGATCTGGGTGACCCTGTTTCTTCTCTCCTCTCTCTTCTCCCTCCCCCGGCCACAGTCCGATATCAGGCCCGACGTCCAGTGAGAAGGAGGAAATCCACAGTGTGTGTGTGTGTGTGTGCGTGCGATGTCGTGTGTGCGTGCAACGTTGTGTGTGCGACGCTGTGTGCATGTGTCTGTGTGGGAAGTACACTGTGTTTGTATGTATATCTGTGTCTGTAATTGTACAGATTTCTAGGTAACACTGTGTCCTCCATTCTCTCTCTCTCTCGCTCCTCTCCTCTTTTTCTCTTGCTGGCCTGACCAGAAGGGTATCATTCCTCGTTGCCTAATGTCCAGTGAGGAGGAGATGGACCAGAACTTTTGTGTGTGTACATGTGTATAAAGTACACTGTGTAATATTTATTTTCTCCTCTCTCTTCTCACCTCTCTTCTCTCCTTTCTCCCCTCCCTCCCCCGGCAACAGCGTAGTACGGTATCATACCTCGAAGCGCAACGTTGAGTCCAGAGATGGCGTGTGTGTGTGTGTATTAGTCTTTTATGTGTGAAGTACCCTGTGTCAATGTTTGTACCTGGGGTCGGTTACAGTATAATGAAACCCTATAACACTGTGTCCTCTATCCCTGCCCGACCACAGTAGAGTCCAGTATGCCTCATAGCCAGACCTTCAGAGCTTGTACAGTTGAAGTCGGAAGTTTACATACACTTAGGTTGGAGTCATTAAAACTATTTTTTTTCAACCACTCCACAAAAGTAATTTTTCCAACAGTTGTTTACAGACAGATTATTTCAGTTAGAATTCACTGTATCACAATTCCAGTGGGTCAGAAGTTTACATACACTAAGTTGACTGTGCCTTTGAACAGCTTAGAAAATTCCAGAAAATTATACTGATAGGCTAATAGACATCATTTGAGTCAATTGGAGGTGTACCAATTGTGTACCAGGTGTGGATGTATTTCAAGGCCTACCTTCAAAAGTAGTGCCTCTTTGCTTGACATTATGGGAAAATTAAAATAAATCAGCCAAGTCCTCAGAAAAACAATTGTAGACCTCCACAGGTCTGGTTCATCCTTGGGAGCAATTTCAAAACGCCTGAAGGTACCACGTCCATCTGTACAAACAATAGTACGCTAGTATAAACACCATGGGACCACGCAGCCGTCATACCGCTTAGGAAGGAGACGTGTTCTGTCTCCTAGAGATGGACGTACTTTGGTGCGAAAAGTGCAAATCAATTCCTGAACAACAGCAAAGGACCTTGTGAAGATGCTGGTGGAAACAGTTACAAAAGTATCTATATCCACAGTAAAATGAGTCCTATATCGACATAACCTGAAAGGCCGCTCAGCAAGGAAGAAGCCACTGCTCCAAAACCGCCAGAAAAAAGCCAGACTACGGTTTGCAGCTGCACATGGGGACAAAGATCGTACTTTTTGAGGAAATGTGCTCTGGTCTGATGAAACAAAAATAGAACTGTTTGGCCTTAATGACCATTGTTATGTTAGGAGGAAAAAGGGGGAGGCTTGCAAGCCGAAGAACACCATCCCAACCGTGAAGCACGGGGGTGGCAGCATCATGTTGTGGGTGTGCTTTGCAGCAGGAGGGACTGGTGCACTTCACAAAATAGATGGCATCACAAGGCAGGATAATTATGTGGATGTATTGAAGCTGCATCTTAAGACAGTTAAAGCTTGGTCGCAAATGGGTCTTCCAAATGGACAATGACCCCAAGCATACTTCCAAAGTTGTGGCAAAATGGCTTAAGGACAACAAAGTCAAGGTATTGGAGTGGCCATCACAAAGCCCTGACCTCATTCCTATAGAAAATGTGTGGGCAGAACAAGAAAAAGTGTGTGCGAGCAAAGAGGCCTACAAACCTGACTCAGTTACATCAGCTCTGTCAGGAGGAATGGGCCAAAATTTACCCAACTTATTGTGTGAAGCTTGTGGAAGGCTCCCCGGAACTTTTGACCCAAGTTAAACAATTTAAAGGCAATGCTACCAAATACTAATTGAGTGTATGTAAACTTCTGACCCACTGTGAATTTTTTTATTTTTTATTTCACCTTTATTTAACCAGGTAGGCTAGTTCAGAACAAGTTCTCATTTGTAACTGCGACCTGATGTGATGAAATAAATAAAAGCTGAAATAAATCATTCTCTCTACTATTATTCTGACGTTTCACATTCTTAAAATAAAGTGTTGATCCTAACTGACTAAGACAGGGAATTTTTTACTGTGATTAAATATCAGGAATTGTGAAAGACTGATCCGACTTCAACTGTATGTGTGTTAGTAGTATATACTGCATAATGTACACTGTGTAGCACTGTCTCCTCTCTCCAGTAGACTATCATGCCTCGGAGTCCTACGTCCAGTGAGGAAGAAATGGCCCAGAGTGTCTCTGACGGGTCTGGAGGTTTTGAGACAGACAGCTCCAAGGAGGAGGCTGGCCATGGAGGACCTAGAGGGGAAAGGGCCAGCAGAAGGACCGACAGGAGAGCAGAGAAGGATAAGGCCGCCCGCAGGGAGTCACTGGTCTTCTGTGTGGTCATCCCTGACCTGCAGCAGTCTGTGAGTATACACTTCTGTCTCATTAAACTGTTTTTCTTATCATACTGCAGGAATATACTATCTAAATCCAGTTCGAAGCCAAAACATAAGCACGTTTCACTTTCCATTTGTGTTGTCATCCCTGACCGACAGCAATCCATGAGTAGGGACAGGGACATTGTATATATATTTTTTTCATATTAGTCATTTAGTAGACAGCTTTATCCAGAGTGACTTACAATCAGTGCATTCAACTAAAATAGTTAAAACAATGAAGAAACTTGAAAAAGAAAGGAGAGCCTCACACTATGAGCTCAAAAGCAATAATTTAATAACCAACATTTCAACAGACAAGCTGTCTTCATCAGGGTATAATGACAAACACTGCAGGTCACTAGTTTCTATCGTTTGGAAGGACACACACAGGTGTCTGTAATCATGGCCCGGTGTGGAACAACGACCACATCACAATCATTACAAGTAAAACATCTTCAAAGAAAACAGCAGCTATCTGCGAAATCAGTGCTAATGAGAGTAGAAAAATAATTGGGATGTTTGTTGGAATTACGACATACCGGTAGTTGTTTCTGCAGTTTGTTACTGCGTTTTGCTTATATGAAAGACTAAACCCTAGGCTAGTAAAATTGTAAGTAAAGCACAAAGCTGTTAACAAAAACGAGGTCATAGCAATCGTGGGATATTTACGCCAACCTAGCTGCAAACAGTCAATGTGAAAGAGCGAACTACAATTGCTATGTACTGTATAATGTATCAACTGAAAGTCAGACTGTTCTCAGCCAAGCAATTAGATAGATACAGTGCCTTCAGAAAGTATTCACACCCCTTGACTTTTTCCACATGTTGTTGTGTTACAGACTGAATTTATTATGGATGAAATTGAGTTTTTTTTCCACTGTCCTACACACAATACTCCATAGTGTCAGAGTGGAATTATGATTTATTTTTTATTTTTATGTTTACAAATTAATAAAAACTGAAAAGCTGAGATGTATTGAGTTAATAAGTATTCAACCCCTTTGTTGTGGCAAGCCTAAATAGGTTCAGGAGTAAAAATGTGCTTAGCAAGTCACCTAATGCATGGCATGGACACACTCTGTGTGCAATAATATTATTTAACATGGTTTTTGAATGACTACCTCATCTCTGTACTGCACATATACAGTTATCTTTAAGGTCCCTCAGTCGAGCAGTGAATTTCAAACACAGAATCAACCACAAAGACCAGGGAGGTTTTCCAATGCCTCTCAAAGAAGGTAGATGGGTAAAAAAAAAAAGCAGACATTAAATATCCCTTTGAGCATGGTGAAGTTATTAATTACGTTTTGGGTAGTGTATCCATGTTATGGGAATGCTTGTAATCATTAAGAACTGGGGAGTTTTTCAGGATAAAAAGGAAACGGAATAGAGCTCAGCACAGGCAAAATCGAGAGGAAAAACCTGGTACCGTCTGCTTTCCATTAGACACTGGTAGATTAATTTACCTTTCAGCAGAACAATAACGTTAAACATAAAGGCCAAATCTACACTGGAGTTTCTTACCAAGAAGACAGTGAATGTTCCTAAATGGCTGAGTTACAGCTTTGACTTAAATCTACTTGAATATCTATGGCAAGACATGAAAATAGTTGTCTAGTAATGATCAACAATCAACTTGACAGAGCTTGAAGAAATCTGAAAAGGATCATGGGCAAATGTTGCATAATCCAGGTGTGGAAAGCTCTTCGAGATTTACCCAGAAAGACACACAGCTGTAATCGCTGCTAAAGGTGCTTCTACAAAGGATTGACTCAGGGGTGTGAATACTTACATACATGAGATATTTCTATGTTTCCTTTTCAATACATTGCGACATTCCTCTAAAAACACGTTTTTACGTTGTCGTTATGGGGCATTGGGTGTAGATGGGTGTAAAAATGTCTAATTTAATCCATTTTGAATTCAGGCTGTAACACAACAAAATGTGGAATAAGTCGAGGCATATGCATACTTTCTGAAGGCTCTGTACGTAAGAGGGAGAAAGAAAGCAATTGAAAATCGGTAGCTTGGTTATTCAGCCACAAAACACATATTTTCTTGCTGAGAAGAAGTGCTGTTGTTTTTCCAAATTCCTTATCAGAAATGAACATGCACTCTCATATAAACCCACTAGGATTTTCTGGATAACAGCATAATCCATTGCTATAATCCTTACTAATTGATTGAGCTAATTCCAGTTATTGTTTCCTTCCACCAATACTGTGTAGTGTACACCTCTGCCAAATGACTTCGTGAATATGGAATTATCATTTTTTTGTCCAGCTTCTTTTGGGAAGAGGCTAGCTAATTACTGAAGCAGAATATCATTCGTAGACATTTCCATACTGTTCTATACAGGACTTCCTAGTCTATTCTACTGTAAATAAAATACTATATTCACAGCCATTGTCTCACTGGCAGGGAGACGTGTGCTATTGTTTGTCCAGGTCCATCTGTTACCACCTGCTGCCAGAATGGAACATCTGCATGTGTGTGTTAGAAGCAGAAATGTATGCTTTTTAAACCCAACGCCACCTGTCCTCTAATGTTTTGGAGCAGAAATGTATGTTTAAACTCCAGGTTTGGTATGTTAGCATGATCTTTGCATATGTTGTCTTTGTTTTGGAGCAGACATGTATGAGGTTTAAACCCGAGGCCACCGTATGGGTTGCTAAACAGCAGATCCTGTGTACACTGACCCAGACGTTGAGGGACGTGCTGAACTATGGCCTGTTTCAGCCCGCCGTGGAGGGCCGCAAGTCTGGCTTCCTGGACGAAGAGCGCCCCCTCAAAGACTACCCTACTCCCGCCAGCATCAAGGGGGTTCCAACTCTGGAGGTACAGTAAAAGTACGGCTTTGATCCATCCCTCAGGTCCAACCCTAACCCTAGCCCGAGTCCTAACTCTAACCCTCAGACTAACTCACCCACCAGCAGCAAGGGGGTTCCAACTCTGAAGGTACAGTAAAAGTACTGCTTTGATCCATCCCTCAGGTCCAGCCCTAACCCTAGCCCGAGTCCTAACTCTAACCCTCAGACTAACTCACCCAACTCTGGTTGTACAGAAAAAAGTGCTACACCGTTAGTCTGTATTATTAAAACGCACATCCATAACTGATTGCTTCACCACATACAGTACTTTCATCAAGCTATTACGTTTTGATCAAAGAGTGGATCTTCGTCTTGTCAAATAGATGCGCTCCTGGCTCAAAACATTACACTATAAAGTATGCGGTAGAGCAATCGTGTGTGCATTGCAGGCTCTACTTAAATAACCCACTACGGCTCCATCCCTCAAGTCCAGTCCTCCTGTATTGGCAAACGTAAGTCACTGATTGCTCGACAACAGACCTTTATTAGGCGAGCACAATGTTGTTATGGATTGTGTGTGTGTGTGTGTGTGTGTGCCCTACTTCCTCCATCCAGCACTGCTCCATCCCGGCGGTCCAGTAACACAGCACTGGACACGCTGCTCGTACCCCAACCAGGGGTGCTGTATAAGCACTTCTCCGGGTTGATCATTATCAAAGAATCTAATCTGTAGAAAATTCAGCCACTTAATGAATGATCGAGGGACTGCATCACTATAATAAGTCTTGTTTTCCCAAACAGCTCAGCTGGATTTGTGATGAGGCGGCATAGCGGGAAACTCCATTCTTGGCTCCCTCTCTCTGTTCTTTGTTCTATATAGCCTCAGTCAGTGGTCCCCTGGTATCACAAGTACTTAATTACTGCCTGCCTGGGTGATATTATCTAGTTACTTAGTTAGTATTAGACATACGGATCACCCATTCTGGGGCAGTATTCATAAAGTGTCTCAGAGAAGTGGTGATCAGTTTTGCCTTTAAGATCATAACTGAGTCTTTATAGAACAATGACATGGACGGGGGGGGGGGGGGGGGGGGGGGGGGAGACACCTGATCCTAGATCAGTACTCCAACAGTACGCTGAGATGATTTTGTGAATATGGGCCCTGGGTATGATTGGGAAGTAATCTTTTTTTTGAATCTCCTTTCTACAGTTTTGTTATAAGAGCAAGGTCCCAGCGCCGCAGGGGATGATTATATCTGTTTTGTTAGTCGGGATCATTACGAGTTGATTATAAGAGGATGTTATATAGGGTGTTCATGCTCATGATTAGTATTAACAATGCATTACAACAACATCATAGTGTATTATACTGTTTGGCTTTAAGTAAAGCGTTACCAATTTTTCTCTTCTCCTATTTACAGTTCCGTTACAAGAGCAGGGTCTACCAGCAGCCCAATGTAAACGAAAAGCAGATTGCCAAAATCCACACGCAGGTGAGAAAAATAAATGAGGCTTCATATTCCTTTTTCACTTCTTCTTTCAAGTGCCTTGAATATCTATTGCTGATGTAATTTATTGTATTGGATCAGGTGAAAGCTATATCTTGGACCCTTTTCACACTATATATCCGTCAATGATGGAACCGTGCTGAAAAGAGCAATGTGAAAAGACAATATCAGCCGCAGTAGAGTACGGCTCGGGTCATTACAGTCGTGTGAAAAAGTGATATTATTAACGGAGCTTGTCTCTGAGACTTTCATTGTATTACGAGCGAAAGAACATCTCAGGGCCTTTCTCTGTAATACTGATCAAATCAATACACTATTCGGCTACAAGCTGAATATAAAGTGTGAATTATTGAAGTGCATCATTTCAATGGGCTCAATATTCAGCAGGTATGCGTTTTAACACATAGAACAGGATGGATTATTGGATTAAGACAGAAAACGACTTGAGTCCAGGAGAAATTCTATCCCTGTCCTTCTCGGTCAAAAAGGAATGCCACACTAAATAATTCACCCATCAAATTCCATCCCTGCTGTTTCCCCTGTTCTTTCAAGTCCACTCTTCCTTTATATGTGTTCGTGCGCGCGTGCGTGTGTAGTGTGTGTGTGTGTGTGTTGGAGTTGTTCAAAGTGTGTGTACTGTGGCTGCGTTAGAGTGCTCTGGTCAGCGTCAGTCCCCCTGTAGTGTCTCTGTCCTGCCTGAAGGCTGCAGGCGAGCCTCTCTCCCTCTGCCTGGCACTGTTCAGCTCAGCTCAGCTCTGGGACCTGCTCTCTTAGCTATTTATAACTGGCCTGGAAAGCAGCACATGTGTCCCTGGTCCCTGGGAAAGCACCATGAGAAGAACAGCAGTGCAGAGACCTGTGTAACCATCATCTGACCTCCCTACTGTACCAACCTCCCTGTCCCTGTATCACCACCCCACCCTGCTCTCTCTCTCTGTCTTTCTCTGCCCCCTCCTACTCCTAGGCCAACTATAGGAAATTCATGGACCACATTCAGCATCTCCAGCTGGATAAAGTGGTAAAGATGCTGGAGAAAGGCCTCGACCCCAACTATCAAGACCCTGATACTGGTGGTACGCCACACACACACACACACACACACACACACACACACACACACACACACACACACACACACACACACACACACCTAGGCTCTTACTCAATATTGTGATGTGCACCTCATGTTGTATTATACAGCAGCTGCTGAGAAGTAAACAGTGTCTGATAAATTATGAATAGCTTAGTTTACTGAAAAAGGAAATTAGAGATCAGCTCACCTCAAATGTTTTTAAAATCTCAGTTTACGGCTACAGTAGACTGAGACAATTGCTTGTGTTTTTGTGCACCTTCATTCTGTAGGACCTATAGGGCTGGTTTCCAGGACAAAGTCTCGTCCTAGACTACAAAGTTATTTCGATAGCCGTTCTTCATTGAACATGCCTTCTATTCCAGAATTAGCCTCCTATTCCAGGAAACCTACCCATCGCATTTGCTTTGATGATGTTCATACAATAAACTCAGGGTTTCTTCTTTTAAGTAATATCCGTAACACTGAACAGCACCATGTTGTGTGTTTGTTTTGTAGAAACTCCACTGACCTTCGCAGCCCACCTTTACAATGTGGAGCAGGTCATCGTTGTATTGAAACAAGGTGGAGCACATCTGGACTTCAGATCACAAGATGGGATGACCGCTCTCCACCATGCGGTCAGGGCCAAGAATCAGGCCACGCTGAAGGTTATCCAGCATCTCTATGCCTTTTACAGCTTATATAAAGTCGGCCACAATTCCCCTCTCTACCCCTTCCCCTTGGCCTTACCCTTTGATGTGTGCAGATCTGTATGGTTGAAGCAACATAGTGGAACATCCGCCACTACTGCTTTTCTCCAGACCCTTCAGATCTGCAAACGTAGAAGGGTTAGGACCAAGGATATGGGAAAGAGAGAGAATTGGTATCGGCTGATACCTTTAGATTTTTCTAAACAATCTATCCCATAACAAATCAAATCCAACTTTGTCACATGTGCCGAATACAACAAGTGTAGACCTTACCGTGAAATGCTTACTGACAAGCCCTTAACCAACACCCCACATATAGGAATCATAATTGACAATGTCCTACGCATAACACTTGTGAACGACCACCTGGATTTGGTCGGTCGTATGTAGCAAAATTTGAAATGGTGTGTGTTTTTTTAAATACATTGGATAAGAGTAAAGACTCATAGCTACAACATGGTATATCATACACTGCAGTTGAGGAACAATGGGAAAGTAATTGAGTTTGAGTTTATTTGTATTTTTACAGGGACAGTGCACATTAATCAACGTTTTAGTAAAAGTGCCGGTTTTAGCCAACTGCATAATTTTCAACTGCAGTCCCTGGGCAGGTTTTTAAAATTAATTACAATACAGACAATCAATGAGCAGTGAGCACACGCAGAGCAACATAGGACAAGCAAGACATAGCATGCAGACAGAGCAACATAGGACAAGCAAGACATAGCATGCAGACAGAGAAACATAGAACAAGCAAGACATAGCATGCAGACAGAGAAACATAGGACAAGCAAGACATAGCATGCAGACAGAGCAACATAGGACAAGCAAGACATAGCATGCAGACAGAGCAACATAGCACAAAAAGCAACAAGACAAAACCCATAAAAGCAACAAAGTGTTTTCACACCTCACAATCTACAGGCAGCAGACAACATGGAAAGCAGCAATACACAGCTAGGGATAATGTTCACAAATCTGATTGACCTTTAGCCGTGTTTTTTGTGAAAGTGTGATAGGTGGTGCAATTCTGCTTTGAAAGTTGATAAACTTGTAACATCACTTTTGAGATAATGGTATTTGCATGTTTTGGTACCTACTAGAGAGCTGTTCTTTGTCTATACCTATTCAGCATTGTTCACACCCAGATACTTTATGTCTATGTCCTGGGAAATTTTCTTGTCACTTACAACCTCATGCTAATCGATCCCGAAGAAGTGTGAAATGTCAAATGTGATATAACGAAGCACCTGAGTGAGTTGGGTGCGCAATTACGCAGGTACTTTCCAGAAACGGATGACGCAACTGGATTTGTTATCCCTTTCATGCCCCTGCCTCCAGTCCACTTACCGATATCTGAACAAGAGAGCCTCATCGAAATTGCAACAACTGGTTCTGTGAAAAAATGTATTTAATCAGAAGGCATTGGGCTGTGCTCAGAGTATCCTGCCTTGGCAAATCGCGCTGTTAAGACACTGATACCCTTTGCAACCACGTACCTACAGTTGAAGTCGGGAGTTTACATACAACTTAGCCAAATACAGTTAAACTCAGTTTTTCACAGTTCCTGACGTTTAATCCTAGTAAAATACGCTGTTTTAGGTCAGTTAGGATCACCACTTTATTTTTTAAGAATGTGAAATGTCAGAATAATAGTAGAGAGAATTATTTATTTCAGCTTTTATTTATTTCATCACATTCCCAGTGGGTCAGAAGTTTACATGCACTCAATTAATTGCCTTTAAAATGTTTAACTTGGGTCAAACGTTTAGGGTAGCCTTCCACAAGCTTCCCACAATAAATTGGGAGAATTTTGGTCCATTCCTCCTGACAGAGCTGGTGTAACTGAGTCAGGTTTGTAGGCCTCCTTGCTCGCACACATTTTTTCAGTTCTGTCCAAACATGTTCTATAGGATTGAGGTCAGGGCTTTTTCAGTTATGCCCACAGGAATTTGTGATGGCCACTCCAACACCTTGACTTTGTTGTCTTTAAGCCATTTTGCCACAACTTTGGAAGTATGCTTGGGGTCATTGTCCATTTGAAAGACCCATTTGCGACCAAGCTTTAACTTCCTGACTGATGTCTTGAGATGTTGCTTCAATTTATCCACATAATTTCCCTCCCTCATGATGCCATCTAGTTTGTGAAGTGCACCAGTCCCTCCTGCAGCAAAGCACCCCCACATCATGATGCTGCCACCTCTGTGCTTCACGGTTGGGATGGTGTTCTTCGGCTTGCAGGCCTCCCCCTTTTTTCCAAACATAACGATGGTCATTATGGCCTAACAGTTCTATTTTTGTTTCATCATCCCAGAGAACATTAGTCCAACGCTCTTTGTCCCCATGTGCAGTTGGAAACCGTCGTCTGGCTTTTTTTATGGTGGTTTTGGAGCAGTGGCTTCTTCTTTGCTGAGCGGCCTTTCAGGTTATGTCGATATAGGACTCATTTTACTGTGGAGATAGATACTTTTGTACCTGTTTCCTCCAGCATCTTCACAGGGTTTGCTGTTGTTCAGGGATTGATTTGCACTTTTCGCACCAAAGTACGTTCATCTCTAGGAGACAGATCGCGTCTCCTTCCTGAGCGGTATGACGGCTGCGTGGGCCCATGGTGTTTATACTTGCATACTATTGTTTGTACAGATGAACGTGGTACCTTCAGGCGTTTGAAAATTGCTCCCAAGGATGAACCAGACTTGTGGAGGTGGCTTATTTTTTTCAATTTTCCCATGATGTCAAGCAAAGAGGCACTGGGTTTGAAGGTAGGCCTTGAAATACATCCACAGATACACCTTCAAGAGGTGTAAAAAGCCTATCAGAAGCTTCTAAAGCCATGACATCATTTTCTGGAATTTTCCAAGCTGTTCAAAGGCACAGTCAACTTGGTGTGTGTAAACTTCTGACCCACTGGAATTGTGATACAGTGAATTATACGTGAAATAAACTGTCTGTAAATAATTGTTGGGAAAATTTCTTGTGTCACGCACAAAGTAGATGTTCTAACCGACTTGCCAAAACTATAGTTTGTTAACAAGAAATTTGTGGAGTGGTTGAAAAATGAGTTTTAATGACTAAGAGTATGTAAACTTCCGACTTCACACTACTGCATGTGAGAGTGGATTCTCAGCCCTCACTAAGCAAGAAAACTAAATACAGATACAGACTATGCGTGGGAAATGATTTAAGACTGAGACTGTCCAAGGGGTACGAGACTATAAAAAGTTTGGAAACCACTGCTCTACGGGAGCTAACGTGCGCTAACGTGATTAGTATGACGTTTTAAGTCCCAGGACATAGACATATCTGATATGGGGAGAAAGCTTAAATTCTTGTTCATTTAACTGCACTGTCCAATGTATAGTAGCTATAACAGTGAAAGAATACCATGCTATTGTTTGAGGAGAGTGCACAGTAATGTATCAGGAATCAAGGTAAGACCCAAGTGAAGACTGTGTGAATTAACAATGTTTATTGTAACCACAGGGTCAGGCAAACGACAGGTCAAGGCAGATAGGGGTTGATAATCCAGAGTAGAAGCAAAGGTACAGGACGGCAGGCAGGCTCAGGGTCAGGGACAGGCAGAGTTCAGTAATCCAGAGGTGGAGCAAAGGTGCAGGGCGGCAGGCAGGCTCAGGGTCAGGCGGGTGGGTACAGGGTCAGGACAAGCAAGGGTCAAAAACCAGTAGGACGAGAAATAGAGAGGCTGGGAAAAGACAGGAGATGACAGGACAAACACTAGTAACATTGACAAACAAGACGAACTGGCCCAGACAGTTTTTCTGGGGCAGTGTGCTTTTGGGGGAGTGATTTTACACTCCGGGCAGCTGTGACAATAGTCTTCCACAGCCCTTCTCATCCCGGGCCAGTGGAACTAGGCGGTGATCCGTTCCCGGGTCTTATCCATTCCCAGGTGCGCCTCTAACAGGTGAACAATTCCTGCGTACAGTTGGGGCAGCAACAGTACCTCTCTAAGTTCCCCCTGTCTGCACGACACCTGATGCGGGGAATGGGCTCCTCCTCCAGTTGTTCACTGGGGGGGGATCGGGTTCCGTCACCCCCTCGGACTCCGACTCCGGACCCGTAGATACGGTCTGGATGCGATTCAGTAGACGTTCCTCCTTGTAGCTTCCTGTTTTCTTCAACGAGGCAAACATTTTGTTGCCGCTTTTCCTCCAGCATTCGTTCATGAACCGTCTGTTGGGCCCGGGACGAGCTGAACTATCAACGTGTCCAAGCGTCTGCTGCGTAAACGTCAACCCAGATCTGACCATGTTATCAGAATGCCCGCATTCTCCACCAATTGTGGCAGACCAGGGGGTTTGGTCAAGACGTTTAACAGATCAGACACAGACACAATCGTATTAGCTCGGTTTCAAGGGTGTTTATTAAATAACAAACATAGAGAAAAGAATAGGAGACCTCCTCCGGGATATCATCTTCTGGGCTCCGGAGTCTTGCGGTATCCTGTGGGGAACAAAACCGAGCTCCCTCCGTTATCTCTGGTACTGAGCACGATTATACAGGAGTTACCTCTCTTCCGCCTAGTCCCCAAACTTGTGTGCTGCCCTTCTGGCAGCTTTATGGGACTCGTCCAGCTAGTGAGCAATCAGCCCCTTGATTACTGGGCTCTCGAGTGGCGCAGCGGTCTCAGGCACTGCATCTCAATGCAAGAAGTATCACTGCAGTCCCTGGTTTGAATCCAGATCCACATCCGGCCGTTATTGGGAGTCCCATAGGGCTGCACACAATTGGCTTGGGTAGGCCGTCATCGTAATTAAGAATTCGTTCTTAACTGACTTGCCTGGTTAAATAAAAAAATGTAAACAATTACAAATTACTCACCAACCACAATCAGCCCGAATTAGTCCTGACTGGAGAGCCCGTTGAGACCTGGCACGTCCAGCAGAGGGAGCCTTCGACGCGACAAGTCTCCCGCTGGTGGCTAACCTGCTGTATGCCACAGTAGGCATACATTTAAGCTATACAGTACCCCACCCCCATTCCATGTATTAAATTTTGACCTACCAGCACCATCACCACCTGTCACATGACACCATCACCCATTTACCCCAAGGCGGCTCAACTTACCCTGTCCCTATGCTCAATTTACCCCATAGTTTATTAAGTACACCACCCCGTTCATGAAAATGGATCACTCCTACAAACAGTGAGTCACGTGGCCGTGGCTTGTTATATAAAGCAGGCAGGTAGGCACTGAGCCGTTAGAATGAAGAAAACAAGTGACCTAAGCAATTTTGAGCTTGATATGGAGTGCCGGATCCAGTATCTCAGAAACGGTCACCCTCCTGGGCTTTTCACGCATGACAGTGTCTAGGGTTTACCGAGAATGGTGAGACAAACAAAAAACACCCAGTCAGCAGTAATCCTTTCAGCGAAAAGAGCTTGTTGATGAAAGAGGTCGAAGGAGAATGGCAAGAATCGTACAAGCTAAACGGCCGGCCACAAACAGACAAATAACGGCGAGGTACAACAGTGGTGCGCAGAACAGCATCTTGGAATGCACAACACGTCGATCCTTGTCACGGATGGGCTATTGCAACAGACGACCACACCGGGTTCCACTCCTTTCAGCTAAAAACAAGAAAAAGTGGCTCCAGTGGACACGCAATCACCAACAGAGAACAATTGAGGAGTGGAAAAACATAGCCTGGAACATGACATTGAGTTCAGTTTACTTTAGTGGCCCACACAGTCCCAAGACCTTAACCCAATAGAGCATCTTTGGGATGAGATGGAACGGGCTGTTCGCAGCATGAATGTACTACCGTCCAATTTGCTGCAACTGCCATTGCGTCAGCATGAACCAACATCCCTGTGGAACGTATCTGACACCTTTTAAAATGCCCTAAAGACTTCAGGTTGTTCTGGAGTCAAAGGGGGGCGGGGGTCAGACCCGGTATTAGATGGGTGTACCTAAACTGGCCGGTGAGTGCATGTAGATATCTTTGTTAGAAAGAATACTATATGTTGACCCGTTGACTCCTGCACCTCACTTTGATAGGCCATGAGAATGAGGAGAAATTGGATGTCCCAATCGCTCTGGTTCCTGGGCAGTCTCAAGGGCTAGTCGGGCAACTAAAGTACATATGAATCTTTCGACTAGCCTATCGTTGTGCGGATGCTAGTGGGTAGTCCGCGTCTTCCTGTTACCCAGCCGTAGAGGTCTTCATGTGTCCAAAAAGTTGGACCTGTTCCGAAATGGATCCGTGGCTTTCCCACCGGACCCGATATGCATAAATTAAAACATTTAAACGGAGACCTGTTCCGAAATGGACCCAAGGATGACAATCGGACCCATTTTGAAACAACCTATGTAAAAACATATCCAAAAAGACCCGTGCAGGTTCAGATCCGAGAGATCCATTCAGATCTGAGAGAAGAAAGAAAGAGAGGAAGAAACCACAGACCTGGCACTGCCAGTGGCATCAATAAACAAGAAATATTGGCCAAATAACCAATAGTTACGTGTCCATAAAAAATGCCTCTAACAAATGACAAAAAAACCTATTCATTGTGGTTTGATGTGTAGCATATTAAAAACTTTATAGCCTATTGTTTTTTTTGTTTTTTATCAGGTATGAAGGTACCACCCAGATGCAGACACGTCGAATTAACAATGGTTTAATAATCCAACAGGGGCAGGCAATAGACAGGTTAAGGCAGGCAGGGGTCAGTAAACCAGAGGTGGGGCAATGGTACTGGACGGCAGGCAGGCTCAGGGTCAGGCAAAGTGGTCAGGCAGGCGGGCTCAGGGTCGTGACAGGAGGGCGAGAAAAAAGAGAGTTTGGAAAAAGCAGGAGCCGAGACAAAAAACACTAGTTGACTTGACAAACAAGACAAACTGGCAACAGACAAACAGAGAACACAGGTTTAAATACACAGGGGATAATGGGGAAGATGGGCGACACCTGGAGGGGGGTGGAGGCAATCACAAAGACAGGTGAAACAGATCAGGGGGTGACAGGTTTTTACTTTCCTAAAACAATAATGGTCCACCTCACAATTTAGCTGTCAGTGATTTGAGTGCTAAATGCTTTAGGGTATTGCATTCCTATAGACCTAATAGGCTTAGGCATCCACTGTATGATGTTAATATTTCAAAAATAAATATAAAGGAAGAAACACTTAGGTGCCATGTTCCCGACACCAACATGCATTCTTTATCTTTGTCAGATAGGCTACTACTGCTATACCGATATAGGCATACAGAACGGGGCTAATTTGTTAATTTTCGAACCAAATATTATTTTGATGAGCATTATATTGTTCGATTAAAAGAGTAACTCTGTTAGGCCTTCTTCCTCACCTCAAGTTCAACTGTCAAAGTCAGTTGGAGCTCCAGTGCGCATTGCCTTCATTGGCCTGCAGTAGCTAAGGCTAATAATAGCCATACCACACCAAACCTTCACAAAAGTTTATTTACTGTTCATTTCCTGGTAGCAGCTCTGGGAGTAACAAAGACCCACATTGGAGTAACAAAACTGTCTGGGTAGAGGTCTTTACGGATCCAACAGACCCGAAATTCTGAGATCTGACCCACTTGCAGGTTCATGGCCTTACAGGGTTTCTGCTCGATCACAGTCGCGGCATTCTGGCGCACATGGCCGCCTGGACAGGCTATCAACTTCTAGAAGCTCCCGGCGTGTTACACAATAGTTATTCTCTGGCTTGTCAAAGATGTGACTGTAATCGGCAACAACTCATTCTCTTTCCTGGGTCATTACTGGCATCCGTATCGAGGATGAACTTAGCGGAACTCAGAGGAACATTATCACTCTCCCCTCAGTCTCGATCTGTCTCGCTCTCGCTCAGATCCCCCTCAACACGCCAAACCTAGTGAGTTATCTGAACTAGGGGCAACTCCTTCCCCCATACTTTCCCCATGAGCCCCTGCACATAATAGAGCTAAAGGGTCGCTACAATATTGTAAAGCAATAAAGAGGCTCCGAACATGTTAATAACAAGGGTTATGCAGACATGCAGACTGTACAGTAACTGTCCAGTGAAAATCTCACGTTTAGAAGTTAATATTCTGTTAAAACTTACCAAAATAATGTTGACTCATCAAATACCAATCCTGTACCACACTGAACAAAAATATAAACGCGACATTTAAAGTGTTGGTCCCATGTTTCGTGCGCTGAAATAAAAAAATCCCAAATTGTGTGCACTAATTTGTTTACATCTCTGTTAGTGAGCATTTCTGCCAAGATAATCCATCTGGTGTGGCTTATTAAACAGCATGATCATTACATAGGTGCACCTTGTGCTGACCTTGTGCTGAGGTTTTTTTCACATAACACAATGCCACAGATGGCTCAAGTTTTAGGGAGCATGCAATTGGCATGCTGACTGCAGGAATGTCCACCAAAGCTTTTGCCAGATAATTAAATTGTTCATTTCTATTCCATAAGCCGCCTCCACTAGAGAATTTGGCAGTATGTCCAACAGGCCTCGCAACTGATGAAACTGTGGGTTTGCACAACCAAATAATTTCTACACAGAAACCGTCTCAGGGAAGCTCATCTGCGTGCTCTTCATCCTCACGCTTCTCCAGTGTGCTCTTCACGGATTAATCCTGGATTCAACTGTACCGGGCAGATGGCAGATAGTGTGTATGGCATTGTGTGGGCGAGCGGCTTGCTGATGTCGAACAGAGTTGTGAACAGAGTGCCCCATGGTGGCGGTGGGGTTATGGTATGGGCATGCATAAGCTATAGACAATGAACACAATTGCATTTTATGTATGTGTAACAGTATAGACTTTACGTCCGTCCCCTCGCCCCGACCTGGGCACGAACCAGGGATGCTCTGCACACATCAACGGTCACCCTCGAAGCATCGTTACCCATCGCTCCACAAAAACCGCGGCCCTTGCAGAGCAAGAGGAACCACTACTTCAAGGTCTCAGAGCAAGTGACGTCACCGATTGAAACGCCACTAGCGCGCACCACTGCTAACTAGCTAGCCATTTCACATCGGCTACACTCACCCCCCCTTATGACCTCCTCCTTTTTCTGCAGCAACCAGTGATCCGGGTCAACAGCATCAATGTAACAGTATAGACTTTACGTCCGTCCCCTCACCCCGACCTGGGCACGAACCAGGGATGCTCTGCACACATCAACGGTCACCCTCGAAGCATCGTTACCCATCGCTCCACAAAAACCGCGGCCCTTGCAGAGCAAGGGGAACCACTACTTCAAGGTCTCAGAGCAAGTGACGTCACCGATTGAAACTCCACTAGTGCGCACCACCGTTAACTAGCTATTTGATACAGTGACGAGATCCTGAGGCATGTTTGGGATGCTCTGGATCGACGTGTAATCCAGCATGTTCCAGTTCCCAAACAATATCCAGCAACTTTGCACAGCCATTGAAGACTAGTGGGACAACATTCCACAGGCCACAATCAACAGCCTGATCAGCTTTATGCGAAGGAGATGTATCTCACACCAGATACTGATTTTTTTTTTTTATCCGCGCCCCTACCTTTTTTTAAGGTATCTTGCATATCTGTATTCCCAGTCATGTGAAATCCATATATTAGGGCCTACTGAATGTATTTAAATTGACTGATTTCCTTATATGAACTGTAACTCTTTGAAATTGTTGCATGTTGCGTTTATATTTTTTGTTCAGTGTATAAATTGGAGAAAAAACACTTAAAAAACACCACTTGTATCTCAAACAGACTGTTTATTTATTTTTTGTACTATTTCCTCCTGTCATCATCCTAAGGAGGATGAGCTGGCCAATAAGCGGGCTACTGCATGAATGTTTTTAATGACCAGTATACGCCCACACCATTCTGTTGTTGTGGTTTGCCCACACCATTCCAACACAGAAAATTGGCTATTTAACTTGCTTGAATACACTTTTTTTGGAAGCAAAGCTATTTCACTCATATTGTAATTAATTATAGGTCATCTTTTATAGAATTCGGGAAACATTGGACAGTTATTTTAAAGAAAGTGTAGCTCAGGGCTGAAGTTTCTCCTGTGTACAGATCTAGGATGTATCAGCTTCCCCAAACCTAACCTTAACCATTAGTGGAATTTTTTTTTAACTGACCTAAGATCAGCAACGTCAACTTAAACCTAAATTGCTCACCCTAATACTCTCTGTCGCCCCCCTCAGGCTCTACTGGACCTGGGCGCATCTCCAGACTACAAGGACAGCCAGAGTCTCACCCCCCTCTACCATACAGTCTTGGTGGAGGGAGACCCAAGCTGCTGTGAGCTGCTACTGAGGGCCCACGCCACTGTCTCTTGCCATGACGAGAACGGCTGGCACGAGATTCACCAGGTGTAATAATCGATTGGATTTATATAGAGGTAGCCTAACGGTTAAGAGCTTTGGGCCAGTAACCTTTTGGGCCAATAAGCTGGCAAGGTGGAAAAATCTGCCGTTAACCCCCAACAACAACTACTCCCCGTGCATTCGGTTGTGCAACTGATTAGGTATCCCCCTTTCCCGAAGGGTTTTACATACAAGCGTTCTACATAATGGTTTAGTTGAGAGTCTCAAGTTACAGCGCCTGATACAGTACTAAAGCAAATTAGCCAAGCCATTGAAATTATATGGACTCCCTTGAATAAGCTATCTTGTCTTTGATTAGATATAATTCTGCTTTTGGTAGATGTTTCACTTTATGAATTGCTTTGGTTGAGAAGCAAGCTTGGCTAGACCATCAGCAGCAAAAACAACAGTAAGATAGCTCAGCTCAGTTGGTACTCTGACTGACATCTAGTGTGCAGAGCAAGACGATACAGTTGAGAATATCCGTAGTCTACCGACTCCTGTTTGGTCATTTTCTATGATAGTCCCGGTGTGCCTTATGAAAGCTAGGCTGCTGTATAGATTGTTTCATTTTCTTTGTTTATGTATTTGTGACAGACGTGTAGATATGGACATGCCTTTTTAAAAAAAAAATGTTTTTACCTCCTCTCTGTTAGTTTGTTTGTATGTCAGACCTGTAGGTATGGACATTATTTGACCTGGTCTCTGTGTTTGTATGACAGACCTGTAGGTATGGACATTTTTTGACCTGGTCTCTGTGTTTGTATGACAGACCTGTAGGTATGGACATTATTTGACCTGGTCTCTGTGTTTGTATGACAGACCTGTAGGTATGGACATTATTTGACCTGGTCTCTGTGTTTGTATGACAGATCTGTAGGTATGGACATTTTTTGACCTGGTCTCTGTGTTTGTATGACAGACCTGTAGGTATGGACATTATTTGACCTGGTCTCTGTGTTTGTATGACAGACCTGTAGGTATGGACATTATTTGACCTGGTCTCTGTGTTTGTATGACAGACCTGTAGGTATGGACATTATTTGACCTGGTCTCTGTGTTTGTATGTCAGACCTGTAGGTATGGACATTATTTGACCTGGTCTCTGTGTTTGTGTGTCAGGCATGTAGATATGGACATGTCCAGCACCTGGAGCACCTGTTGTTCTACAGAGCAGACATGGGTGTCCAGAACGCCTCGGGAAACACGGCTCTACACATCTGTGCTCTATACAAGCAGGTGAGAAAACACAAACCACCAATCGGCTGTCAATCAACAGTACAGAGGGGTTTATATTCTACCACCTACAATGTTTTAATTATAACATTAGCATATTGTTTTGGTACAGGCCCATAGTATTCAGGATTAGGGTCAATTCCATTTGAATTCATGCAATTCAAGAAGTAAACTGATTTGACTGAATTGAAATGGAATTCACCCCAATCCTGAAAATTATGCTATTATTAGCGAAGGGGGGAAATTATGATGAATACATATGCTGTTGATTCGTCACATGGATAAAGATTGACTGGATGCGCTGCTGATGATACATTTCACTGCGATGGATGAATCCTGGGGGAACACGAGTCAATATTGTCTTAACATTTTAAAATGTACCCATCTACCCATGTTCTATATGGGCTTAGAGATCGATGGAAACGAACGATGACAATTATGAAAATGCCATTCATTACTGTGCGTGTGCGCTGACCCTTGTGTCAATGGCTATGAATTATAGTTTAAATGTTAATCCCTCCACTCTGTCATATGAGCATTACACACACACTCACACACACACACACACACACACAAACACACACACATTTTCCAGATGGTGGTTTTAGCATGGGATGTGTGTGTGAGATATCTCTCCTGTTCTCTGTAGGGTTCACTGCTCCCATGAGATATGGCAGAGATTAAAAAAATAAAAAATAAATTAAACTCTCTCCTGCCATTAGAGAGAGAGAGTGAGGAATTATGAGAGAGACATAGAGACAGAATAAGAGAGAGAGAATGAGAGAGAAAGAGAGAGAGATGATTCCCTCTCCATTGTTTGGTGTTGTGCAGTCTCTTTCCTCAAGTGCTCTGCTCAGCTCCTACACGGGCAAGGTTTATCTCAATGGCTTTCTGATTGGACGCCCTTTTGCATGACAGCGTTAGTGTGATCTAATGACTGTAATGACAGCCACTGGGAGGGATAAACTTCACTGTACATCAACCTCAGCCTGATTTAACCTTCACATAATGTTATTATTATTATAGATATCTGCCCCATGTTTTATGCATAATTTGTTGTTCATCTGAGGACTAGTGGCAGTAGAATATAAAAAAGAGCATGCTAAGTATGCTTCTTTGCATCTCTGCTAAAATCTGGGTAGCAGATTGAAAGGAATGAGTCTTATTCTGTACATTTAGTAATCGCTTGCTTTTCTAAAGTCTACCAACATTGACAGCAGGCATGCCAGCCAAGACAAGCTAGCTACTCTTAATTTATTGATAGCCTGAAATGGCTTCTTGGTAGCTAGTTATGTTGGGAGATTGGGAATCTATCTGGGCTAGCTAAAGCCAACTTCTTACAATTTCTAGGTAGCTAGTATTATTCCAACAACAAAACATTTAACCAGATAAATCTGAGGAGGCCACGCGCCCCTGTGCCACCTATGGACATGATGCCTCTGAATTTATTGAACATTAAAACTATGAATATTCATATCTCAAAAGTACCCTTTTGATTTTTATAATTTTTTCGGCAGATTGTTTTTAAAAGTTTATCAAATTTCCAGTGTGGGCTCTCTGCTACTTTTAAAGTTATGATACATTTTATGAGCACCACCAACACAGTGATTAGGAAAATGGATTCGGGAACTCCCTCTGCTGGTGATTTGCTGAAGGGTAGTGCTAGCAGGGATCCTTTGGACGTCCAACTCCACCGTCACACAATTAAGTAGAAAGTTATAACAGTTAAGGTAAGGGTTATTGTTAGGGTTAGGTAAGGGTTATTGTTAGGGTTAGGTAAGGGTTATGGTTAGGGTTAGCGTTAGTGTTAGGGTAAGAGTAGGGGTTAAGGTGTAGGGCAGGGACGTCCCAAGGACCCCGGATAGCACTACCCATTTTCTGAACACGCAATCCTACAGGAGGGATGCCATTGGTTAATGTTGTTAATATTGTTAATGTTGACTCAGTTCACATGAAAATTCTATTTCAGAATATAGCCTTACTCCATATTTTCGAGCACACTATAAGGAGTACAATGTCATCAAGATGTTGTCTGTATAGGGTATGGTTCATGGTCCATAAGGTCTAACAGGAGGCATGCATTGGTTTAAAAAGGACCTAAAATGGCCACTTTCATCATGATTTTCTATGTAAAAAGCATGTTAAACATCCTTAACATTTGCATGGAAAGGGAAAGGGGATACCTAATGAGTTGCACAACTGAACGCATTCAACTGAAATGTGAGTTACTAAATAAAAATTCAGGCCATGCTGGCGTGGAATCGCCCAGTAGGCGGAGTATTAGCCCTGAACTGGGGTGTGTGTGTGTTTGTTTGTGTGTGTGCAAGCACTATGCGCGTGTGTGTATGTGCAGGCACTGTTCGTGTGTGGGCGCCTGCGTGTTTGTGAGCCTGATTGTATGGGTGTGTGTATGCTTGCGTGTGTGTATGTGTGTGTGTGTGTGTGGGCACGTGTATATGTGTGTTCGCGTGCGTGTGTGTGTTTGTAGTGGAGCCTTCCGTGGGTGGGCTGCTGAATCCAGCTAGCAGCAGGCTATAGTGCCACATACAGTTACCACAGCTCCATCTCTTTATTCACCAATCTTTACACTACGTGTGTTCACTGCACTGAGATTCTTACTGGAGAACTGAGGTTTTACCTGGTAACAGACACAGGGCATCATCAGCCAGAACAGGGTGAGCTGCAGCTCCAGGACAATGATCAGTCCTGGAATGTTCTGGAATCAGTCTGGATCAGTTGATGGAATGGAATGCCTGAGCAAGATGGTTTCTGGTTCTCTCGTTTAATGGGCTCAGTACAGAAGAGGGTCATACTGTACAGTAGCTGGCTGGAGAAAGAGAGAGAGAGAGAGAGATAGAGAGGTGAAGTGGAGTTTAAATTAATGAGGTCCTGGTCACAACCCTTACAGTGTCTTACTCTGTTCTCGCTCTCTCTCTCTCTCTCTCTTTTTAATTGTATTTATCCTCCCTAAGGAACACTGTGCCAGAGTACTGCTTGTTCGTGGTGCCAACAAGGAAGTGAAGAACTACAGAAGCCAGACATCATTCCAGGTATGGACTGACTCACACCTCTAACCATTACTGCTTACAGTAAAGGTGTGCTGTTGAGGATAGATGGCTACATTCCAATCTCCAGTCTAGCATGCCACATGGCCAGTACACTGCTTCCTTCTTCTATATGGTATGCTATATAATGGTCATCCATTGTTTCCATTACTCTTCTTTTCTCCGATGTATTACATCAGTAGAGAGCTTGTTACAGTAGTGTAGTATGTGATACTATTTTTGCGGGCAGGTGGCAAGTCTAATAAGTCTGTGTTTTCGGGTCTCATTTTGTTCACTTGCCGTTTCAGAAGGGAAATGCAATAGGTTTGATAATGATTTAAGCAAAGCACTATATGAGTCAGTGGTTGCTTATATGGTAGTATTTTATGTCGCTGTGAACAAGCAGTCAGTGGTCCTGGGATAATTATTCATGTTTTAATGGTTGTTTACATGCACGTGTCAGCGTTTCACGGTGTTCTAAATTTCAACCAATTAGTCATACTGTAGGTGTGATGCATTTTGGGGGTTGAAAGTAAAACATATCGAATGGATATCGAAATAGCTTTCTAGCTATAGTTGACTGTATGTTTTATTTTTCCCATTTATCATTCCTATTCTGTTTACCAACTGTGTACTACTTTTCATGCAGATATTCCATATCCCACAAATAATTGAGCCGTGAATTCACACCGACATTGTTTTGACCTATTTTATTTTACTGGCAGCAGGCCCATATAGCTGCTAAGACATGTTGCTATTTAAGTAGCATGGCAAAATAAGAACTACTGCATGAGGTACATTAGTACCAAGCGCACAAACACAAATAAAGTTTATTCTGGGAAAGAGTCTCCCATTGTGGTACGTTTATGGTACAAAGTTGAACATTTTTCACCAAATCCCCTCTTTTCCTCCTCATGCTTTCTTAGCAGTCTGAACTCATCCTCAGTTACTCTGAACTCCTATTACTTGGTCTGATCCCCGGCGGAGCCAACTGTCTTCTCTTGCATCACGTTGGAGTCAGTGGAGTGTTGCTGTTTATGCAATGTACATTTCCGCCGAGCGCTGATGCGTCCTCAAATTCTCTCTATTATTCATTCATCCCTTCATACTTCTGAAATTGTTTCTTGCCTCAGTGACTCCTTAATTACAGCTAATTTGAAGGGGTCCATAAACTGCATTCACCACACCCAATCAAATTCTGATTAAGTCTTCCCAGTTAAACAGGCGTCTGCTGACTGATGGTGACAATTTAAGAGCTGAGATTAAGGTAGCATCCCAAATGGCACCCTATTCCCTATATAGTGCCCTATGGGCCTCGATTAAAAGTAGTGCACTATAGAGGGAACAGGGTGCCATTTGGGACGCATCACTGATTCAGAGCAAATTGGACCACTTCACTTCTTGCTCCTCTTTTCTGACCCACTTTCATCCTAAAATCACATCCCGCTCCACTTCCTAGTACACCCTGCCGTCATACCTCACCTTATCTCCATATGGTTTGGGACAAGGTAATCCTCCCCTGCCTCACATCATTCCTCATCCCCCCTCTCCATCTCCCTCTCTCTCTCATCTCTCTCTCTCCCACTCTCTCTCCCACCCTCCTTCTGCTCTCCGTTTCTGTGGTCTTTTTTCTCTCTGTCCCTCTCTGCCCAGCCGTCATAACTTACCTCCACACGGTTTTGGGGACCAGGTAAACAGACCGCAGAGCAGAGAGCGGAGCGCGTATGGTGTACTTTGCTGTGCAGAGTTAAGAGGGGGGTATAATCGTTTTAGCAGAAAGGGTTCTATAGCAGGCTATCATGGTGGTTATACTGTAGCAGAAGGTTGTTTCTGGGAGATGAGCTGGGAAGCAGGAGTCATGACATGTGTTGTCACCCCCAGAGAGGACCTCCTGGCTCTCATCATCGTGAAACCATCAGCTGGAGATTATACAGCCTCGTTCCACACTCTAGCTGGCATTGAATTACAGCCCTACTACTCCAAGCCAATATACAGTAGCTACCGTAAGGTCAATGCTGTATTACATTGATAGGTTCATTGCACTCATTTCAGCTGTGCTATTGAAAATGGAAGTATACTTTGGGCTAATTTTCACTTATGCATCATTAATGGAAAATGCTATTTGTTTTTCAATACGGAGGCAATTTCATATTTGCAATGGAGGGATGAGTTTATTCCGTTTATTTCCATGATAAGTAGCGATTCAAGTTGTGATTTCGGTTGTTCTTTTCCGTGACTGAACTAGCTGGATGTTCATGAGAGGTGCTGTATGACTCAGGTGGAGACTTTGTATGGTCTTTGTCTCCAGCGACTAAAACTATGGTCGACCTGCTTTGATGCAGCCAGAGCCTCAAGTCGTTTCTCCTACTCCACTGACCTGACTTATGTAAGACGAGCTAAAGGTGGCCTGAGCCGGCAGGGTCTACTGGCTGGATATGTGTTGACTCACCCACTGTGGCTGTAGCTCGGCTGTCCGCCACCCACGACAGTACAACTCTTAGCGGGCTGCTGTTTGTTGTGTTATTATTAGTAGCTATAATCATTTCAGGTTGCATTTCATAAAAGTGAGTCCTTCGACAATGGGTATTAAGTTGTTTTCGGGCAAATAACTGAGGCACCGCATGTGGGAGGCCATCAGACCAGGTAGTCAGGCATTTTGAATTATGAATACCATAGGTCAGCCATTTTGCTTGATTTAAAAATGGTACTGTGATAAATGCTAAAAGACAAATCTATCATTCTGTTCCAGGTGGCCATCATCGCGGGGAACTTTGAATTGGCAGAATTAATCAAGAATCACAAAGAGACTGATATTGGTAAGTTACTGAACTAAACACGTATATGTGTGTCTAAACTGGGTGTATTTTAAGAGAAGAAGAAAAGACGTTCTTGTTCTAATATAGGAAATGGTGAGACTGGTAAACCATTGAGCGCAGCAGTCAGTATGGTTGACCAGGCTAGGAAATGGTTGCAAGCAAATCTGTTGTATTGAATGGGATTCAAGTCATGTCCAATTCATGTGCTTCTTTATAAATGTTGTATGTTGTTGACCAAAGATCTTCCTCTCTGAATGGGCCCTGCTGTTTACTGTTTGATGGACCTGCACTGTGGTTCCTCTCACCTACAGACAGTCTGTTTTCTGCTCCAATCCCACATCTACTTCCACACTTAGCCACAGTACACAGTGGAGCTGACCTACATAGTGCAGAGTAGAGCGCCTGGGATGAGAACACACACACACGCGTCACACACATCCTGCATGCACACATACACACACGCATGTGCGCATGAACACATGTATGAACACACACACACACACACACACACACACACACACACACACACACACACACACACACACACACACACACACACACACACACACACACACACACACACACACACACACACACACACACACACACAAACATGTATAAAGTGTACTCTTTATAATAGGTTACTTTGCTGTATAATGTGTACTGTATGTAGTACACTATAGAATACCCCTAAAAAGACAGCATGCCTTTGAGAACTAAGAACAGTGTTCCAGTGGTTGTCTGTGATATGAATGGGACAATCTCCCTATATTCTTTACAAAGGGCACATCCATCCTCTCTTATCCTCACATGACACTCTTAGAAAGGTGTTATCTAAAAGGGTTCTTCATCTGTCCTCATAGGAGAACCCATTGAAGAACCCAATTTGGTTCCAGGTAGAACCATTTTTGGTTCCATGTAAAAACCCTTTCCACCTCAAGTTCTACCTGGAACCTAAAAGGGTTCTCCTACAGGGTCAGCCAAAGAACCCTTTTTTCTAAGAGTGTACACTACCCTTCAAAAGTTTGGGGTCACTTAGAAATGTCTGTGTTATGAAAGAAAAGCTCATTTTTTTGTCCTTTAAAATTAAATAAAATAGATCAGAAATACAGTGTAGACATTGTTAATGTTGTAAATGACTATTGTAGCTAGAAATGGCTGATTTTTAATGGAATATCTCCATAGGCGTACAGAGGCCCGTTATCAGCAACCATCACTCCTGTGTTATAATGGCACGTTGTGTTAGCTAATCCAAGTTCATCATTTTGAAAGGCTAATTGATCATTAGAAAACCCTCTTGCAATTATGTTAGCACAGCTGAAAACTGTTCTGATTAAAGAAGCAATAAAACTGGCCTTCTTTAGACTAGTTGAGTATCTGGAGCATCAGCGTTTGTGGGTTCGATTACAGGCTCAAAATGGCCGGAAACAATTAACTTTCTTCTGAAACTCGTCAGTCTATTCTTGTTCTGAGACATTAAGGCTATTCCATGCGAGAATTTGCCAAGAAACCGAAGATCTCGTACAACGCTGTTTACTACTCCCTTCACAGAACAGCGCAGACTGGCTCTAACCAGAAGTGAAAGAGGAGTGGGAGGCCTGATGCACAACTGAGCAAGAGGACAAGTACATTAGTGTCTAGTTTGAGAAACAAATACCTCACAAGTCCTCAACTGGCAGTTTCATTAAATAGTGCCCGCAAAACACCAGTCTCAATGTCAACAGTGAAGAGGCAACTCCAGGATGCTGTTCCTCTGTCCAGTTCCTCTGTCCAGTGTCTGTGTTCTTCTGCCCATCTTAATCTTTTCTTTTTTAATTAGCCAGTCTGAGATATGTCTTTTCCTGTGCAACTCTGCCTAGAAGGCCAGCATTCCGGAGTTGCCTCTTCACTGTTGACGTTGAGACGGGTATTATTTAATAAGGCTGCCAGGTGCCCTAAGGTGCTGGTGATGGGGATTCTCTCTAATCTTTCTTTGCTTGTCACTTTGTAACTGCTGGAGTCAGGTCTTTCCTATGTCCTTAGGCCAGGGTTTTGACATTATGAACTCTCCTCGGCCTTCTGGCATGCTGTCAACATAATGCTACTGCCAGCAATCTTACTGTGCAATTGCCGGAGCATTTCTGTCTTTTCCTCTCCAAATAGGCACTGACACTTACACTAACTCATTTTGTCATGCATTTTCAACCTCCCAAGAGAATTTTTGTTCTCTCTGTCTTCCATTCCGTTATCGCTTCTTAATGTTTTGTAACCTTCTTTTGTAAATTGCTGAACACCTTCTATCTGATCTAAACAGTCAAACTGAAAAGTCTTTGTAACAGTGGACCTCAGTACATGTTCATTTATAACTCTGTACGATATAGTACAACAGCATGCCTACAGACAGGGGCGTCATGCACCCATTATTTTAGATGGGGGACGAAGTATATGGCGATGGAGGGGGGGGTGCACATTGATTCTTTAACCTATTACTGGAGTGGGCTAAACCAGGATCACACAGAGTGTTTCTTAGTGGTCTTAAACAAACGTATACACCTCACACACATCATTATTAGCTTAAAAAAAGAAGACACCTGTACCATGTCAGCTATAGAGTTGAAATGTATCAAATGTTTGCATCCCAATAGTACACTTTATATACAACACAGAAGACTGAAATATAACTAAATCAGTTGGCATAGAAAAAAAGATTTTTGGAATTAAAAAAATAAATAAAATGAAAAATATTAATAACATTCCACCCATGAAGCCAATAGAGGGTGATTTGGTAATTTGACTGCAGGAAAGGGTATGAACTTTTATGCCTTTTAGGGTTTTAGTACAACTGCCACACTGGTATATACTATCGTAACACACTAATTAAAGCAATTCGAGTATTTTCTAAAGTCTAGCAACCTTGCCAGTTGGCATGCCAGCTAAGATAGTTTGACAACTCACTCTAACTTGATTGATAGCCTGAAATGGCTTGGTAGCTAGCCATGAGGTCGGGAGATTTGGAACCTATCTAGCTGGCTAGCTAAAGCCAACTTCATAAAATTGTTAGGTGGCTAGTATTACAGATGTAACGGTTTTCTTGAGGTGAAGGAGAGGCGGACCAAAATGCAGCGTGGTTTCTATTCATGGTTTTTTAATGAAGAAAACTATACATGAATAAACTAACAAAACAATAGCCGTGAGAAAACCTAAACAGCCTATCTGGTGACAACAAACACAAAGACAGGAACAATCACCCACGAAACACTCAAAGAATATGGCTGCCTAAATATGGTTCCCAATCAGAGACAACGATAAACACCTGCCTCTGATTGAGAACCACTCCAGACAGCCATAGACTATGCTAGAAAACCCCACTAAGCCACAATCCCAATACGTACAAAAAAAAACAAGACAAAACACACCACATAAAAAAAACCATGTCACACCCTGGCCTGACCAAATAAATAAAGAAAACACAAAATACTAAGACCAGGGCGTGACAACAGAGAAACAACAAAACATTTGCATTTGATTTATTCATCAAGAAGGAATCAATATGCTACCTAGCTTGATCAAATTAAAATTAAAATAAATAGCAAAAAAATACAAAAACTATAGTAACACAATAAAATAACATTAAAGAGGCTATATACCAGGAGTACCGGTACCGAGTGAATGTGCAGGGGTACGAGGTAGTTGAGGTAGTATGTACATGTAGGTAGGGGTAAAAGTGACTAGGTAATCAGGATAGATAATAAACAGAGTAGCAGGAGCGTGTGTGAAGAGTGTGTGTGTGTGTGTGTATGTGTGTGTGTGTGTGTGTGTGTGTGTGTGTGTGTGTGTGTGTGTGTGTGTGTGTGTGTGTGTGTGTGTGTGTGTGTGTGTGTGTTGAAGTGTCAGTGTAATATGTGTGAGTGTGTAGGTAGTATCTAGAGTCCTGCCTAACATATCTTTGCTCTGTGGTGCACCTTGGAAGGAACTACTTACTAGGGCGAATAGGCGTGATACTCTTTCCAGTCAGTGTGCGCCCTCTGCAAAATACAGCTTACACATCTTTTTTTAAATAATTATGATAAAACGTCAGCTTAAAAATTTAGTTTTGTAATTTATTTAATTTAATAAAAAAACTGACCTGAAAAATCTGAGGGGGCATGTGCCCTTGTGCCCCTTATGGGCATGACACCTCTGCGTACAGTCATGACATGAAAACCTATAGTATCTGCCTTGTTCAACAGTCAACTATGTAAATCATTGTCACATACCAGTGGTTGCCATGGTTCCCAGATCCATGTGATAATAGGCTTAGGGGATCTGAATCTTTGGTTCCTCGATGATGATGATGATGGGAGACTCATGGGTAGGGAGGTAGCCTCTTTATATAGTATACATCTATGCATTGATGGTTAGTTTTCCTAAAACATTTTTAACTCATTAGTGTTGTTTACATCAATGTCCTGTGAACAATTAACCGCCTTGCGTCATTTTATGGTCTACTGTATCACTGATCTATGTGGTGATTCATGTGATGCCAGAAGTGTTCTAACGAATTTCCTATATCTATGGATCCATCATTCAGGGTTTGTGATGCTCAAACGATGGTTCCTCAGTATTTTACACTCTTAGCGATTGATCTTTTCCAGCACAAGCTGCTCGTTAATTTGTGTTGTGTTTGATTGATTGAGTGGTTGATGTTTTAATGCAAATGTTTAGGTTTTGAAGAGTTCATGTTATTCCTTGGGGAGAAGAGCGGTGGTTGGTGGTTGTCAGGTTGAAAAAGTGGCTTGTGAAAGTATTTACCCCATTGGCATTTTTTCTATTTTGTTGCCTTATAACCTGGAATTCAAATGGATTTTTGGGGTGTTTGTATCATTTGATTTATACAACATGCCAACCACTTTGAGGATGCAAAACATGTGTTATTGTAAAACAAACAAGAAATAAGACAAAAAAACCCTGAAAACTTGAGCGTACATAACTATTCACCCCCCCTCCAAAAGTCAATACTTTGTAGAGCCACCTTTTGCAGCAATTACAGCTGCAAGTCTCTTGGGGTATGTCTCTATAAGCTTGGCACATCTAGCCACTGGAATTTGTGTCCATTCTTCAAGACAAAACTGCTCCAGCTCCTTCAAGTTGGATGGGTTCCGCTGGTGTACAGCAATCTTTAAGTCATACCACATATTCTCAATTGGATTGAGGTCTGGGTTTTGATGAGGCCATTCCAAGACATTTAAATGTTTCCCCTTAAACCACTCGAGTGTTGCTTTAACAGTATGCTTAGGCTCATTGTCCCGCTGGAAGGTGAACCTCTGTCCCAGTCTCAAATCTCTGGAAGACTGAAACAGGTTTCCCTCAAGAATTTCCCTGTATTTAGTGCCATCCATCATTCCTTCAATTCGGATCAGTTTCCCAGTACCTGCCAATGAAAAACATCCCCACAGCATGATGCTGCCACCACCATGCTTCACTGTGGATGAGGTTCTCGGGGTGTTGAGAGGTGTTCGGTTTGCGCCAGACATAGAGTTTTCCTTGATGGCCAAAAAGCAACATTTTTGTCTCTGACCAGAGTACCTTCTTCCATATGTTTGGGGAGTCTCCCACATGCCTTTTGGCGAACACCAAACATGTTTGCTTATATTCTTGGCCACTCTTCCGGAAAGCCCAGCTCTGTGGAGTGTATGGCCTAAAGTGGTCCTATGGACAGATACTCCAATCTCCGTTGTGGAGCTTTTCAGCTCCTTCAGGGTTATCTTTGGTCTCTTTGTTGCCTCTCTGATTAATGGCCTCCTTGCCTGGTCCGTAAGTTTTGGTTGGCGGCCCTCTCTTGGAAGGTTTGTTCTGGTGCCATATTCTTTCCATTTTTTAATAATGGATTTAATGGTGCTCCGTGGGATGTTCAAAGTTTAGAATAGTTTTTTTAGAACCCAACCCTGATCTTTACTTCTCCACAACTTTGTCCCTGACCTGTTTGGAGAGCTCCTTGGTCTTCATAGTGCTGCTTGCTTGGTGGTACCCCTTGCTTAGTGGTGTTGCAGACTCTGGGGCCTTTCAGAACAGGTGTATATATATACTGAGATCATGTGACAGATCATGTGACATTTAGATTGCACACAGGTTGACTTTATTTAAGTCATTATGTGACTTCTGAAGGTAATTGGCACCAGATCTTATTTAGGAGCTTCATAGCAAAGGGGGTGGATACATACAGTTGAAGTCGGAAGTTTACATACACCTTAGCAAAATACATTTAAACTCAGTTTTTCACAATTCCTGACATTTAATCCTCAAAATAATTCCCTGTCTTTGGTCCGTTAGGACACCACTTTATTTTAAAAATGTGAAATGTCAGAATATTAGTAAAGATAATGATTTATTTCAACTTGTATTTCTTTCATCACATTCCTAGTGGGTCAGACGTTTACATTCACTCAATTAGTATTTGGTAGCATTGCCTTTTAATTGTTTTATTTGGGTCAAATGTTTTGAGTAGCCTTCCAGAAGCTTCCCACAATAAGTTGGGTGAATTTTGGCCCAGTCCTCCTGACTGAGTCAGGTTTGTAGGCCTCCTTGCTCACACACGCTTTTTCAATTCTGCCCACACATTTTCTATAGGATTGAGGTCAGGGCTTTGTGATGGCCACTCCAATACCTTGACTTTGTTGTCCTTAAGCCATTTTGCCACAACTTTGGAAGTATGCTTGGGGTCATTGTCCATTTGGAAGACCCATTTGCGACCAAGCTTTAACTGTCTTAAGATGTTGCTTCAATATATCCACATAATTTCCCTACCGCATGATGCCATCTATTTTGTGAAGTGCACCAGTCCCTCCTGCAGCAAAGCACCCCCCACAACATGATGTTGCCACCCCCGTGCTTCACGGTTGGGATGGTGTTCTTCGGCTTGCAAGCCACCCCCTTTTTCCTCTTAATGGTCATTATGGCCAAACAGTTCTATTTGTTTCATCAGACCAGAGGACATTTCTCCAAAAAGTATGATCTTTGTCCCCATGTGCAGTTGCAAACCATAGGCTGGCTTTTTTATGGTGGTTTTTGAGCAGTGGCTTTTTCTTTGCTGAGCGGTATAGGACTTGTTTTACTGTGGATATAGATACTTTTGGATGAACCAAGGATGAACCAAACTTGTGAACCAACTTTGTCAACTTTTGAAGTTGACTTGTGGAGGTCAACAATTTTTTTCTGCGGTCTTGGCTGATTTCTTTTGATTTTCCCATGATGTCAAGCAAAGAGGCACTGAGTTTGAAGGTAGGCCTTGAAAAACATCCACAGGTACACTTCCAATTGACTCAAATAATGTAAATTAGCCTATCAGAAGCTTCTAAAGCCATGACATAATTTTCTGGAATTCTCCAAGCTGTTTAAAGGCACAGTCAACTTAGTGTATGTAAACTTCTGACCCACTAGAATTGTGATACCGTGAAATAATTTGTCTGTAAACAACTGTTGGAACAATTACTTGTGTCATGCACATAGTGGATGTCCTAACCAACTTGCCAAAACTATTGTTTGTTAACAAGAAATTTGTGGGGTGTTGAAAAAACGAATTTTAATCACTCCAACCTAAGTGTATGTAAACTTCCCACTTCAACTGTATACACGCACCACTTTTTCTTTCTTTTTTATCATTTCACCCCACCAATTTGTGCTTGAAATCCAAATAAAAATCCATTTAAATTACAGGTTGCAATGCAACAAAATGGGGAAAACGCCAAGGGGGTGAATACTTTTGCAAGGCGCTGTATCTTACAATCCGTATACCGTAGATGCGAAGAGGTGATCCATAGGGATTCCCCCATCCACAGTTCCCCTATAGCCTACAGTCATTTAGATGTTAGATTTTAAACTGGTTTGATGTCATAATGCTTTGAAATCCGTCATAGACAGCACATTTTCCGGCACGGGATAGAGCCACCATTATCATTTCCTGAACCATCAGAGTAAGTGAAAATGTTGCATTAAATGGACTGATTCCTATATATTTATTTAGCTAGGCAACCAATGACCACACCAATGGTTTGAGCAATGTTGATGGTAGGAGTATTTCCAAATGCCAGGCTCTGAATTCATTATGTTGTTTCCCCAATGAAAGTCCCAAAGGTATTCTGAAGAGGTGCTGAGTCTGACATTATAACATGTTATAATATCAGAACATTTCTTCATTTCCATCACATTCCCATTGGATTTGGAGTGTGTCTTGTGCTGTCAATGATTGGTTGCAAGGGCTGTGGAACCACACCATAATATACATAAGGAGTCAGATCCTTTCACAACCAACAAGCAACTTGCAAGTGACAAATTTAGACTTCCTCACTAAGGTTGCCTAGCAACACAAAGGGTTTGTTTCCGATACAGCTGTTCCCGCGAAAGCAAGGGTTAAAATCCCATCTCCCACTGAACATTGCATGTCTCATTTGGGTGCTATGGGATTGCAAGCGATGCATCTCTTCGCCATGTTTGACAGTCACATATTGAAAATGTGCCTGTCCTGTCATCTATGGCAAAATCATTAACTTGTTATTGAAGTAGTTTTAGTTAATGCAGCCCTTACTCTAGTTGATACAGCTGGCAGTGCTAATGATAATAATCAGAGTTGATGTGGTTTAGTTTAATTCTCCCCATCCGTGATGATTATAATAATGGACATATTCTTGCTCCTTCGAGTCCAGCCTGATATGCTGTGCTGCTTGTCTATGTGCCTGGGTGAAGCTGTGAGAGAGAGCGAGAGTGTTTCTGTGAGAGAGAAGTGTGTGTCTGAAAGAGAGAGCGAGAGTGTGTCTGTGAGAAAGTGAGTGTGTGTCTGTGAGAAAGTGAGTGTGTGTCTATGAGAGAGAGTGAGTGAGTGTGTGTCTGTGCGAGAGAGTGAGTGTGTGTCTGTGCGAGAGAGTGAGTGTGTGTCTGTGCGAGAGAGTGAGTGTGTGTCTGTGAGAGAGAGTGAGTGTGTGTCTGTGAGAGAGAGTGAGTGTGTGTCTGTGAGAGAGAGTGAGTGTGTATGTGTCAGAGAGAGAGAGAGAGTGAGTGTGTGTCAGAGAGAGAGAGAGATTGTGTCTGTGTGCGTGTGTGTGTGAGAGAGAGAGAGAGTGTCTGTGTGTGTTTGTGAGAGAGAGCAAGAGAGAGTGTATGTGTGTGAGAGAGAGAGGGAAAGGGATATGTGTGGATCTGGTGCATTGTGCACCCATCCTCATAGTCAGTGACAAGCGAAATCATGTGGGGTGGGCTCTCTCTGTCACCAGCGTGCCTGCCTGCCTGGCTCCGTCCCTGCCTTCCTCCCTGCCCAGTCAATCTCTCTCCCTCCCATTGTGACTCGCTATACCACTGGAGCTATTCGCTGCTGCTTTTTCGCGCTACAAGACTCGGATACATTTCACATTCACTCTTTCTCCACATTCCCCTTAATATTTAAGCAATAAGGAAAAGAGGGGAAATGAAGTCTTTTCTGAATGCCTTGAAGAAAGAAGGTGAGCTGTTGTAGTTGATTTTGGAGGATTTTGATGTCTCTCAATGTTTTGAGTGTGTGATTGAAAGTTTGTGTGGCATACAGGAGCTGAGAAAATGAGTTCTAGACTGTACGTTGTGGTATGCCTTTTAATTGATATGGTAGTTCTAGCTTAACAAAAACTCGGCGTGTAGTTTAATAGCAACTGTTCATTAACTAAGGCAATTGTTGAATCACTAATAGTCACCGTTGTATAACTTGTTTTGCTAATATAAATATTGATGGCTGCTTTCATAACCGCTTCAAAAAGTCTCAAGAGGATGCTAACTATTTTGGCCCTACGGTTTTCAAAGAACACAGCCTGGGAAAGTAATGTCTGTTTACCGGATATACTGTAGAGTGCAACCTAGGTTGTTGGTACTTGTAGGTTGATTTGACGAATGATGATCAATGTCGACAACTCACAATATCTGACTCTGCAAAGGGAACGGACTTTTTGCGACCGGTGAATTGTACATGTAATCGGACCATTCTTGCAGAAGAGATGGAGTTATATTGAACTGTCATACAGACACACAGGGAATGCATTTGTTAGCATATGTCACTTTGTTAAAGCAGATCCAAGCATATCGCCATAACTTTATTCGCTTTGCCTCTTCCGTTGATGATAGGCCATTCAGATATCACCGGTTATTGGGAGAGAGGTGAAGAGGGTGTGGGATCTGTCTTGTTCAGGTAGTGGTGGGTTGGGTGTTTTTCCTTTCCCTTACCTTTCCTCTCTTTCCTGCCTCACGGACGTACACTTTATTGTGGATCATTTTCACCGAGTTTTGGAGGTTCACTGGTACGGCTTTACATTGTGCAATCAGGACTTGACTCTTCCTCGGGGGGAATGCGTAGACTTCTTTTTTTGTAAGACGTCTTTTGGAAATGTTTTAAATAGATGACCCTTTTCCTAGGACGGTGTACTGTGATTTTGGCTGTTTTACAAAGCAGTGTCTTCTCTCTCACTAAGTGGCCTGTCTTTGCAGGGTTAAATCATGTGGATGCTGTATATAAGCCTCCTCTTCCTCCTTGGTGTTTAGAAGGCAGCGGAGAAATAAACATCATCATTAATCATGCTTCAGCTGTGTGCACGGTGCGCTGCTTCAAACACAGGGGAATTCCACCAAGGCTCCTATTATAGCTGGTGTTGAATAGAGTCCTCTCCACAGCCAGGCTGGCTGTTCTGAGGCCGTGAGCCTAGCGCGTTTGGAGCTCTCCTTGCATCTTCATTGAGAATCAAGATGCTTAATACCTCAAGGTTGTTAATTGAAGGTGTATGCGTGTGCGTGTGTGTGTGCGTGCGTGCGTGCGTGTGTGTGTGTGTGTGTGTGTGTGTGGAGTATTCTGCTTACTGACCTGCTTCTATTTGAGTTTCAAAGGAACAATGAAGAATCTCTACCATAATGAAACTTGGTCTAATTTCTCCCTCCCTCCCTCCCTCCCTCCCTCCCTCCCTCCCTCCCTCCCTCCCTCCCTCCCTCTAGTGCCTTTCCGTGAGGCGCCGGCCCAGACTGCCCGGCGCAAGCAAGCCCCACGGAGCACCCTCGCTGCACCACGGCCGACGCTCTTGCGCTCCAACAGCGACAACAACCTGAACGTGAACAACCGGTCACCCCTGCCGTCCCCGAGCCACTCTCCCCTGCGTAGCCTCTCCCCCCGCCGGCCCCAGCAGCAGCAGATGCCCAGCCCCAATGGAACAGTCAGGACCATGGGGAAGGGGGCTCCCCGCCCTCCCCGCTCACCTTCCCTGGGGCGCCTGGGGGAGGAAGCACGGAGACAGACCCCTCAGCGACAGCCCAGGTCAGTCACCAACCAGGGTTTGAGTTATATATTGGCTCTTGAGGGCTCCCAACTTCTTTTGCAGGTGCCCAAAGTGAAATCGTGGATTTTTTTAGGGGGGGGCCCGGCCCATATTGATATCTCCATACTTATGGGTGGGCCCTGATTTGTTATGGGGCCACCCAGGCTTACTAGACCTCCTTTTAGTTAAACAATGTCACCAACTTTAGGGTGCGACTGCTATAGGGAGTGACTTTCCAATTAGTGCCCTTGGTAGTTTACAGAACCTCTACAAACAGAGTGCAGTTACAAAGAAGGATTTTGGCCCAGAAAATATGTCCCAAATGAGTCCCTGGTGCACATGGCAGCCTGGGGAATAGAGATGGTAGATGTGTGGCGCTCACTGTAGGTCTGAGCAGTCTCTCTCAGGAGAGTGTGGATGTGTGTTCATGGATGTGTGTGGATGTTGGCCCAAAAACAGTCCCTGGTGTTCACTGCATCTTGGGGAGTAGAGATTCTAGATGTGCTCCACCATCGGTCCAATCAGTCACTCTTATGAAAGTGGCAACGTCGGAGTGGGGGTTTCTGTTGCAGACAGGGGAGGGAAGGGTTTGTTCAGTTGGGATGAGTGAGGCCCTGCTCAAAAGTAGTACACCGTACAGGGAATAAGGTGAGAGGAATTACAGGCAGGCAGAGGAGAGGCTTGGCAGTACAGCTGTCCCACTGCGACTTGGTTAATGTGTACAGATTCCCCAATGCCAATCGTGACAACTGTTACTCTTCGTGAACAATACCCCAGTCCTACTTCAGCAAACTGCTTTCGGTTGGTTTACTTAATTTGACACTCCAACCCCCCTACCCCAGATATACCCTGGATCCCGGTCTCATCACATATACCCCCCACCCTCCTACTTCACATCTGTCATTGTCACCATGGATGTACCACCAGATTTGAGTTGAGACCATTTTTTGGTCCACGTCAATGACGTGTGTTTGCGTGCGAGCGTGTGAATCTCTTCACCATAGCAGGGGGTCTGTGGAGAACAGAGCAGGCTCAGTAAGTGGGCCACGCCAATTACTCACTGCTCGCATAAAAGGAAAACGGAAATTCATCTAAATTGAATCTAAATATGACAGATGTCACACAATAAATGATCCTATGGGAATTGTACCTTTTTTTTTCTCCCCTTCAGCTTCCCCGTGTTCAGCCCGTGTTCAGCCCGTGTTCAGCCCGTGTTCAGGATGCATAATGAGTTGTTGTGATTGCCTTCACTCGGCCTCCTCTCAGCCAGGTCAGCAGGCCTACTGGTGTATGAATACATTATTACTAGCACCGTTACTGGAGTAGAGCGGTTCAAATGGGACACCGTTAGTTCCTCCCTAGTTACTGGAGTGGTTGCTATGGCCATTACTGCCATATGGTGCATATGTGTTTTTAGCAGCTAACTAGCTTACTCCACGGTGTGTTAGATAATATCCTCCAACTGCGGACCAAAGCAAAGCGCTAACAGCTGTAGTGTGTTTCGGATGCGATCTGATAATTGCTGTTTGCTATTACGCTCCTGTTGTCCGTGTGGACAACGGTGATTCAGAGGCCAATATAAAACATACTATTTTCTGTATTTAGTTCTAAGGCGTAGACAGTACTTGTGCTAAATAACTGTTCAGGGTTAGAGCCTGCTATTTTAACTGTATTAGATAATTCACCTAGATTATTGCTTTACTTGGTACTGTAGTAGACACTCTATCTTGGTTTACATACTGTACCTAGAAAGAGCAATGAAAAATAGCTCACACGTATAGGCCATTCCTTCTGTTTTTGATTTAGTCATTTTAGCCAACGATCTTATCCAGAGAAATTTATAGTAGTGAGTGCATACATTTTTCATACTGGTCCCCTGGGGAAATTGAACCCACAACCCTGGCGTTGCAAGTGCCAATGCTCTACTAACTGAGCCACTCAGTGCCTGTTATAGTTTCATTGAAACGCTGATATATCCTGACATGATACCTTAAAAGAAGCAATTATATACCATGACAGTGAGTGTTACATGAACACTCATCTGTTTTTGCCTCAGCATAGCAGTAGATCAGAAATAGACACATTGTGACAATATTCAGACACAACCATTGGCTGATGCTGCTGTTGGAGGACCTATTTTCTTCCTGTTCTTGTTTTGCATAAATACCTCAGCCCACGACTGCCTCTTCCAAATTTAACATCCTTATGTAATCACTGTCTTTGGTTCAAGGTATGAGGGGTGGGTTTGTGCACGGCTCCATCCCAAATGGCACCCTATTCCCTACATAGTGCACTACTTTTGACCAGAGCCCTATGGGCCCTGGTCAAAAGCAGTGCACTATATATATATATATATATATATATATATATATATATATATATATATACACTGTTCAAAAAAATAAAGGGAACACTAAAATAACACATCCTAGATCTGAATGAATGAAATATTCTTATTAAATACTTTTTTCTTTACATAGTTGAATGTGCTGACAACAAAATCACACAAATATTATCAATGGAAATCAAATTTATCAACCCATGGAGGTCTGGATTTGGAGTCACACTCAAAATTAAAGTGGAAAACCACACTACAAGCTGATCCAACTTTGATGTAATGTCCTTAAAACAAGTCAAAATGAGGCTCAGTAGTGTGTGTGGCCTCTACGTGCCTGTATGACCTCCCTACAACGCCTGGGGATGCTCCTGATGAGGTGGAGGATGGTCTCCTGAGGGATCTCCTTCCAGACCTGGACTAAAGCATCTGCCAACTCCTGGACAGTCTGTGGTGGATGGAGCGAGACATGATGTCCCAGATGTGCTCAATTGGATTCAGGTTTGGGGAACGGGCGGGCCAGTCCATAGCATCAATGCCTTCCTCTTGCAGGAACTGCTGACACACTCCAGCCACATGAGGTCTAGCATTTTCTTGCATTAGGAGGAACCCAGGGCCAACCGCACCACCATATGGTCTCACAAGGGGTCTGAGGATCTCATCTCGGTACCTAATGGCAGTCAGGCTACCTCTGGCGAGCACATGGAGGCCCCCCAAAGAAATGCCACCCCACACCATGACTGACCCACTGCCAAACCGGTCATGCTGGAGGATGTTGCAGGCAGCAGAACGTTCTCCACGGCGTCTCCAGACTCTGTCACGTCTGTCACATGTGCTCAGTGTGAACCTGCTTTCATCTGTGAAGAGCACAGGGCGCCAGTGGCGAATTTGCCAATCTTGGTGTTCTCTGGCAAATGCCAAACGTCCTGCACAGTGTTGGGCTGTAAGCACAACCCCCACTTGTGGACGTCGGGCCCTCATACCACCCTCATGGAGTCTGTTTCTGACCGTTTGAGCAGACACATGCACATTTGTGGCCTGCTGGAGGTCATTTTGCAGGGCTCTGGCAGTGCTCCTCCTGCTCCTCCTTGCACAAAGGCGGAGGTAGCAGTCCTGCTGCTGGGTTGTTGCCCTCCTACGGCCTCCTCCACGTCTCCTGATGTACTGGCCTGTCTCCTGGTAGCGCCTCCATGCTCTGGACACTACGCTGACAGACACAGCAAACCTTCTTGCCACAGCTCGCATTGATGTGCCATCCTGGATGAGCTGCACTACCTGAGCCACTTGTGTGGGTTGTAGACTCCGTCTCATGCTACCACTAGAGTGAAAGCACCGCCAGCATTCAAAAGTGACCAAAACATCAGCCAGGAAGCATAGGAACTGAGAAGTGGTCTGTGGTCACCACCTGCAGAACCACGCCTTTATTGGGGGTGTCTTGCTAATTGCCTATAATTTCCACCTGTTGTCTATTCCATTTGCACAACAGAATGTGAAATGTATTGTCAATCAGTGTTGCTTCCTAAGTGGACAGTTTGATTTCACAGAAGTGTGATTGACTTGGAGTTACATTGTGTTGTTTAAGTGTTCCCTTTATTTTTTTTGAGCAGTGTATATATGTGTATATACAGTGCCTTGCGAAAGTAATCGGCCCCCTTGAACTTTGCGACCTTTTGCCACAATTCAGGCTTCAAACATAAAGATATAAAAGTGTATTTTTTTGTGAAGAATCAACAACAAGTGGGACACAATCATGAAGTGGAACGACATTTATTGGATATTTCAAACTTTTTTAACAAATCAAAAACTGAAAAATTGGGCGTGCAAAATTATTCAGCCCCTTTACTTTCAGTGCAGCAAACTCTCTCCAGAAGTTCAGTGAGGATCTCTGAATGATCCAATGTTGACCTAAATGACTAATGATGATAAATACAATCCACCTGTGTGTAATCAAGTCTCCGTATAAATGCACCTGCACTGTGATAGTCTCAGAGGTCCGTTAAAAGCGCAGGGAGCATCATGAAGAACAAGGAACACACCAGGCAGGTCCGAGATACTGTTGTGAAGAAGTTTAAAGCCGGATTTGGATACAAAAAGATTTCCCAAGCTTTAAACATCCCAAGGAGCACTGTGCAAGCGATAATATTGAAATGGAAGGAGTATCAGACCACTGCAAATCTACCAAGACCTGGCCGTCCCTCTAAACTTTCAGCTCATACAAGGAGAAGACTGATCAGAGATGCAGCCAAGAGGCCCATGATCACTCTGGATGAACTGCAGAGATCTACAGCTGAGGTGGGAGACTCTGTCCATAGGACAACAATCAGTCGTATATTGCACAAATCTGGCCTTTATGGAAGAGTGGCAAGAAGAAAGCCATTTCTTAAAGATATCCATAAAAAGTGTTGTTTAAAGTTTGCCACAAGCCACCTGGGAGACACACCAAACATGTGGAAGAAGGTGCTCTGGTCAGAAGAAACCAAAATGTAACTTTTTTGCAACAATGCAAAACGTTATGTTTGGCGTAAAAGCAACACAGCTGAACACACCATCCCCACTGTCAAACATGGTGGTGGCAGCATCATGGTTTGGGCCTGCTTTTCTTCAGCAGGGACAGGGAAGATGGTTAAAATTGATGGGAAGATGGATGGAGCCAAATACAGGACCATTCTGGAAGAACCTGATGGAGTCTGCAAAAGACCTGAGACTGGGACGGAGATTTGTCTTCCAACAAGACAATGATCCAAAACATAAAGCAAAATCTACAATGGAATGGTTCAAAAATAAACATATCCAGGTGTTAGAATGGCCAAGTCAAAGTCCAGACCTGAATCCAATCGAGAATCTGTGGAAAGAACTGAAAACTGCTGTTCACAAATGCTCTCCATCCAACCTCACTGAGCTCGAGCTGTTTTGCAAGTAGGAATGGGAAAAAATGTCAGTCTCTCGATGTGCAAAACTGATAGAGACATACCCCAAGCGACTTACAGCTGTAATCGCAGCAAAAGGTGGCGCTACAAAGTATTAACTTAAAGGGGCTGAATAATTTTGCATGCCCAATTTTTCAGTTTTTGATTTGTTAAAAAAGTTTTAAATATCCAATAAATGTCGTTCCACTTCATGATTGTGTCCCACTTGTTGTTGATTCTTCACAAAAAAATACAGTTTTATATCTTTATGTTTGAAGCCTGAAATGTGGCAAAAGGTTGCAAAGTTCAAGGGGGCCGAATACTTTCGCAAGGCACTGTATATATATAGAATATGATGCCATTTGGAACACAGACGGGTGGGTTTGAGCATGTTGCCAACTAGGGTTGGTTGCTGGTAAACAAGGACTTGCTCTTTGTAGTTTGTAGAGGCGGGTAGCTGGTAGCCAGGGCTGTGCCCCACATTGCACCCTATTCCCTACATAGTGCACTACTTTTCCCGTGGTCAAAAGTGGTGGACCATATAGGGATTGGAATATGGTGCCATTTGGGACACAGGTCATCAACCATGGTTGGTTAGTGGTAAACAAGGACGTGCCTTTTTGTAGTTTGTAAGGGCGGTTATCTAGCCGGTAGTTGGTAGCTTGTGTCCTATAAACCTCTCACTGGGTTATTTACACCGTCAACAGTTTTTTTATGATCTATTATTCATCCCGTTCATAAGTTTCTCTTACGTCTCATACCGTCCATAGCACACGTGCGCAGTACAATACCCTTGTGTTCTTCCTATTTGGTATATGGCAACGCAAGAGTGTCCCGTTGCAATTGAATGACCGTCACGACCCTACACGACACTATAACTATGTAGACACTAAAGTACCCAGACCTGTTTGTTAGCCTAACCTTATCTCCATAGTCTTTCCATCATGCAGTAACCCGGTGCCAGTTTCACATTTTGGTTGCATCACACTGCTAAGTTTGATGCCCACTATTCTAGCAGATCCCCCAGACACTCTTTTTTTCTCCAACTATTACATTTTTTTCACACAATTGTGTCGACCCCAACCAAACTGTGCTGGCTCCAGCACATTTACAGCAACTATGGTGGATGTGTAACCAAACCAGCTCAAGACAGCTTGGCTCGACACAGTAGTGTGTGTAGAGCCACGAAAGCATCTGGAGGATTTGATGTGACAGCTTGACTGTTAAACAGGCAGTGAGCTGCTGTCAGTCACAGTGGTCTGCCATCTCTCCACACACACACACACACACACACACACACACACACACACACACACACACACACACACACACTGCCATGGCTACTAAGCGTAAAGTCATGACTAAAAGGTTAACATTGGTTTGACTGTTGCCATGTACAAAGGTCACGTTTTTATGATTTCGACCTACCAGTGAATGAATGGCAGTGACTTTGGGCCTATGCATTTATAGGCTATAAAGTGTGTAGCATCTGTACTAAGTCAAATAAAATCTCAAATTGTGTTGCTGTAGTTACACAAAAAAGTGTTACGTAACGTGAATGTCGGTATTGTTGGTGAGACCCTATCATGCTTTATGGGCTGGCAGGTAGTCTAGTGGTTAGAGTGTTGGGCCAGTAACCGAAAGGTTGCTGGATCGAATCCCCCGAGCTGACAAGGTAAAAAATCTGCCCCTGAGCAAGGCAGGTAACCAACCCACTGTTCCCCCGGTAGGCTGTCATTGTAAATAAGAATTTTGTCTTAACAGACTTGCCTAGTTAAATGAAGGTCAAATGTACACACTGCATTGTATTCAGTGTGTGGACTCTGCAGAGTCTCTTGTCTTGATAGTTTGCTATCGTCAGCACCTGCTCAGACAATGGATGTGTCATGGTTTCCCTTATACTGCTTCACACTCTCAAAATCTACAACCTGAAAGGGTTCTTCGGCTGTCCCCATAGGACTCTTTTTAGCTCCAGGTAAAACCTTTTTGGGTTCCCATGTAGAACCCTTTCCGCAGAGGTTTCTACATGGAACCCAAAAAGGTTCTACCTGGAACCAAAAAGGCTGTTCCTTTGGGGACAGCTGAAAAACCCTTTTGGGACCCTTTTTTCTAAGAGTGTGAAGGATAGGAGGCTATGCTATGCTATGCTAGCCTATCCAGTTGGCATGAGGGATGCCTTTGGCTGTGATTTCGACAGAAATAGTGATTCACTTGGTATGAAATCTGATCTCGGTTAGTTTGGTCTGCGGAATCCGGTCGGATGCTCGATTAAACCATTTACGTTCACGCAGTCGGGTACATTAGATATGACATGGTATAGTCCCTGCCTACAGTTAAGCGGAGGAGGCTGTGCTACACTAGGTACCTACAGTGATGCTAAACTAGGTAGTTAGCATGAGGGATGCCTTTGGTTGTGACTTTGACAGAGTCTCTATAGAGTCTTAATGAAGCACCAGCCACTGAGGGCATGTACAGCTGGAATTCTCATCTGGCCCACTTTCTCTCTCTCTCTCTCTCTCTCTCTCTCTCTGCCGCTCTGCTGGCCTCTATCGCCGTGTGTGTGTGTGTGTGTGTGTGTGTGTGTGTGTGTGTGTGTGTGTGTGTGTGTGTCATGCTGTGTCCCTGGGCTAGCAGGTGGAGCAGCGAGGTGGGTAGGCTCTCATCCCCCAGGCCGAGCACAGGAAGTGAACATACCAGGACATCACATATCACTGCTCTGCTGCTGCCTTGGTTGTCAGACGTTTACAGTACACCATCCCCATCATCTCCATGAGTACAGCATGTCATCTGTGGCGCTTCAAAATGTGTTGTCATTTTCGGTGTAGATCTTGTTGAATTACACTGTGTTCATACCAGTGACATTGACAGATTATTTTTTTTTACCCGTTTTAAGTCTAAACACAGTCCACAAAGTTCTTTCTATGCAAATAAGCTTTGCTGTACAAGGCTCTTGTGCTAAATACACAAGATAATCTAAATTTGGGGCCCTTAACTTCATACTGTATTGCAGAAGACATTGTAATGTTTCCATCTACATCCTCTTCCCCTGTGTCATTTCTCTCTACAAAGCAGGTGAATGCCAAGAGCTCTGCGGATAATAGCTCTGATTGGTTTCCCTGTTCTCCTCATTGTGTTGTAGAATAGATGATGTGTGCAGAGAGTAGGTCTGGACCACAAGCTGGGATAGGAGTGGTAATAGGGCCCCTGTTGAGGGACCCAGACACTGTACAGCAACTCCAAACAACCGAATGGACAGAGAGAGTTTGCTGCTTTAATTAGCTAGAAGGAGCATTCGTATTCAACAGAGGAGAGCCTCGTTACTGCCTCAGGCTTCAATATAAAGCTATGTCCAAGGGATTGTAAACATATACGAGTGGACCATCATAGGAATTATATTGTCCAAGCACTATCCAATCATTTGATAATGTAATGTCTCTCAATTGCTACATTTTTCACATCTCCACGCTAACGAATGTCAGACTTTTGAGTGGGGAATGGAATATATCAACATCAAATGGATGATCAACACAGATTTGATGATACTCCTGTCATTAGTGTGGATAATGAGCCCGTTCCAGCTCTGATCTCCTATTGTAGGCCGTCAGTTTTACAGCAGTCCAACAGAGGGGGCCATTGTACAACCTTTCATTCCTGTCAGTGAATTTCCTCAGCTGCTATGATGTGCTGCTCATTGAGTAGAGTAGAGTTCACTAAATACTAGGGATGTGACGATCATGGGATTTTGTTGACAACTATTGGTCACCGTTATAAAATATACAAAATAAATAAATACAAGATAATGACTGGACTCAACCACACATGATATCTTTTTGAATGCCCGGGTGTCTCGTCTTGTCAGCTGTTCTTTCCAAACAAAATGATATTTTTTCCACCTCTTGTCTCTCCTTATGTCGGCTGTTATATGTAAACCAAGCTTACTTTTACTTTGCTGCTTTCGGGTAAAGTTTTTGCGACTTTAAAATGAAGTTGATGATATTTATTTTTGAATAATGTTATTATTAAAACGCTCATGACAGTTATTTTATTATAGACGGTCTTCATCCATAATCTGCAGTTACACGGTTATAGAGCCCTACTAAATACATACCCATATAATTTCACTGCTATGTGAAAATATGTACCTTGCACTTTTTTCTCTTCCCTATCCTGTTCCCCGAATATGCCCAACCCACAGTATACCGTTTACAGGGGGCACAGGCTGCTAAAGTGTGCTTTATACCAAAAGGCTGTGCTCCATTTAATAAAATCACTGTATGTGACCACAAAAAAAAAGTATGTTTCTATTTTTGTGACTACGGACTACGGACTAACCTCAATCTTTTTCCCCTCTCCCCTCTCCAGCCCCCACAGGGGTCGGGAAGCCTTCTCTGATGGCATAGACAGCCAGGGGCCCACGCGTAAGCTGTACAGTGCTGTGCCAGGCAAGCACTATGTGGTGACCCAGTCCTACCAACCACAGGCCGAAGGAGAGATCCCCCTGTACAAGAACGACAAGGTCAAAGGTAAACATCCTGGTCGATCTATGCTGTATCCCAGAGCGAAGTAGTGTTTTAATTGGGACACCTTTTTTACTGCTTGAGTACTGGGCGTTCTTATAGTATAATGGCTCTCAAATACAGTATGAGCGCCGGTACAGTACATTAGTAATAGTTCCGGCACCTTTTTCATTTCACTTTAAGCACTGGGGAGAGAGATATTAGAGGCAACCACTCAGAAGGATGTCATTAAGAAGTCCATCAGTAACCTGCTTAGATTTAGCTAAACGATTTTTCCCAACTAAGTAAACAGTGAAAAGCAAGACACTTATGCAAAAGACTGCAGTGCATTGTATTTACTCTAGTTATTTACTCTCACTTCTACTCTAGTTATTTACTCTCACTTCTACTCTAGTTATTTCTAACATCAGTGGTAGCTTTGTCTCTTAGGGAAAAGGACTATTTCGTTTACGGGTGTGTTTTTCCTCAGTGCTTTTTGAGTTTTAAAATTCAATTGTGCCTTTTCAAAGGTTACATAGTATTTACCTGTCAGGTTGTCATGTTGGGCAAGCTAGAGTGGCATTGAAGAGACCACAGGCACATTGGTGGAGTGGAGCTGGGGTCTTTTTTAGATGAATAATGACTAATGCAGTCAATTCTTCTTTTACATACTACTATTTACATTGTTCTTACACAGTCTTTCCCCCCTTATCTCACTCCCCCTTCCCCACCCTCTCTCTTTCTCTCTTTTCACCCACCCTTCCCCTCCTCTCTCTCCCCCTCGCAGTGCTCTCCGTAGGGGAAAGTGGTTTCTGGGAGGGCAGTGCCCGTGGTAACTTGGGGTGGTTCCCAGCAGAGTGTGTGGAGGAGAACATCCCTAACCAAGTCCAGGAGGAGAAACCATGTAAGTCCTCGGTGTGTGTGTGTGTGTGTGATCCCTAGCCAGGCCCACTAGGAGAAGCCTCCTCTCAAGACAGATCACCACGCTGTTCTAAATCACTTCTAAATCTCCGCTCGCAGCGCCACGAGGATTGATGTTTTATTGATTGGTAGAACAGTTGTTAGTGTAAAGTCTGATGCCAAACGGCCTCATTTTTCGCCTCACGCATCCCGTCCCTCTCCTCCTCTACAACTCAATAGGGCTCCATTATATGAATAAAAGAAGGAAATGGACCTTTGTAACAAGAGTTATTTCGTGACCTATCGTTTTATTCAAATACACACACTCCGTTTCTTCAAAGAAAAAAGCAATCAGATTCTTGTGAGATATTTTTCTCCTGTGCTCGGTCTCAGCTTTAGCTCTCTTATGCTTCGATAACCATCTGAATATGTGAAGTGCCTTCTGGCCATGGCAGGCTGGTAATGCAATTAGCACTCGGCAGCATGGACACAGTCCACAGCCTACACATGCGTTCTCTCACAACACAGTGTTTGCGTGGATCATTTGCATTCAGTAGGCTAAGCCACAGGGTACATGCATTTACAGTAGCCTATTTTTGCCTGTACAGTAGCGAGCATGCGGATCATGTTCAATACATGCGTAACCTGTGTATTTCACGCTTGGTTCCCTGACCTCTCCTAGTATGTCATTCTGGATTATGGGTAGAGAGAGCCACACTGATACCTGAGACTAGACTACAATGCAGCTGTAGTACTGTAGTGAAGATGTTAAAATGTCTGAGATGTTGGCCGGTAGACTGCTTTCTTGCTTTGCATTTGTGCAAGTACAGTATTTTTGTACAGTTTGTGTGAATTTGTGTGTGTGTACTCTGTGCGCATACTACGTGTGTGTGTGTGTGTGTGTGTGTGGGTGTGCGTGTGCGGCGCGCGTGTATGCTTCTGTGTGTCTGCGTGTGCCCCTTGCTCCTGGGGGCAACATTCTGTTGAAAGTTATTTTGGTCCAAATAAATGCCTTCCACATCAGTGCAGCCAGTGTTCAGTAGCTTATGAGGCCATGCAGCTCTGCTCAGGCCAGAGGGGATGAGGGCTCTCTTGAGTTTAAAGCACACCATGATTGCATGATCCGGCTGCACTGATGTACTGACATAATAGTAAGGCAGCTATTGAAAACGCTTAAAGGGATAGTGCGAGATTTTGTCAAACCATTTTCGACCTACCCAAATTCAGATGGACTCATGGAGACCATTTGTATGTCTCTGCATGCGGTTCTAAGGACGTTAATAACTGGCGTCAGCGCAATGACTGGAAGTCTACCGGAACGGCTAGCATGCACATCTACCTCTTACTTCCAACTGAATATGTGAAGGGCCTTCTGGCCATGGCAGGCACACACACAATTAGCCCTCAGCAGCAAGGACACCGTCCACAGCCTACACATGCGTCCTTCACAACGCAGTGTTTGCGTGAATTATTTGCATTCAGTAGGCTAAGCCACAGGGTACGCGCATTTTACGGTAGCCTATCTTTGCCTGTACAGAAGCGGTTGTGCGGACCTCATACATGCTATAACCTGTGTGTTTCACCCTTGGTTCCCTGACCTCTCCTAGTGTGTCTTCTGGATTGTGGGTAGAGAGAGACATTAACTTTTACTATGTTACGTCTATGCCTGAGTCCGGGTTGATCTTGCAGGAGTTGCTGTTCCACAACTACCGCATATCAACCAATCAGCATCCAGGATCCAAACAACCGTTTTATAACACATTATAAAAAGCAGCATTTGAATAAAGCGATACTTCAATGCTTTCACTTTCGCCATCACTGTCTTATCAATCTTCTTGAACAACAAAATAATATACAGGATTCCCACCGGGGACCAAAATATATGATGTCACTATTGTAGGTCATTTTGCATAAAAGTGTCTTCTAAATGGACTGTTAGGAGGGTGGTGTACAGAAATAAATGAATGATGTTTTAAATTAGAAGTCAGGCAGGCTTGAGAAGCATTGGCAAACCATCTGTGATGCAATTGGCTGGGAGGGTCTGGTGTGTGTGTGTGTGTGTGTGTGTGTGTGTGTGTGTGTGTGTGTGTGTGTGTGTGTGTGTGTGTGTGTGTGTGTGTGTGTGTGTGTGTGTGTGTGTGTGTGTGTGTGTGTGTGTGTGTGTGTGGCATCACAATATGAGTCATTATGATGTCATTCTGCCTGCTACTCCACTCTGACAGAACACTGATATGCCATTGAATGTTCCAGACCCTCATGTTTGTGTGTGTGTGGTCCAGTGTGTGTGTGTGTGTTTATGTGTTCCAGAGTGTGTGTGTGTGTGTGTGTTCCAGACACTTACCTGTGGCTTATATAGTATCAGAACAATGTGCAGTGACTGGAGAGGTCTCTTGATAGGAGGAGGCTAGCTTTGGTGTTTACCCCTTAAAATGTGTATTGGCCTAAATGTATTTAAAGTCCAATAATGTCTATACTGAACGAAAATATGAACACAACATGCAACAGTTTTCAGGGAATTAGTCAACTGAAATAAATTATCTAGGCCCTGGGCAGGGGTGCAGGCATGGGTGGGCCTGGGAGGGCATAGGCCCACCATTGTGGGAGCCAGGCCCATCCACTGGAGAGCCAGGCCCAGCCAATCAGAATTAGTTTTTCCCCACAAAAGGGCTTTATTACAGACAGAAATACTCCTCAATTTCATCAGCTGTCCAGGTGGCTTGTCACAGACGGTCCTGCAAGTCAAGAAGCCGGATGTGAAGGTCCTGGGCCAGTGTGGTTACATGTGGTCTTTGGTTGTGAGGCAGATAGGATGTACTGCTAAATTCTCTAAAATTATGTTTTGCCAGCGGCTTGTGGTAGAGAAATTAATATAAAATTATCTGGCAACAGCTCTGGTTGCCAGTTGCACTCCTCCCTAAAACTTGAGAAATCTGTGGCATTGTATTGTGTGACAAATCCGCACATTTTATTGTCCCAAGCACAAAATGCACCTGTGTAATGATCATGCTGTTTAATCAGCTTGATATGCCACACCTGTCAGGTGGATGGATTATTTTGGCAAAGGAGAAATGCTCACTAACAGGGATGTAAACAACTGTGTGCATATGCAACATTTCTGGGATCTTTTATTTCAGCTCGTGAAACATGGGACCAACACTTTACATGTTACGTTCAGATTTTTCTTTTGTTTATTTGTGAATCCTGAAAGACCTACTTGCTGTACTCAGTGACTGGACAGAGTCACAATGACTCAGTCAGTACATTTTGACCGAATCTGTGAATTATAGCAGTCCGTGCTACTGTACAAATGCAGTTTGTGAAGGATATGATAATTCACTATTTGACAATGCAATGTGGACGAGGCTATAATTAGCAGGTACTTTTCATCCAGTCTTGTCCTCACAAATACGTCTGTTTTCATACACCTGAAGGGAAGATAAAGCACAGAGGATTTCAGACATTGTTATTGCTCGAGGTCAATAATTACTACCGAAGGACCATCTGAATATTATAGTAGTGGCTACCTGTGCTTCTGTTTGGTTACTAACATCATGCAGTCGTACCAGCATGAACCCTTACTGTAACACTCATGTACATTCCTGATTGATATATTGCCATGGAAACGTCCTCTGTACACTGTACAAGCCCGGTTGCTAAGGAGTGGGCCTTGGCAAGATTTTTTTCTCTCTCTCTTTTTGTACAATTTTTTTCTCTCTCTCATTCTCTCTCTGCACTAAGAACGGAGCTTACGTGGGATTTTGTCATTACCAGATAGAGTTGTTCTCTTCATGTCTATGGACATGGTTATGGGCTCTATAAATTCACATACCGGGATTGGTCAAACTTTCTGGGGATGTTGACGAAAGGCTTTCTAACCTGAGGACTAGAGGTGGAGAGGTGAGGTATCCTGACTTAGGACGGGGACTTGAAGGTGGAGGTGTGAGCGTTTCTGGGAAGCACTCCATTTCAGGAGAGGACAGAAGGGGGCAAATGGAAGAAACTGCCAAATCCAGGAAGAAGGTTCATTTTGGAGGTACAGCACTGTGTGAGTGTTGGGGGGGGGGGGGGGGATTGAAGCGAGGACCATATCTAGCTGGTAGTCTGGTTGTAAACATTATTCAAAATGTTTTCTGGAATCCTAACGGAAAGTGTTTTACCTGGAAGGGAGAAAGGCATATGTAGGTGGTATTTCTGTTAGTTATTTTCAGTGTTTTTAGTTGGAAGTGTGTGTGTGTGTGAGTTTATTGCGTGGACAACGGATTGGGTAAATTCTATTCTCAAGTTGAGTATAGTGCTGCTTATATAAAGGAGGCGGAAGAATTCGTAATGGTAAATTATAAGGATTTTAATGCGCTGTACTGTATGTTCCTTTAATGTATGGCCTTACTGTATGTACATGTATGCATTCATCTTCCTCAGTTGAAGTAATTCAAAGGATGTAGACATCTGATTACACCCAACATATACAGTACAGTTCAGCACTGATGTTGAATCTATTCAGGGCCGAATCTATTCCACGGTGCTAGTTTTCTATTCCAAACACTTAGTATCCTTGGCCTGTGTCAGTGTCCATTTGAATCGCAGGAGTCAGGTTGGAGCCTCTGTGGATTTACCAAGCTAGCCACTGACTGTGCTATGCTAGGCTAGCTACAGTGCCCCTATGGTGATGTGATTTAGTGTCAGCAGCTGTCAGAACAGTGCACGCTCTTGTCAAGTAGTCTTTTTTAATTCTGCTCTCCGTGTGTTAAGGAGAGGAGGCAAGTGAGGGAGAGAGAGAGAGAGGTGTGTTTGCACTCTCGAGAACAGCAGCAGCATTGAGAGGGAGACAGAATGAGAGATGGTGGGTACAGAACATACACTATATATTCAAAAGTATGTGGACCTTCAAATTAGTGAATTTGGCTATTTCAGCCACACCCGTTGCTGACAGGTGTATATAACTGACCACACAGCCATTAAATCTCCATAGACAAACACTGGCATTAGAATGGCCTTGCTGAAGAGCTCAGTGACTTTCAATGTGGCACCGTCATAGGACGCCAGCTTTCCAACAAGTCAGTTCGTCAAATTCCTGCCCTGCTAGGGCTGTCCCGGTCAACTGTAAGTGCTGTTATTGTGAATTGGAAACAACATCTAGGAGCAACAACGGCTCAGCTGCGAAGTGGTAGGCCATACAAGCTCACAGAACAGGACCACTGAGTGCTGAAGCGCATAACATGTAAAAAGTGTCTGTCCTCGGTTGCAACACTCACTACCAAGTTCCAAACTGCCACTGGAAGCAACGTCAGCACAATAACTGTTCATTGGGAGCTTTATGAAATGGGTTTCCATGGCCAAGTAGCCGCACACAAGCCTAAGATCACCATGTGCAATGCCAAGCGTCAGCTGGAGTGGTGTATAGCTCCACAATGAAGAGGACCACAATGGAAATAAGTCCCGGACTTTATTTGATGTTATCCCAGCCTATCTAAGGTCTTCGAAAGCCAAGTCAACAAACAGATCACTGACCATCTCAAATCCCACCGTACCTTCTCCGCTGTGCAATCTGGTTTCTGAGCCGGTCACGGGTGCACCTCAGCCACGCGCAAGGTACTAAACTATATCATAACCGCCATCGATAAAAGACAGTACTGTGCAGCCGTCTTCATCGACCTGGCCAAGGCTTTTGACTCTGTCAATCACCATATTCTTATCGGCAGACTCAGTAGCCTCGATTTTTCTAACTGCTTTGCAGACAGAGTTCAGTGTGTCAAATCGGAGGGCATGTTGTCCGGTCCTCTGGCAGTCTCTATGGGGGTGCCATAGGGTTCAATTCTCGGGCTGACTCTTTTCTCTGTATATATCAATGATGTTGCTCTTGCTGCGGGTGATTCCTTGATCCACCTCTACGCAGACGACACCATTCTGTATACTTCTGGCCCTTCCTTGGACACTGTGCTATCTAACATCCAAACGAGCTTCGATGCCATACAACACTCCTTCCGTGGCCTCCAACTGCTCTTAAACGCTAGTAAAACCAAATGCATGCTTTTCAACCGTTCGCTGCCTGCACCCGCACGCCCGACTGGCATCACCACCCTGGATGGTTCCGACCTAGAATATGTGGACATCTATAAGTACCTAGGTGTCTGGCTAGACTGTAAACTCTCCTTCCAGACTCATATCAAACATCTCCAATCCAAAATCTAATCTAGAATCGGCTTTCTATTTCGCAACAAAGCCTCCTTCACTCACGCCGCCAAACTTCCCCTAGTAAAACTGACTATCCTACCGATCCTCGACTTCGGCGATGTCATCTACAAAATAGCTTCCAATATTCTACTCAGCAAACTGGATGCAGTTTATCACAGTGCCATTTGTTTTGTTACTAAATCACCTTATACCACCCACCACTGCGACCTGTATGCTCTAGTCGGCTGGCCCTCGCTACATATTCGTCACCAGACCCACTGGCTCCAGGTCATCTACAAGTCCATGCTAGGTAAAGCTCTGCCTTATCTCAGTTCACTGGTCACGATGGCAACACCCACCCGTAGCGCGCGCTCCAGCAGGTGTATCTCACTGATCATCCCTAAAGCCAACACCTCATTTGGCCGCCTTTCCTTCCAGTTCTCTGCTGCCTGTGACTGGAACGGATTGCAAAAATCGTTGAAGTTGGATAAACATCTGCTTAAACATCTGCTATCTGAGCAGCTAACCGATGGTTGCAGCTATACATAGTCCATCGGTAAATAGCCCACCCAATTTACCTACCTCATCCCCATACTGTTTTTATTTATTTACTTTTCTGCTATTTTGCACACCAGTATCTCTACCTGCACATGACCATGTGATCATTTATCACTCCAGTGTTAATCTGCTAAATTGTAATTATTCGCCTACCTCCTCATGCCTTTTGCACACAATGTATATAGACTCTTTTTTATATTTTTATTTTCTACTGTGTTATTGACTTGTTTATTGTTTACTCCATGTGTGACTCTGTGTTGTTGTCTGTTCACACTGCTATGCTTTATCTTGGCCAGGTCGCAGTTGTAAATGAGAACTTGTTCTCAACTAGCCTACCTGGTTAAATAAAGGTGAAATAAAATAAAATAATAACCTCAATGATTTTATTAATGTGCATGTATGGCTTTTAAGTTTTATGTGTGCTTGTTTTTTAAAATGGTCGAATTAATAAACTAAACTAAACTCCGCCATTGGACGCTGGAGCAGTGGATACGTGTTCTCTCGAGTGATGAATCACGCATCACGATCTGGCAGTCCAGCGGATGAATCTGGGTTTAGCGGATGCCAGGAGAACGATACCTGCCCGAATGCATAGTGCCAACTGTAAAGTTTGGTGGAGATGGAATAATGGCCCAGGGCTGTTTTTCATGGTTAAGGCTAGGCCCCTTAGTTCCAGGGAAGTGAAATCTTTAAGCTTCAGCATACAATGACACTCTAGACGATTCTGTGCTTCCAACTTTGTGGCAAAGGTTTGGGGAAGGCCCTTTCCTGTTTCAGCATGACAATGCCCTCGTGCACAAAGCGAGGTCCATGCAGAAATGGTTTATCGAGATCAGTGTGGAAGAACTTGACTGACCTTCACAGAGCCCTGACCTCAACCCCATCGAACACCTTTGGGATGAATTGGAACGCCGACTGCGAGCCAGGCCTAATCGTCCAACATCAGTGCCCAACCTCACTAATGTTCCTGTGTCCCAGCAGCGATGTTCCAACATCAAGTGGAAAACCTTCCTAGAAGAGTGGAGGCTGTTATAGCAGCAAAGAGGGGGGACCAACTCCATATTAATGCCCATGATTTTGGAATGAGATGGGCAGGTGTCCACATGCTTTTGGTCATGAAGTGTATATCACTGACAGGTTGTAGTGTACCATTTGGGGATGATTTGGGGATGAAAGAGAGACACGGGGGGCTGCTGTACAGCACAACACTGACACGGGCTTTGTTCTCAATGGCACTCTATTCCATATATAGTGCAGTACTTTTAACCAGAGCACTATGTAGTGCACTATAAAGGGAATAGGTTGCTATTTGGGACATAGCCAGAGCAACAACACTGACAGGGTGTTTCATTAGTACTGTGGATGGCTGGGGGATTTAACCTGTGCTAAAAAGGTGCTTTACACGTCTATCTCATTGCCATGGTGTGCATAGCCTACAATCTGGGCGTATCTCAGAATATATTAGCTTGGCAGTTTTATATCTGAGCCTTAAAATTTGAACTTAAAATTGAAACTAAAGATGGTGATTTAAGCCGTGATGTACATTTCAGATGTCTATGAGATTTAAAATAGTGGACTTTCATGAAAAAGCAGATGGGATGACCTACAGTGGGATAGTGTACTTTCTAGAAGAGGCCTTGAATAGGGTAATGCCCACATCACATGTTATCTACATGGATGATACGTGCACATAATATAAGTCATATAACTCACCCTGCTATCAAAGAGGCTGTGCTTAGAAAATAAATCAGTGACTATGACAACGAGGAAGTAGGTTGGAGGGGAAAGTGTTGAGTCCCACGCAGCCCAGCTTCTGACAACTGATATCATCACATATCAACATAGAGAACCTACAGAACAATGCCAAAATAACACTCACTGTGGTCTTCAACAACATCTTCAACATCTCCACATCCTTTGAATTAATTATCCTAGTTTCTAAAGGCTTTTGGATGGCTATCGGACAGCTAAATGTTTTCTGTTTTAAAAGGGCCTTTTGGTTTTACATTGGCTTATTGTTGTTATTATATGTCTATATTTAGAGTTCATCTTTTGTCAAATACTGAATATTTGGTGGTGTTTATTGCAATTAGGAAAGGGTGTTCTTAGGAAAGGCTATACAGTATGTGCACTATACAACTTGGATTGTATCCAGTGTTAATTATTCTCTGTGCTATCCCTAACACACACACACACACTGTAATGGGTGCGTGCCGGTGGCAGGGAAGTCAGGAGAACGAACTTGGTATAAACAGAGTCATTTAATAAGTGCTCACAAAATATACAAAATTATAAAAGTAGGTACAAAACCCGTCGCACACGAGAACATAACTAGCACATACCATACAATCAAACAATCACAGTCAAGGACATGAGGGGAAACAGAGGGTTAAATACACAATATGTAATTGACGGGATTGGAACCAGGTGTGAAGGAAGACAAGACAAAACAATTGGAAAATGAAAAATGGATCAGCGATGGTTAGAAGGTCGGTGACATCGAACACTGCCCGAACAAGGAGAGGGACCGACTTCGGCGGAAGTCGTGATAGCACCCCCCCCCCCCCCCTCCCCCCTGACGCGCGGCTCCAGCAGCGAGTTGACACCGACCTCAGGGATGACCCGGAGGGCGAGGCGCAGGGCGATCCGGATGGAGGCGGTGGAACTCTTGCAGCATTGAAGGATCCAACACATCCTCCACCGGAACCCAGCATCTCTCCTCTGGACCATACCCCTCCCAGTCCACAAGGTACTGAAGGCCCCTCGCCCGACGTCTCGAATCCAGTATGGAAGGAACGGAGTACGCCGGGCGGAGGAACATCCATCACCTTAGTATTGCGGAGGAACCTCCAGCACCTTAGTCTCCAGGAGCGGGTCAGCCACCACCGGCATGAGGAGAGACACTTGGAACAAGGGTTTAATGCGGTAATTGCAGGGAAGCTGTAACCTGTAACAAACCTCATTCACTCTCCTCAGGACTAAATGGCCCCACAAACCGCGGACCCAGCTTCCGGCAGGGCAGGCGGAGGGGCAGGTTTCGGGTCGAGAGCCAGACCCGGTCCCCCCGGTGCGAACACCGTGGCCTCACTTCGGTGAAGGTCTGCGCCAACTTTCTGGCGCAGCACGGCGCGCTGATGTCTCCTCCGTGCGCCGGAACCAGTCGTCCACCGCAGGAGCCTCAGTCTGACTCTGATGCCAAGGAGCCAGAACCGGCTGATACCCCAATACACACTGGAAGGGAGAGAGATTAGTGGAGGGGTGGCGGAGCGAGTTCTGGGCCATCTCTGCCCAGGGCACGAACGCTGCCCACTCCCCTGGCCGGTCCTGGCAATAAGACCTCAGAAACCTACCCACATCCTGGTTAACTCTCTTCACCTGCCCGTTACTCTCAGGGTGAAAACCTGAGGTAAGGCTGACCGAGACCCCCAGACCATCCATGAATGCCCTCCAGACCCTCGACATGAACTGGGGACCCCGATCAGACACTATATCCTCAGGTACCCCGTAGTGCCGGAAGATGTCGTTAACCAGGGCCTCCGCAGTCTGTAGGGCCATAGGGAGACCGGGCAAAGGGAGGAGATGACAAGACTTAGAAAAACGATCCACAATGACCAGGATCGTGGTGTTACTCTGTGAAGGATCAAATCAAATCAAATTTTATTTGTCACATACACATGGTTAGCAGATGTTAATGCGAGTGTAGCGAAATGCTTGTGCTTCCAGTTCCGACAATGCAGTAATAACCAATGAGTAATCTAACCTAACAATTTCACAACAACTACCTTACACACACAAGTGTAAAGGGATGAAAGGGATGAAGAATATGTACATAAAGATATATGAAGGAGTGATGGTACAGAACGGCATAGGCAAGATGCAGTAGATGGTATCGAGTACTGTATAAACATATAAGATGAGTAATGTAGGGTATGTAAACATATAAAAGTGGCATTGTTTAAAGTGGCTAGTGATACATGTATTACATAAAGATGGCAAGATGCAGTAGATGGTATAGAGTACAGTATATACATATGAGATGAGTAATGTAGGGTATGTAAACATTACATTAAGTGGCATTGTTTAAAGTGGCTGGTGATACATTTTTTACATCAATTTTTCCAATATTAAAGTGTCTGGAGTTGAGTCAGTGTGTTGGCAGCAACCACTCAATATTAGTGGTGGCTGTTTAACAGTCTGATGGCCTTGAGATAGAAGCTATTTTTCAGTCTCTCGGGCCCGGCTTTGATGCACCTGTACTGACCTCGCCTTCTGGATGATAACGGGGTGAACAGGCAGTGGCTCGGGTGGTTGTTGTCCTTGATGATCTTTATGGCCTTCCTGTGACATCGGGTGGTGTAGGTGTCCTGGAGGGCAGGTAGTTTGCCCCTGGTGATGCGTTTTGCAGACCTCACTACCCTCTGGAGAGCCTTACGGTTGTGGGCGGAGCAGTTGCCATGCCAGGCAGTGATACAGCCCGACAGGATGCTCTCGATTGTGCATCTGTAAAAGTTTGTGAGTGCTTTTGGTGTCAAGCCAAATTTCTACAGCCTCCTGAGGTTGAAGAGGCGCTGCTGCACCTTCTTCACCACGCTGTCTATGTGGGTGGACCAATTCAGTTTGTCCGTGATGTGTACGCCGAGGAACTTAAAACTTACTACCCTCTCCACTACTGCCCCGTCAATGTGGATAGGGGGGTGCTCACTCTGCTGTTTCCTGAAGTCCACAATCATCTCCTTTGTTTTGTTGACGTTGAGTGTGAGGTTATTTTCCTGACACCACACTCCGAGGGCCCTGACCTCCTCCCTGTAAGCCGTCTCGTCGTTGTTGGTAATCAAGCCTACCACTGTAGTGTCGTCTGCAAACTTGATGACTTGAGTTGGAGGCGTGCATGGCCACGCAGTCGTGAGTGAACAGGGAGTACAGGAGAGGGCTCAGAACGCACCCTTGTGGGGCCCCAGTGTTGAGGATCAGCGGGGTGGAGATGTTGTTACCTACCCTCACCACCTGGGGGCGGCCCATCAGGAAGTCCTGTACCCAGTTGCACATTGTGAGGTCGAGACCTAGGGTCTCGGGCTTGATGACGAGTTTGGAGGGTACTATGGTGTTAGAGCTATGAGCTGTAGTCGATGAACAACATTCTCACATAGGTGTTCATCTTGTCCAGATGGGTTAGGGCAGTGTGCAGTGTGGTTGCGATTGCGTCGTCTATGGACCTATTGGGGGGGTAAGCAAATTGGAGTGGGTCTAGGGTGTCAGGTAGGGTGGAGGTGATATGGTCCTTGATATGGTCTCAAAGCACTTCATGATGAAGGAAGTCAGTGCTATGGGGCGGTAGTCGTTTAGCTCAGTTACCGTAGCTTTCTTGGGAACAGGAACAATGGTGGCCCTCTTGAAGCATGTGGGAACAGCAGACTGGGATAAGGATTGATTGAATATGTCCGTAAACACACCAGCCAGCTGGTCTGCGCATGCTCTGAGGACGCGGCTGGGGATGCCGTCTGGGTTTGCAGCCTTGCGAGGGTTAACACATTTAAATGTTTTACTCACGTCGGCTGCAATGAAGGAGAGTCCGCAGGTTTTGGTAGCGGGCCATGTCAGTGGCAATGTATTGTCCTCCAAGCGAGCAAAGAATGTGTTTAGTCTGTCTGGGAGCAAGACATCCTGGTCCGCGACGGGGCGGGTTTTATTTTGTAATCCGTGATTGACTGTAGACCCTGCCACATACCTCTTGTGTCTGAGCCGTTGAATTGCGACTCTACTTTGTCTCTATACTGACACTTAGCTTGATTGATTGCCTTGCGGAGGGAATAGCTGCACTGTTTGTTTTCGGTCATGTTTCCGGTCACCTTGCCCTGGATAAAAGCAGTGGTTCGCGCTTTCAGTTTCGCGTGAATGCTGCCATCAATCCATGGTTTCTGGTTTGGGAATGTTTTAATAGTTGCTGTGGGTACGACATTGCCAATGCACTTGCTAATAAACTCGCTCACGAATCAGCGTATTCATCAATGTTGTTGTTTGACGCAATGCGGAACATATCCTAATCCACGTGATCGAAGCAATCTTGAAGCGTGGAATCAGATTGGTCGGACCAGCGTTGAACAGACCTGAGCGCGGGAGCTTCCTGTTTTAGTCTCTGTCTATAGGCAGGGAGCAACAAAATGGAGTCGTGGTCAGCTTTTCCGAAAGCAGGGCGGGTGAGGGCCCTATATGCGTTGCGGAAGTTAGAATAACAATTATCCCGGGTTTTACCAGCCCTAGTAGCATAATCGATATGCTGATAGAATTTAGGGAGTCAGATTAGCCTTGTTAAAATCCCCAGCTACAATGAATGCAGACCCAGGATATGTGGTTTCCAGTTTACATAGAGTCAAATAAAGTCAGTTCAGGGCCATCGATGTGTCTGCTTGGGGGGGAATATATGCGGCTGTGATTATAATCAAAGACAATTCTCTTGGTAGATAATGAGGTCGACATTTGATTGTGAGGAATTCTAAGTCAGGTGAACAGAAGGACTTGAGTTCCTGTATGTTGTTATGATCACACCATGTCTCGTTAATCATAAGGCATACCCCCGCCCCTCTTCTTACCCGAAAGATGCTTGTTTCTGTTGGCGCGATGCGTGAAGAAACCAGCTGGCTGTACCGACTCCGATAGCGTGTCTCGAGTGAGCCATGTTTCCGTGAAGCAAAGAACGTTACAGTTTCTTATGTCTCTCTGGAATGCAACCATTGCTCGGAGTTCATCAACCTTGTTGTCAAGAGACTGGAAATTGGCGAGTAGTATGCTCGGGAGCGGTGCGTGATGTGGCCGTCTCCGGAGCCTGATCAGAAGACCACTCCGTCTGCCCCTTTTATGGCGTTGTTGTTTTGGTTCGCCGGCTGGGATCCAATCCCTTGTCCTGGGTGGTGGGCAAAACACAGGATCCGCTTTGGGAAAGTTGTATTCCTGGTCTTTATGATGATGAGTTGACGTTGCCCTTATATCCAGTAGTTCCTACCGACTGTATGTAATCAAACCTAAGATTACCTGGGGTACCAATGTAAGAAATAACACGTAAAAAACAAAATACTGCATAGTTTCCTAGGAACGCGAAGTGAGACGGCCATCTCTGTCGGCGCCCCTGAGGAAGATCGGTGGTGCGATCACGGCCGTTGTGGACCGGGTAAGGGTTGTAACTTACCTATGGGCAGGTGCCTAGGAGCCTTACACTGGGCGCACACCGAGCAGCAGGAAACATAAATCCTCACATCCTTAGCCAAAGTGGGCCACCAGTACTTCCCACTAAGACAGCACACCGTCCGACCGATCCCAGGATGACCAGAGGAGGGTGACGTGTGGGCCCAATAGATCTGCCGGTCGCGGACAGCAGACAGAATGTACAGATGCCCAGCTGGACACTGGAGGGGAGGGGACTCTGCATGTAACGCCTGCTCAATGTCCGCATTCAGCTCCCACACTACCGGCGCCACCAGGCAAGAGGCCTCCTTCTTCTTCAAAAAAAAGAAACTTGAGGAGGCGGGTGAAGGGGGCGACCGAATGTACCGCTGACGCAGGGATTCAGAGACATATGTTTCCATAGCCTCCATCTCCGCCTGTGAGAGGGAATACACGTGACTCCTGGGAAGTGCAGCGTCTCTATCGCACAATCGCCCCGTCGATGAGGTGGTAATTGAGTCACCTTCTTTTTAGAGAAGGCGAGGCCAAATCAGCATATTCAGGGAGAACACGCACGGTGGAGTCCTGGTCTGGACTCTCCACCGTAGTAGCACCGACGGAAACCCCTAAACACCTACCTGAGCACTCTCACGACCACCCCGTGAGAGCCCTCTGTGGCCAAGAAACAGTGGGGTTATGACAAGCTAACCAGGGTAGGCCCAGCACCACGGGAGAGTCAATAAGGAAGAGACTTCTCTCCGTATGACCCCCCTGCGTCACCATGCCCAAAGGCGCGGTGACCTCCCTAATCAACCCTGACCCTAATGGTCGACTATCTAAGGTGTGAAAGGGGAAGGGCACACCCACGGGAACGATGGGGATCCCTAAACTATAGGCTCTATCAATAAAATTCCCAGCCGCGCCTGAATCTACAAGCGCATTATGTTGGGAATGTGGGGAAAACTCAAGGAACGTGACAGATACAAACATATATGCAACAGGGGGCTCTGGGTGAGAATGGTGCCGGCTCACCTGGGGTGACGCCAGAGCGCCCTGCCTGCTGCCACGATTCCCAGAGGAACCAACCCGGCACCAACCGGCAGTGTGAACTCTGAGGCCACAGATGGTGCACGAGCGGGGATCCCCTCCGGTCTCCCTGCGCAGCGCCCCTCCCAGCTCCATGGTTATTGGAGAGGGAGTGCGGGAGGATGGAACCACCAGACACCGATCTGAACGTCCGCGAGTAGCCAGCAGGTTGTCCAGTCGGATGGACAGATCCACCAGCTGGTCAAACGTGAGGGTGGTGTCTCTGGAGGCCAGCTCCTGACGAATGGGACGACTGTTTGTGGACGACACAACAGTGGTAGGCTTGATTACCAACAACGACGAGACGCCCTACAGGGAGGAGGTGAGGGTCCATGGAGTGTGGTGTCAGGAAAATAACCTCACACTCAACGTCAACAAAACTAAGGAGATGATTGTGGACTTCAGGAAACAGCAGAGTGAACACCCCCCTATCCACATCGATGGGACAGTAGTGGAGAGGGTAGTAAGTTTTAAGTTCCTCGGCGTACACATCACAGACAAACTGAATTGGTCCACCCACACAGACAGCATCGTGAAGAAGGCGCAGCAGCGCCTCTTCAACCTCAGGAGGCTGAAGAAATTCTGCTTGTCACCAAATGCACTCACAAACTTCACCGTATCACCGCCTGGTACGGCAACTGCTCCGCCCACAACCGTAAGGCTCTCCAGAGAGAGAGTGAGGTCTGCACAACGCATCACCGGGGGCAAACTACCTGCCCTCCAGGACACCTACACAACCCGATGTCACAGGAAGGCCATAAAGATCATCAAGGACAACAACCACCCGAGCCACTGCCTGTTCACCCCGCTATCATCCAGAAGGCGAGTTCAGTACAGGTGCATCAAAGCTGGGACAGAGAGACTGAAAAACAGCTTCTATCTCAAGGCCATCAGACTGTTAAACAGCCACCACTAACATTGAGTGGCTGCTGCCAACACACTGACTCAACTCCAGCCACCTTAATAATGGGAATTGATGGGAATTTATGTAAAATATATCACTAGCCACTTTAAACAATGCTACTTAATATAATGTTTACATACCCTACATTATTAATCTCATATGTATACGTATATACTGTACTCTATATCATCTACTGCATCTTTACGTAATACATGTATCACTAGCCACTTTAAACTATGCCACTTTGTTTACATGCTCATCTCATATGTATATACTGTACCCGATACCATCTACTGCATCTTGCCTATGCCACTCTGTACCATCACTCATTCATATATCTTTATGTACATATTCTTTATCCCTTTACACTTGTGTGTATAAGGTAGTAGTTTTGGAATTGTTAGTTAGATTACTCGTTGGTTATTACTGCATTGTCGGAACTAGAAGCACAAGCATTTCGCTACACTCGCATTAACATCTGCTAACCATGTGTATGTGACAAATAAATTTGATTTGATTTGAATGTCCTCGCGCAGACTGCAACGGTAATAGTCGATCAGGGCCTGTTGTTCCATCCAGCGCCGGCAGCCAGGGTCCTAAACTCCAGGGCGAACTCCTGGGCGCTCCTCGTCTCCTGCCTCATATGGTAGAGGCGCTCACCCGCCGATCAACCCTCGTGCGGGTGGTCGAAGACTGCCCGGAAGTGGCGGTTGAACTCCTCAAACTGGTCCAACGTCGCATCTCCCTCTCTCCACACGGCGTTGGCCCACTCCAGGGCTTTCCCGGTGAGGCACGAGACGAGGGCGGACACCCTCTCACGGCCCGATGGAGCCGGGTGGACGGTGGCCAGATAGAGGTCTAATTTCAATAAGAACCCCTGGCAGTTTGCAGACCTCCCGTCGTACTCCTGGGGCAAGGAGAGACAGATCCCACTGGGTTCAGGTGGGAAAGGGGCGCTCAGGAGAGTCCCCGGTTGTGCTGGTGAAGGTGCTGGAAGAACTCCCTGTCTCTCCCAGCGGTCCATTGTCTGGACAACACGATCCATGGCGGCGCCAAGATGGTGAAGCATAACTGCATGCTCCTGGACGCGCTCCTCCACCTCAATGGCTGGGGTACCTTCTCCTGCTGACTCCATAGTTCGGGTCGGTGATTCTGTAATGGGTGCGTGCTTGTTATAAACGGAAGTCGTTTAATAAGTGCTCACAAAACTCCAAAGACCAAAATATACAAAATAATAAAAGTGGGTACAAAACCCGTCGCACACCAGAACATAACATACATAACATACAATCAAACAATCACCGACAAGTACATGAGGAGAAACAGAGGGTTAAATACACAACATGTAATTGATGGGATTGGAACCAGGTGTGAAGGAAGACAAGACAAAACCAATGGAAAATGAAAAATGGATCAGCGATGGCTAGAAGGTTGGTGACGTAGACCGCGAAACACCGCCCGAACAAGGAGAGGGACAGACTTCGGCGGAAATCGTGACACACGCACACACACACACACACACACACACACACACACACACACACCTTACTTTTGTCCCCTTCTTTAATTTGCGTCAATCCACTACAGCATTTGCAGCCACTTCTTTCTAAAGCCATTACACACTTCCCTACACTGATTGTTAGGCAATATTGATCCATGCCTGGGTTCCAACATTATACCAATAACGTGCTGCTTAAGGTTACTCACAGTGGCTTGGGCTGACTGCTTGATCAGCTTGAGTACATTGAGGGTCCGGCTTATATTGCATAATTCAATTTGCTGGGAGACAGCACCTGGGAATAAAGTGCCATATGGTGCAGTGCTTGTTTCTGTGAAAGAGCCTCTATGAATCTCACTACGGCGTCTTCTATTTCTGCATGGAGTCCCAAAATGCACCCTATTACCTGAATAGTGCACTACTTTTGACCAAATCCCTATGAGGTTCGGGTGAAAAGTAGTGCACTGTGTAGTGAATAGGGCACCATTTGGGACGCGGGATCTGTTTGTTCTGAGTGGTTTGTGACACTGGCTGACTGGCTCTGTTGTGCGGTTTTGGTAGTAGCCGCCATTGAAGTAAAGCTATTTCTAGCAGTACATGTACGGGGGTACATGTTCTGCTTATTTTCAGGGGTTAAGAGGGACTTCTTCAAACAATTATAAATGACGTAATGGTCATAATGTTTGTCGGTTTTCTGCCTCAGTACTCGTACCTATTTGATTTCATAAAATGGGTTGAACACAACCGCCACATAGAATAAACATGGATAATGACCTATTGATTTGGAAGGGTTCAATGTGATAAGATATCTCTTGTATCTCTCCATAAGCTTCATTTTGAAAATGAAAAGCTGTTATATTCTGCCTCTTACTTCGAAACAGTACCGTACTCCAGTAATCCATGTTAATTTAGAGCATGAGGAGGGCAGGAAATGATGTAATGCTGCATCCGTTGAATTGGTTACCCCTTTACACGTCACTAACTTAATGGCTTGCGTCCCAAATGGCACCCTATTATGGGCCGTGGTTAAAAGTAGTGCACTATATACTGTAGGTGACAGGGTGCCTTTTGGAAAACAGTCATGGTCACCCCTTTAATTAATTGTTCACCCCTTTTACTGATTGTTTTGTTGTCTGTACTGCAGATGCCAGGGCAGACAGAGCTGAGAGGAGGAAGCTCTTCAGGCACTACACTGTGGGATCCTACGACAGCTTTGATGCGTCAAGGTAAGGATTGGTTTCAGGATTGGTCTTGGTTTACTTACTGTTTTTCCGAATGCCTATTCAAGGGGATGTTCAGAGGAAATTGGTGGAACCATGATACTCTACAGGGTGTGATATCTTCTTCTAAACTGCTATAGCATATGATAAGTTTTGCAGACATTTATAGCTTCTGTGACGAAGATGCTGCTGACACATAACCCCTAATGTTTGGTGTCTGACTTCAGACTACAGATCTGAAGTAGCATCACCGGCCTTATTCAATTGTAAAGAATGGAGGAAGCAACTATGCACATAGTAAGCTATTCATCTGGGGGGGTCTTCGTCAGCCAATCCTCCCTGATGATGAGGCGAGGGGTGAATGTGAATTGTGAACTCAAGCGTATAAGGCACTTGGCTTATTTCATGTATTTTATTTTTCGTTTGGGAATAGCACGTATGGGACATTGCATGTTACCCTTTTACCTGGCTTTCATGTGCATATTTCGGTTATTTCATTCATTCGTATCAACCGCATTCATTTTGTATGTCAGATCATCTACAGTAGTACTGCACTCTAATCTGTGGCGCCACTGATTACAGCACAAGAAAGGGCTCTGAGAGGACTCTTTGGATCCTTCTCTCTGGTAAAAAAAAAGCTTCTAAAAGGGTTCTTTGTGGGCGACAGGGTTCTACCTAGAACCGTACAGCGTTCTTCTACAGGTGCAAGTCCTAAGGACCTTTTTATTTCCAAGAGTGTACTGTGCCAAAGCCTTTTATGGCAAAGCAAACTTGTGCAAGTGGAGAACATTGAGGAGGAATTTGGCTGGGTGGGAGTGTGTGTGCGCGTGTATGTGTTTGTCTCCAAAGGAGAGGAGATAGGCTGGGTAGGAGTGTGCATGTGTGTGTGTGTGAAACCTCTCGCTGTCAGATGGATGGTGATGTAAGAAATGCTTGAGCTCGGGGCCTCGCTTGTTCGCACTTGGGCATTCGATGCCGGGACTGTTATGCAAACAGTAACAAAGTAAGAAAAGTATACCTAGGAAAGAAAGCACTCCATTCACAATGTCCTCAGCTTCTTCCCGGGGAACGGTCCACATGAGAAAGCATGGGGTAACTACATGTTTTAACTAACGAACATCCCAAGGAGACTGTATTGCAGCCCATGCACTAGCCTACATACCGGATGGATTTAATGGAGAGACCAAGAGAAGAGACAGAGAGATATCCTCCTCCATCCAACAGTACTAACATACAGTGCCTTCTGAAAGTATTCAGACCCCTTCCCTTTTCCCCCACATTTTGTTACGTTGCAGCCTACTTGTAAAATGAAGAAGAAATGAAGAATATCCTCATGAATCTACACACAACTCATAATGGCAAAGCGAGACAAGTTTTTTTTTAGAAATGTTTGCAAATGTATAAGAAAAAAATAAGAAAAACGCAGAAGTATTCAGAACCTTTTGGAATGAGACTCAATATTGAGCTCTGGTGCATCCTGTTTCCATTGATCATATTTGAGATGTTTCTTCAACTTGATTGGAGTCCACTTGTGGTAAATTCAATTGATTGGACATGATTTGGAAAGGCACACAGTCTATATATGGTCCCACAGTTGACAGTGCATGTCAGAGCAAAAACCAAGCCATGAGGTTGAAGGAATTGTCTGTAGAGCTTCGAAACAGGATTGTGTCGAGGAACAGATCTGAGGAAGGGTACCACAAAATGTCTGCAGCATTGAAGGTCCCCAAGAACACAGTGGCCTCCATCATTCTTAAATGGAAGAAGTTTGGAACCATTAAGGCTCTTCCTAGAGCTGGCTGCCCGGCCAAACTGATCAGTCGGGGGAGAAGGGCATTGGTTAGGGAGGTGACCAAGAACCTGATGGTCACGCTGACAGAGCTCCAGAGTTCCTCTGTGGGGATGGGAGAACCTTCTTGAAGGACAACGTTCTCTGCAGCACTCCACAAATCAGGCCTTTATGGTAGAGTGGCCAGACGGAAGTCACTCCTCAGTAAAAGGCACACGACAGAGTTGGAGTTGGCCAAAAGGCACCTAAAGGACTCAAAGATGATGAGAAACAAGATTCTCTGGTCTGGAGGAAACCTGGCAACATCCCTACGGTGAAGCATGGTGGTGGCAGCATCATGCTGTGGGGATGTTTTTCAGCGGCAGGGACTGGGAGACTAGTCAGGATCGAGGCAAAGATGAACGGAGCAAAGTACAGAGAGATCCTTGATGAAAACCTGCTGCAGAGCGCTCAGGATCTCAGACTTAGGCGAAGGTTCACCTTACAATAGGACAACGACCCTAAGCACACAGCCAAGACAACGTAGGAGTGGCTTCGGGACAAGTCTCTGAATGTCCGTGAGTGGCCCAGCCAGAGCCCGGATTTGAACCCAATCGAACATCTCTGGAGTGACCTGAAAATAGCTGTGCAGTGACACGCCCCATCCAACCTGACAGAGCTTGAAAGGATCTGCAGAGAAGAATGGGAGAAACTCCCCAAATACAGGTGTGCCAAGCTTGTAGCGTCATACCCAAGAAGACTCAAGGCTGTAATCGCTGCCAAAGGTGCTTCAACAAAGTACTGAGTAATGGTCTGAATACTTATGTAATTGTGATATTTCCGTTTTTTAGTTTGAATACATTTGCAAAAATTTCTAAAAACCTTTGTTTGCTTTGTCATTATGGGATATTGTGTGTAGATTGATGAAGGAAAAAAACTATTGAATCAATTTTAGAATAAGGCTGTAACGTAACAAACTGTGGAAAAACTAGAGGTCTGAATACTCTCCGAATGCACCGTACCCACCAACCAGTACAGCCAGTGTAAAGAGCAAAGTAGGTTGTCATGGACACACAGACAGTCCCTGTTACCGGTGCTGTGATGGCTGTTTGCATGCTGCTCTGCTCATCTGCTCTGGCATGGGGGGTGACAGAGGTGAGGGACTTCAGCATGGTCCCAGATCTGTTGCTGCTGTCTTGCCAACTCAGCATAGCAGATCTGGGCCTTGCCAACTCAGCCCGAAACAAACTGATCTGGGACCAGGCTATAGGGACAGAGCCTCTCTGTAAACTTGGCCAGGCTTCTGGTTTGCTCAACAGACAACATATTTGGGGATTGGTCCTCTTGACCAGTTGCATTGTTGCACTGCACTGCTCCAATAAATGAATGTAATCTCTTCAAACGTCTGTTGATGTTCAAGCTACAGTGTAATCTCTTAATACATGTAGCAGAAAGGAGACTACTACTGATTAGCTTGGTAAATACTGTCTGCATTGAGATTTGTCTCCTTTCGGCTTCACGTACATATTTCACGGTAGCCTTTTGGGATAGCTATAGGCTGCCTTCTGGGTTCATACTAGGATATTGGAATATAGATGATTAGACTCTGTTTCCTGAAGGTCTGTAATCCCTGTATTACATGTGGAACACCCTTACAAAACGATTGCAGTCAGAGTGCAGTACAACCGCAGTGTGTTGCAAATACTGCATCCAAAATAAATAAAAAATAGTTTACTGCAGTAATTTTGCAGTGTAACTGCAGTTAGAGTGCAGTATAACTTCAGTTCAACTGCAGTCCACTGCAGTTATTCTGCAGAATCTACCATAACCTTGTTGCACAAAGACAGCGTTTCCCAAACTCAGTCCTCAGGACCCCAAGCACATTTTGGTTTTGCCCTAGCACTACACAGCTGATTCAAATGATCAAAGCTTGATGATGATTAGTTGATCATTTGAATCAGCTGTGTAGTGATAGGGCAAAAACCAAACCTGCACCCCTTGGGGTCCAGAGGACCGAGTTTAGGAAACCCTGCACTATGATGACCTGTAGCGTCACTTTGGTCCTGGAATACTATGACCATCCCCCATTCTGATCACCAGCTCAAAGTAGAATTGGTTACCATGGCAACCGAGCATCCCACCACAATCACGCTGCTACCTCTGCTGCTCTCCCTTCAAGTTCATCCTTGGAACCCAACCAAAGCATTGAACACAATACTAATTCTGGAATGATGTCTACTTCTGTAGCCTGGTTTATGACAATCAGGCTGACCTACTGTTTTTATTCAAGCATAGGCCTACCAGATTGGAAGAATGACAGTAAGATTGTCCATGCATCTGAAATTGTTAACTACTTCTACTCCAGGGGTTCTTGAGAATGAAATTCAGCAAATTCTTCTTGAGAAAATAATAAGTGAGCGCTTTTCATGTATTTTTTATTTTTTTTAAACCTTTTCACCAAATTGTGTATTCTTTCTTTTGGCACAATATTGGTATAATTATTTGTTTAGTTAAAGGCTATTTACTCCAATAAATCACATTACTGCATGTTGGTCTGCATGCAATTTTGCAAACATATGTAGGCTAATATAGCCTAACTCTTCTCAGCTTTCACCCATGATACAGATGTTCATCCAGATGTTGCTGTATACACAGAATAATACGAAATCTCTGAGACCAGGTTGCATACACTAAAGGATACTGCCGACTGAGGAATGACATACATTTGATAGGCAGGCTATGGGTGGTCGCTTCCACTAAATTGAAATAAATTACTCCAAATCGCCTGTCTTCATTCATCCATTAATTCATTCGTTCGTTCATTCATCCACTCAGCTTTGCACCCTATAGGCTACCCCTCACCGCTCCCTCCCTCCATCCTTCCCAGAGCCGCTGGCTTTTCAGAAGCATTTTTTTTTATTTTCTTCTAATGTTAACCGCTTTTGATTTTGCTCTCCTTTGGGTGGAAATGTTTTCTCTCCGCTGTCTCCGGCTCCACCCGTTTTTTGTTTTGTTTTGCCTCAACGTTTTCGGCAAAGGTGGACTTAATCTTTGGAGGAGCACTGTGACGGTGCGCTGTCGCTGTCACATCGACACAGGGAGCATCACTCATTACCATAATTGATTAATTCGGTGTGCAGCCGACGAGCTGTCATGATGAAGCACTCGGGGCGAGCAGCTGTGGCTATGATGCGGATGATAGGATGTAGTAACAACGGTCGCTTTGCGCGGAATTTTCTCCACAGCGACTGTGTTATTGACGAGAAGACGGTAGTTCTACAGAAGAAGGATAATGAGGGATTCGGGTTTGTGCTGCGAGGGGCGAAAGGTAGGAGACGGACCCTTAACTTAGTGTCTGTCTGTTGCTCCCTTGTTATGTTCATGTGTCGTCCCCGGTCCACGTTGCAATATTTGTTTCCGTTGCGTCAGTGATGAGAATCACACACATATTGCTTATTATGCACCCATGCTGTTTTGAACACCCACTTCCTTCCATAGAAATTCCAATACTTTTTTCCCCCTTCTGTTGACGACCGTGTGATAGTTTTTGTGTTGTAGCTCATTCTCAAGTCAGCTCTGCCCCATATCATGTTTTGTGTGACCACCATAATAAGTATAATATTGGTGCCTATAGGAGCCTATAATAACTGAATAACTACTGATATTCTGTTGACTTAAACAGGTTCCCCCATCACAAACATATGTGCCTGATCAAGTAGACAAGAGCCTCTGCATCTGCTCCATAGAGTAGAAATGAACATAAGCTACTGTATTGAATGAGCAGACTAACAACGGCCTTTGGAGTTTTTTTCATGGCTGATTTATTGCAAGTGTCACTTGTCACCACCGGTTTCTTGGAGGTGCTGTGACTTCAGTTCTGCTAGAGAAAGATGCTACACAGTATTCATGTGACATCTGTAGCAATCTGCAACATCTAAACTGAAGTCAACTTTGATGTGACTTTGCTGATATTTGTAAAAAAAAAAAAAAAAATCTACTTGCATAGGTTTAGGTGTGTAGTATATGGCATGCGATCCTGTCAGATCTGCAGTTTGTCAGATCTGCAGTTTGAGACACACGCACACACACGCACACACACACACACACACACACACACACAGCTCTCTACTGAACTGTACACAGTCAGTGCAGGGAATTTATTTGGACCAGGTCTGGAGGGGTGAATGATGCGTCTCCCCAGCTCCAAACCTCTGCTGCAGCCCCAGCCCTAGCCCACAGTCTCTGTCGCTGTCCCTGGCCAGACAGCATGATTATGCCACTAAGCTGTGATTACATTGCCATTGTTTTCTACATGCATGTTTTCCGTGTCTTACTGATAATTACATTGCATTGGGATGATCCCGTCTAAATACAAATGTTACTGCAATGTTGCTGTAATGATGTTCCTGCATGTATTACTGTATATCGTCAATGCACGCACAGCTTCCATGTCCATGTGTTTGTGCGTACACGCGTACGCAACACGGTTTGCAACGTCGTCATATTATTGGATCCAGTAAAACATGTTTTCCATTTCCCAGATGGTGTCTGTTTTGAATGTTGACATTCAAAGGTGTCTATTCCACGTTACACTTGTGTTGAATTGAATTGAATGACCTGTATTACATATGTGCAGTAATGATACTGTCCCAGTGACATTGCTTCCCTGCATTTCTCACCTTCTCTTCTCTCTCTGACTTTACCTGGGACGTTGCCTGGCCCTGCTCACCCACCCCTCCAGCGGACACGCCTATCGAGGAGTTTACTCCCACCCCTGCCTTCCCCGCCTTGCAGTACTTGGAGTCTGTGGACGAGGGCGGGGTTGCGTGGCGGGCGGGGCTTCGCAACGGAGACTTCCTCATCGAGGTAAGGAAACATAGTCTTTCTCAATTCATCTCTCCTCGATTGCTTGTGTCCTCTCTCCTTGCCTCCTCCATAAAATGCATTGGAAAAGAGGGTCTGATGGGCCTACTTCTCCAGTACGGTTGAGAGGGAGGCGAGGAGATGGGATGTGAGGATTCAAACGTTCCTTCCTGGACTTGGAAGATGCCTTTTCAGTGTGAAGAATTTGTGATGATTATGTGCCTTTTGAAACTGGATGGGAGGTCTGTCTGAAAGCATTTATGAATGTGGGCCCGACAAGCTCCATAAGCATGGGTCTCTTTTATGGGAATTTAGGGTAGTTTACTCCATTTAGCATTTAGAGTTTTGTTTGACCCAGAAAATAATGGCTTTCAGAACAGAACAGCCAATTCTGGCATAGTTTTCTCTGCCTCCAAGTGAAGTGAACCTCAAAAAGTGAGTTATAAAAGTCTGGATAAGCTCCAGAAAGATTCCTCCTGAACATACTTAATGAGAAATCTGTGTTCTGTTAATGCTGAAATAAGGAATACTACGCTACTGTGCTGAAAGATTGTTTTTTGGCTGCACCTCGTCTCATGTTGGTTGAAGCGCTGTCTGCTCCCCTCCTGAACTACTGTAACGTCCTCCCATGCAGTACACTGTCCAGTTCTGTCTGTCAGTCTTTTTGGGTTGTAAGGCGATTTGAGTTCATCCCCAAGCATAGCCTGAAATCCAAACCGATACGTTCCGCTTCACTGTCGTTTCCCCAAACGTAACAGGATGAACAGTTAAATTCCAGGCTAACTCAGACAGTCACTATGGATTAGATTTCCACTTGAACACAGCACATACTGTAGTATTGCGTAGCACTCAGCTCCTCTTGCTGTGGATTTATCTTCCCTTTGTCAGGACAGTGCTTCACCTAAATTCTTTATTTCTTTACTTCATTGTCTTAACATTTGACCACAACAGGTTGTGGTGGAACAGACCCTCTGGTCTAGTAGTTGAGATGAATGAATTAATGAATGCTTGAACAGACTATGGAGAGGAGAGGTCCGTTCCAGTTCATCCTTTTTTCCATGGCTGTCACTTCAGTTCTATGTCAGCAAAACAAATGCATTTTGCGCTTGAGATAAATTCAGAACTCCAACTCAGCATGCTGTGTGAATGTTTTATAGGCACGTCCTAGATTTCATCCGTGTCGGTGTTCTTCAGTGTGTTACTTCAACAGAACTACAATGAGATTGTATTTCTAGGGTTACTTGAACAGGGACGGGTGGAAGTCATTTTGTACTACAAGGCAGAATAGAGGGGAGATAACGATTGGCCATCTGTCTTCCTAGAGCATACAGACGCCGTGTTCATGGACTCATTGGGCGCTGAACAGCCTGTGTTTTTAAAATCAGCTGTCAGAGCAGGACGGTGATGATGTTACAAAACAGGGGGGGGGGGGGGAGACATCAACTACACTGTAAAAATAGACAGAGTCAAAACACAGTGATTGTGTAACGAAACCCTGAAAAGTAGTGTACCTAAACTAAGATGTGGTGTTTGAACGTAAACCCAACGTGTACGTGTTCTGATACAGAGAAAGTATTTTTAAAAACAGAATAGAAGTACTCTGAATAACACCCAAAGGGGTTATTCATTACACACAAAAATATATATATATATATTTTTTTTTGCAGACTGTCTCTCATATTGTCAAGTGGTTTAGAAATGCAAATGGTTTATAGCCAGAATATTGATTGATGATAAGGACCGATAGAGAATAGGTTTTTTCCACCTTCATTCTTTTCAGTGATTTATTTATTTAGACAGATTAGAAACAAGAGGGAAACAGGTATGGAGTGAAAGTGGGACAGGTAGAAGTGGGACAGGAGGAAGTGGGAATTCAACCTCCAACTTCAAATGGAATGTCATTGTAATTTTACACACTCAACCAGACAGCCGCACTGTAAAAAAATATATTATGGGGTGAATTGAAATTGACAAAACAAAAAAACAGCAACATATAATTAATATAAATTAATGCAAGTCATTTCAATGTTTTGTTAATTTCATTTGACCCCAAAAATGTAAGAACAAATCCAACGTAATATGTTGCTCCAAATGTCAGTGTATTTTATGAGGACAACCAAAGACAGAGGACATGGAATGATTTAACTCATTGGAAGTCTGGTTCTAATCTCCTATCCTGCTCTGTTTTGAAAGTGTTGTGTGTGTTTAAAAAATGCTCAGACTTAATGAGTGTTTTACGCAACGTTGTTTGCATGTTTGACGAGAGAAGCATATACTTCTATATGAGTATTAAGCAGCTCGTTGTGCCCTGAGGCTCAATGGATCATGATGAACGGATATCAAAACCGTCAGGCAAAATGACGTTGAGGGATGAGACCACCCATTCCTACATTCCCAACTTTAAATGGTAGAGGTAATTACAGTATCCTGCCATTTGTTATGTAAAACCTCTAGTTACTGCTGTTGAATTGAGCCCTGAGCTCAACAATGCCTGCCAAAATGTGTTAAACTGGCAAGTGACCAGATACATAAATCAGTGTTAAACATCAAAATATTCCAGAAGAAGGGATCTAATTCTTCACTAGACAGGAGGTGAAACACCATAACAGTGTTTAGAAGCTATAGAAAGAGGAAACGACACCAAAAGAGGAGGGATCTAATTCTGCATGGTTTCAAAAACGTCTCAGGATGGTGTGTTTAGGGTACCACAGCAAAGTTAAGGTTTCATCTCCTTCGCATTGGTGGCAGCTCAGTTGCCACTAGTTTTGGTGTTACAAAACACTTCATTGTAACAGTTTTGAATAGAGTACAGTGGTGTATGTCTTGCAGCTAAACTAATATCATCCTACCACTTCCCATATTACTGTATAGTCAAGCTAGAGATAGCCCCAGGGAATTGTCCCTTTGCGTTCAAAGTTGTTGTCGTGCTATTACAGTCTATTAATCATGGGAAGCTTTAAGATTTGTCACACTTCTCCCGTCTTTTTGGTGATTATTCCTCAGAATAGGATTTGATCTTGATTTGATGTCATCCAACTAGCCAATAATGTACAGCATTGCCCATTAAATATTACATTCTTTAGCTCAACAGTAAATTCCTGTCAAATAGTATGATGACATTACAGCAAATCTGTGCCCTGGTTGGGGGACAATGGCAGTCTCGGGAGTTCACAGCTTACTCTTGTGTGTTTTGGTGCTCTGCTTGGTCATCCCCAACATCTCCAATGTCCTTGCAGGCTGCCAGTAAACCCCTGTTTAATGGTCCAGTCAATACTTGAGATGTGGATAGCTTTGGGAACGGGGATGGGGATGGAGGGTTTAAAGCCTGTCGGGTGTTGTGGGTGAATCTCCTGGGGATGTGGAGGTGAAGGTTTATCGCCTGTCTTCAGGGAGAGGGGGTTCTGCTCTACAGATGGGTGTGTCTGGGACCTCAGAGTGATCTGTCTCGTAGGCCCTTCACTCTATCAGTGATCTGTCTCTTATTCCCTTCACTCTATCAGTGATCTGTCTCTTAATCCCTTCACTCTATCAGTGATCTGTCTCTTATTCCCTTCACTCTATCAGTGATCTGTCTCTTATTCCCTTCACTCTATCAGTGATCTGTCTCTTATCCCCTTCACACTATCAGTGATCTGTCTCTTATTCCCTTCACTCTATCAGTGATCTGTCTCTTATTCCCTTCACTCTATCAGTGACCTGTCTCTTCTTCCCTTCACTCGATCAGTGATCTGTCTCTGAAGCCCACTCTATCAGTGATCTGTCTCTTATCCCCTTCACTCTATCAGTGATCTGTCTCTTATTCCCTTCACTCTATCAGTGATCTGTCTCTTATCTCCTTCACTCTATCAGTGATATGTTACTATTAGGAGTGTGAATGTTAATATGTTTAACACAATATTGAGATCCTTAATGTTAGGAAAATAAATATATAAAACCTTTGAGGAAGAGGAAAACTTTAGGCTACTTTGGTGAATTTGCGAGGCATGCAAGATAAGACTTTGCGATATAAAGATTACCAAATCAAATCAAATGTTATTTGTCACATGCACCAAATACAACTTCTGTAGACTTTACAGTGAAATGCTTGCTTATGAGCCCTTCCCAATAATGCTGAGTTTAAAAATAACAATACTAATTAAATAGTAACACAAGAGTAATAAAATAAAGCACACAAGAATGGAGCAGGGAGTACCAGGGAGTACCAGATCAATACAGGGAGTACCAGTATATACAGGGAGTACCAGATCAATACAGGGAGTACCAGTACCAGATCAATGTGCAGGGGTTCAAGGTATTTTAGGTAAATATGTACATGAAGGCAGGATAAAGTAACTAGACATCAGGAGTAATAAGAGTCAAATTAAAAACAGAGTAGAAGCAGAACAATAGGAGTGTACTTGTGTGTGTGTGTAATGTGTATGAATGTGTGTTTGTGGTGTCGGTATGCGTGTAGGTTTTGTATGTGTGTGTGTAATGTGTATGAATGTGTGTTTGTGTTGTGTCGGGATACGTGTGTGTGTGTGTGTGTGTGTGTGTATGTAGTGTAGTGTATGTGAATGTGCACACATTCTTTCTCCTTCCCCCGTCCTCTCTCTCCTTTGCACTGGCTCAACTGCTCTTTCTCTTTGCAAAGGATGTGAGTGTGTGTTCAGTCTTCAGTCTGTTGCATGTTGAATATCCTAGCAAAATATGTCCCAACCCTTTTCGGTTACTTTTTTCTCTGCCCGGGGGGTACTCTGAGGTCCTGCATGGAAATACTTTGAGAAGTTAAATTAGATGGTGCCAGGTGGAATTTTATGATTTCAAAAAAAATATTTAACAGAAAACCTGTTTAAAATGGTCACATTTGTCACATCCCTAGTTACTATCCCTTGTTCTTTTCGCTGCGAGAAAGTGTGTTGTTTTTCTTTGGGTGGCCTCTGGTTCTGGCTGCTCCATTTTATTACAGATGTTGGCCAGCCAAGACTTCATTTAAAGAAGCAGACCAATGCTGCTATGTAGTTGGTTGTGCCAGGCATATAGCCCAAATAACCTATTGTGACACTGTAGTCTAGGTTACTTTGGTGATCCACTGTTGTCCACTGTGACAGTAGCTCAAGTTGTAGATGCTGTCCACTGTGATGTGGTGCTGAATCTCTGATTGTCTCTGTTACAGTGTGTTTCCTTACTTTAGTACTCTAGCATATGCTGTATGCTGGAAAGAAAATACAAACACCACATGTATATGTATATTGTATACAGTGCATTCGGAATGTATTCAGACCCATTGACTTTTTCCACATTTTGTTACATTACAGCCTTATTTTAAAATTGATTTAATAAAAACATTTCCTCATAATGATAAAGCGAAAACTGTTTTTTTGACAAATGTATTACAAAAAAAAGTATTCAGATCCTTTGCTATGAGACTCGAAATTGAGCTCAGGTGCATCCTGTTTCCATTGATCATCAAAGGAAGGATGAATGGAGCAAAGTACAGAGAGATCCTTGATGAAAACCTGTTAGAGCGCTCAGGACCTCAGACTTGGGGCAAAGGTTCCCCTTTGGGAGTACCAGGGAGTACCAGTATATACACCGACCCTAAGTCGGTGTATATCTAAGTATTCATTGATCTGGCCAAGGCTTTCGACTCTGTCAATCACCACATCCTCATCGGCAGACTCAACAGCCTTGGTTTCTCAAATGATTGCCTCGCCTGGTTCACCAACTACTTCTCTGATAGAGTTCAGTGTGTCAAATCTGAGGGTCTGTTGTCCGGACCTCTGGCAGTCTCTATGGGGGTGCCACAGGGTTCAATTCTTGGACCGACTCTCTTCTCTGTATACATCAATGAGGTCGCTCTTGCTGCTGGTGAGTCTCTGATCCACCTCTACGCAGACGTCACCATTCTGTATACTTCCGGCCCTTCTTTGGACACTGTGTTAACAACCCTCCAGGCAAGCTTCAATGCCATACAACTCTCCTTCCGTGGCCTCCAATTGTTTTACTCCATGTGTAACTCTGTGTTGTTGTATCTGTCAAACTGCTTTGCTTTATCTTGGCCAGGTCGCAATTGTAAATGAGAACTTGTTCTCAACTTGCCTACCTGGTTAAATAAAGGTAAAATAAATAAATAAGTACACAGCCAAGACAAAGCAGGAGTGGCTTCGGGACAAGTTTCTGAATGTCCATGAGTTGCCCAGCCAGAGCCCGGACTTGGAACCTATTCGAACATCTCTGGAGAGACCTGATAATAGCTGTGCAGCGACACTCCCCATCCAACCTGACCGAGCTTGAGAGGATCTGCAGAGAATAATGGGAGAAACTCAAATACAGGTGTGCCAAGCTTGTAGCGTTATACCCAAGAAGACTCAAGGCTGTAATCGCTGCCAAAGGTGCTTCAACAAAGTACTGAGTAAAGGGTCTGAATACTCATGTAAATGTGATATTTCCGTTTGTATTCTTTTATGCATTTGCAAAAAAAAAGAACCAATTTTTCCTTAGTATTCATGGGGTGTCGTGTGTATGTTGATGAAGGAAGGAAACTATTTAGTCAATTTTATAATAAGGCTGTAACGTAACAAAATGTGGAAAAAGTCAAAGGGTTTGAATACTTAACGAATGCTCTGTATGTATATTGAATGTGTATATTGAATATGTATATTGAATGCACCTATTCAGTATACTGTGTTTCATCTCGTCTCCTCTCTCGCATCTCTACTTTTATTTTCTCCTCACGGTTGTAGCCTACTTTTTCTCTGTTGTTTTTCCAGATAGACACATAGCTCTGCATTCTGTCAAAGCCCAGTAAACAGAGTACTGTTGTCAGTGAGCTTGTGTCAGCTTTTCGTTGCTAACGGAATTATTCAACATTTGGTCCAAATGAGCATTCATGCTGTATGAACACCAACCTATCCAGGAGGTACACACACAGCAGTCAAATTAAGTGGCTGTATATGCTTAGGTGAATGCTGAAGGAGGTACTGGAAGTGGGAAGCCCATAGGGTCACGGCAGGTTGTAATATGGTTTGTTAATGCACATAGTGGATGTACAGTTGAAGTTGAAGTTTACATTCACTTAGGTTAGAGTCATTAAAACTTGTTTTTCAACCACTCCACAAATTTCTTGTAAACAAACTATAGTAGTTTTGGCAAGTCGGGTTGGGCATCTACTTTGTGCCTGCAATTTTTCCAACAATTGTTTAGATAGATTATTTCACTTATAATTAACTGTATCACAATTCCAGTGGGTCAAAAGCCTCTGATTGGAGGTGTACCTGTGGATGTATCTCAAGGCATACCTTCAAGCTCAGTGCCTCTTTGCTTGACATCATAGGAAAATCAAAAGAAATCAGCCAGGACCTCAGAAAAACAATTTGAGTCCTCGACAAGTCTGGTTCATCCTTGGGAGCTACTTCCAAACACCTGAAGGTACCACGTTCATCTGTACAAACAAAGCACACAAGGATAAACACCATGGGACCACGTAGCCGTCATACCGCTCAGTAAGGAGACGCGTTCTGTCTCCTAGAGATGAACATACTTTGGTGCGGAAAGTGCAAATCAATCCCAGAACAACAGCAAAGGACCGTGCGAAGATGCTGGAGGAAACGGGTACAAATGTATCTATATCCACAGTAAAACGAGTCCTATATTGACATAACCTGAAAGGCCGCCCAGCAAGGAAGAAGCCACTGCTCCAAAACCACCATTAAAATACCAGACTGCGGCTTGCAACTGCACATAGGGACAAAGAGCGTTTTTTTTTAGAATTGTCCTCTGGTCTGGCCATAATGACCATTGTTATGTTTGGAGGAAAAAGGGGGAGGCTTGCAAGCCGAAGAACACCAACCCAACCATGAAGCATGGGGGTGGCAGCATCATGTTGTGGGGGTGCTTTTCTGCATGAGGGATTGGTGCACTTCACAAAATAGATGGCATCACGAGGCAGGATAATTTTGTGGATATATTGAAGCAACATCTCAAAACATCAGTCAGGAAGTTAAAGCTTGGTCGCAAATGAGTCTTCCAAATGGACAATGACTCCAAGTATACTTCCAGAGATGTGGAAAAATGGCTTAAGGACAATAAAGTCAAGGTATTGGAGTGGCCATCTCAAAGCCCTGACCTCAATCCTATAGAACATTTGTGGGCTGAACTGAAAAAGCGTGTGAGAGCCAGGAGGCCTACAAACCTGACTCAGTTACACCACCTCTGTCAGCAGGAATGGGCCAAAATTCACCTAACTTATTGTGGGAAGCCTCTGGAAGGCTACCCGAAACGTTTGACCCAAGTTAAACAATTTAAAGGCAATGCTACCAAATACTAATTGAGTGTATGTAAACTTCTGCCTCACTGGGAATGTGATGAAAGAAATAAAAGCTGAAATAAAACATTCTCTCTACTATTATTCTGACATTTCACATTCTTAAAATAAAGTGGTGATCCTAACTGACCTCAGACAGGGAACTTTTACTAGGATTAAATGTCAGGAATTGTGAAAAACTGAGTTTAAATGTATTTGGCTAAGGTGTATGTAAACTTCCGACTTCAACTGTATATTTACATAAACATGTATGTATGGCTCTGGTAGTGAAGATAATATGACAGTGCTGCTGGCCTGAACGGCCATGGCCAAACGGACCTCCACATATACTCCGGCTCCAATTTAACCAATTGACAATATACACTGAGTGTACAAAACATTAAGAACACCTGCTCTTTCCATGACATAGACAGACCAGGTGAATCCAGGTGAAAGCTATGATCCATTTATTGATGTCACTTCTTAAATCCACTTCTTAAATCCACCACTAGATTAATCAAATCAAATTGTATTTGTCACATACTCCGAATACAACAGGTGTAGTAGACCTTACCATCAAATGCTTAGTTCCAAGCCCTTAACCAACAATGCAGTTGAAAATATATAGTCATGAAAATAGTCAAGAAAATAAACTAAAGTGAAAAAAACCTATAAAAATACAATCAAAAATGAACGCAAGAAATGTACGTAACAATAATGAGGATATACACAAGGGGTACAGGTTAGTCATGGTCATTTGTAAAGTGACTATGCATAGATAATAAACAGCGAGTAGCAGCAGTGTGAAAACAAAGGGGGGTCAATGTAAATAGTCCGGGTGGCCATTTGATGAATTGTTCAGCAGTCTCATGGCTTGTGTGGAGAAGCTGTTAAGAAGCTTTTTGGTCCTAGACTTGGCGCCCCGGCACCCCTTGCCGTGTGGTAGCAGAGAGAACAGTCTATGACTTGGGTGACTGGAGACCATTTTTGAGGCCTTCCTCTGACACTGCCTAGTACTGGACCCCAGTGATGTACTGGGCCCTACTCACTACCCTCTGTATTGGACAGGATGCCGAGCAGTTACCATACCAGACGTTGATGGAACCGGTCAGGATGCTCTTGATAGTGCAGCTGTATAACTTAGTGAGCATTTGGGGACCCATGCCAAATCTTTTCAGTCTCCTGAGGTGGAAAAGGTATTGTCGTGCCCTCTTCACAACTATCATGGCGTGTTTGGACCTCCATTTCCTATGATCCACAATCAGCTCCTTAGTCTTGCTCACATTGAGGGACAGGTTGTTGTCCTGACACCACACTGCCAGGTCTCTGACCTCTGCCCTATAGGCTGTCTCATCATTGTGGTCAGCTAACTTAATGATGGTGTTGGAGTTGTGCTTGGACATGCAGTCTTGGGTGAACAGGGATTACAGGAGGGGACTAAGTACACACCCCTGAGGGGCCGCAGTGTTGAGGATCAGCGTGGCAGATGTGTTGTTGCCTAACCTTACCACCTGGGGGTGGCCTGTCAGAAAGTCCAGAATCCAGTTGTAGAGGGAGGTATTTAGCACCAGGGTCCTTAGCTTAGAGATGAGCTTTGTGGGCACTATGGTGAACGCTGGGCTATAGTCAATGAACAGCATTCTCACATAGGTGTTCCTTTTGTCCAGGTGTGAAAGGGCAGTGTGGAGTGCGATTGAGATTGCGTCATCTGTGGATCTGTTGGGGCGGTATGCTAATTGGAGTGGGTCTAGGGTTTCCGGGATGATGGTGTTGATGTGAGCCTTGACCAGCCTTTCAAAGCATTTCATGGCTACCAACGTGAGTGCTACGGGGCAGGAATCAGTTAGATAGGTTTACCTTCACTTTCTTGGGTACAGGGACTATGGTGGTCTGTTTGAAACATGTTGGTATTACAGACTTAATCAGGGAGAGGTTGAAAATGTAATTGAAGACACTTGCCTGTTGGTCCGCGCATGCTTTGAGTACATGTCCTGGTAATATCTCTGGCCCCGCGGCTTTGTGAATTTTGACCTGTTTAAAGGTCTTGCTCACATCGGCTACAGGGAGCGTGATCACACAGTCGTCCGGAAGACCCGGTGCTCTCATGCATGCTTCAGTGATGATTGCCTCAAAGCGAGCATGAAAGGCATTTAGCTCATCTGCTAGGCTTGCATCACTGGGCAGCTCGCGGCTGGGTTTGCCTTTGTAGTCTGTAATATTTTTCAAGCCCTGCTACATCCGACGAACGTCAGAGCCGGTGTAGTAGGGTTCAATCTTAGTCTTGTATTGACGCTTTGCCTATTTATGGTTCGTCTGAGGGCAGCTCTAGCATTTGGATGTTTCCTGTAATCCATGGCTTCTGGTTGGGAAATGTACGTCACCGTGGGGACGACAATGTCGATGCAATTATTGAAGAAGCCGGTGATTGAGGTGGCATATTCCTCAATGCCATTGGATAATTCCCGGAACATATTCCAGTCTGTGCTAGCAAAACAGTCCTGTAGCGTAGCATCCGCGTCATCTGACCACTTCCGTATTGAGCGAGTCACTTGTACTTCCTGGTTTAGTTTTTGCTTATAAGCAGGAATCAGTAGGATAGAATTATGGTCAGATTTGCCAAATGGAGGGCGAAGGAGAGTTTAGTATGTTTCTCTGTGTGTGGAGTAAAGGTGGTCTAGAGTTTTTTTCCCTCTGGTTGCACATGTGACATGCTGGTAAAAATGAGGTAAAACAGATTTAAGTTTGCCTGCATTAAAGTCCCCAGATACTAGGAGTGCCGCCTCTGGATGAGCATATTCTTGTTTGCTTATGGCCTTACACAGCTCGTTGAGTGCGGTCTTAGTGCCAGCATTGGTTTGTGGTGGTAAATAGACAGCTACGAATATTATAGATGAAAACTGTCTTGGTATATAGTGTGGTCTACAGCTTATCATGAGGTATTCTACCTCAGGCAAGCAATACCTTGAGACTTCTTTAATATTTGACATTGTGCACCAGCACTTATTGACAAATAGACACACACCCCCGCCCCTCGTCTTACCAGATGTAGCTGCTCTGTCCTGCCGATGTACGGAAAAGCCAGCCAGCCAGCTCTATATTATCCGTGTCGTCCTTCAGTCAAGTCTCGGTGAAACATAAGATATTACAGTTTTTAATGTCCCGTTGGTAGGATAGTCTTAATCGTTGATCGTCCAATTTGTTTTCCAATGATTGCACGGCCAATAATATGGGGGGGGGGGGGGGGGGGGGAGTGGTGTATTACCCACTCGTCGGCTAATTCTTACAAGGCAGCCCGCCTTCCTCCCTCTTTTCCTCTGATGATGATAGGGATTTGGGCCTTCTCTTGATAAAGCAGTATATCTTACGTCAGACTCATTAAAGAAAAAATCTTAGTCCAGTTCGAGGTGAGTAATCGGCAAGTAATTGTCCAGAAGCTCTTCTCGGTCAGAAGAGACATTATGTACAAAATGAGTTAAAAACAATGTGAAAAAACAATTGGTTATGAGCCTGTGAAAGTGGTGGGGTGGGGTTGTAGACAGATTAAAGAAGGATTTTTATGCCTTGACACAATTGAGACATGGATTGTGTATGTGTGCTATTCAGAGGGTGAATGAAAGCAAGAAAAAAATGTAAGTGCCTTTGAACGGGGAATGGTAGCAGGTGCCAGGCGCACCGGACGACTCAATATTAGGAAGGTGTTTTTTCTGTTTTGTACACTCAGTGTATCATAGCTCAGATACACAATTTAACATTCATATTCACCTGACGTTCAGGTCGGATGTGAGGCAGTCACAATCAAGCATTGTTTGTTTGAACAGCCTCTCTCTCTGAGAGTGTAGATAAAAGGACTCAGGCTTCATCCCAAATGGCCTCCTATTCCCTACATAGTGCACTACTTTTGACCATTCCTTATGGGCCATTTGGGAATGCCATTTGGGACTCAGCCTCAGTGCATCCTCACAACAATACAGAAGCTCTTAGCAGTGGCCCTCCAATGCTCTTTAGCTCCCCGTTGGATGAGGAGCTCTTATCTGTCTGTGTGGCTCCCTCTCCTCTCACAGAGAACACAGCAGTTGCTTGAAATAACCTATAATCTAGCTTATGTTTAGCACTGATGTTATGTTCCCTGCAGGAACACATTTTCAGTGGGAAAGGTTGTGGGTGTGGGTGTGGGTGTGGGTGGAGGTGTGTTTGTGTTTGTGGGTGTAGGTGCAGGTGTGTTTGTGAATGCGGTTGGTCTGTGTGTGTGTGTGTGTGTGTGTGTGTGTGTGTGTGTGTGTGTGTGTGTGCGCGCGCGCATGTGAAGAAGGAACGCATTTTCACTGTTTAAAGGTACAATCAGAAGATGAAACAATAACAAAGCCTTTTCCCCACCATTGTTTTGGTAGAGGAGAGAGAAAGTTAAAACAAAGCTCCAATTGCAACTGGCCTTTTTGTTACATGTTTTGTTGCGTTCAAACACCATTTCATTGATTTTAAATAAGCGTAAGATAAGAGTTGAGCACATTCTCTCCCTTTACCTGGTACTGTATTGATATGACACTCAGCCAGCCCTTCTCAGCCCTCTGCAGTGCTCTGCTTTCTCTGTGACCATGACTATCTCATGGACAGTAGCCCAGAGTGTGGACGGTAGCCCAGAGAATGCAGGGCATGCCTTGGAGGTACCTCATGGCCTAATAACCACACAACCTGTCACATCCCTGCTTGGTGTAACCTATTTTGAGGATAGGAGGAAAGTGAATTAGTAACATTTCCAACTGTCTCTTAGTTGTTTATTTGTTAATATTGTAGTCAAATGTATTTGAAATAATTCAATCCGAGCTTTTAGAATGATGACGTTGTTCAGTGTTACACATTCCCCAAGGGAAAATGTGGGAGATGCAATGTGGGACAATGCATTTACAGGAATCACCATTATTACCCAATGAATAGCCAGTAGAATCATTATACTTCCTATTCATTGAGTAATGGGGATTCTTGTAAATACAATCTAATTAGCGATGGTGGGGACCTGTTCATTTGTTCCCTACACATGCTGCTGGACGTCCAGGGTTCACGCACGTCGTAATACATCACAATGGTCACCTAGCAACCAGCTTCACATTGTGTCCCTGGGCTCGCTGGGATGGATAAAAGGGAGGCAGACAGCTGTTAGAGATTTACTAGCAGCACCCTCTCTGTCTCTATCTCTCTGACGGTCTGGGTACTCTAATCTGAACGTGTTTTTTAAAACGTATGCGGGTGGCTGGGGTTCGGTGACAGTGTGATTGAGCTGTGTCGCTGTGTGTCCCAAGCCATGAATGTTACTTTATTGTCTTATATACTGTAGTAAAGCCTGTATACTCAGACAGTATACTATTACTATTTCTAACTTAGCTGATTAGCTACATTTTATGGTATTCACTTCAAGGTCATCTCAGATGTGCACGGATCAAACCAAAGCGAGAGATTATACACCGAGTCTAGAAAACATTCAAATGTATTCAGGCTGAAGGGAGAAGACAGGTTAAAGAAGGACTTTTAAGCCTTGAGACAATTAAGACATGGTGTATGTGTGCCATTCAGGGGGTGAATGGGGCAAGACAAAAAATGTATGTGCCTTTGAACAGGGTGTGGTAGTATGTGCCAGGCACACCGGTTTGTGTCAAGAACTGCAACGCTGCTGGGTTTTCCACGCTCAACAGTTTCCCATATCTATCAAGAATGGTCCACCACCCAAAGGACGCCCAGCCAACTTGACACAAGATGTGGGAAGCATTGGAGTTAACATGGGCCAGCATCCCTGTGGAACGCTTTCGTCATCTTGTAGAGTCCATTGCCCGACAAATTGAGGCTATTCTGAGGGCAAAAGGAGGGAGTGCAACTCAATATTAGGAAGGTGTTCATAATGTTTGGTTTACTCAGTGTATATTTTCTTGTGGTGTTTACATTTCAGGTATTGGGTACACCATTGATACTTTGTTTTTCTATACTTTTTTTCTATACTTTAAGTTTCCATATGCTTACTCTTCGACAATGACATCACATAGTATCTAATGTGGGTTATGTAATTCCTTTCTCTTGAATGTTATCAGTGTGTGGGGATCCCTTTCCTCTCTTCATTAGTCTCTTATCTGTGTGTGCCTGACGTACGATACCCCTACTCTTAATACATGGGCTTTGAGCTGAGGTAGCTCCAATTCAGGCCACCCAGAAAAGGCTCTAAAATGGAATGGATAAGTAATCACACCCAGCAGCTCCTCTGTGCACTTGGTAATTAGCCTACTCAAGACAAAAGAGTTTTGCCTGCCCCGAAGACTGAAGAATAGAATAGCAGAGAGGAGATTGCACTTGATCATGGGATTGCAATGGGACTGTGGGTGATTGGCCACTGTTAACCCTCCCGCTCTCTGAAGTGGCTCAGTGAAACCGCAGTGAAACAGCCTGAACTCCATTGATTGCCAGCCACTGGCCTTTTCCCTCTTACATGATAACATCCCTGTCCAAAAGGGAAGAAAATGTTTGTTGGCATCCTATTCCCTATGTAGGGCTTATAGTGCCCTGGTCAAAATTAGTGGACTATTTTGGGAATAGGTTGCCATTTGGAACTCATCCATTCTCTCCGGGCAGCTGGAGCTGATTGCACTGTATGACTCCATAACCACAAGACAACAGGTGTGTCTCAGAAGGATTTTTACACATAACCTGGATACATATTTTATACATCAGGTGAAGTGTATGTGGTTTCTGTGCATTTGAGCCTGTGTACTGGGTGATGAATCAAGCAATGAATAATGATTGTGTTGTTCTGTTACTGTAGATACAGGCTGTATCTACTCATCTCTCTCTTTCCTCGAATTGGCTGTATCTGGATTGGGTTGTTTTTCTCAAGTTATTTTCTTATCAATCTAAAATGGATCATCTCTCTATCTCTGTGTTCTGGGCAGGGGTACCCGAGGGTCTCTATAGTTCACTGAGCAGTGCTATTTAATGATTGGGCTGGCAAACATTCAACATTATGTAATGACTGTGTGTGTGTGTGTGTGTGTGTGTGCATCCTTTTAGTACAATGTTAATTCTGCTGGAAGTGACCAGAAGTGACACAAAATCCTATTTCTGAAAGATGTAAGGGCCCTGTAGACACTTTCACACAACCTCTCTCCTTGGCAAATCACTCACTGCATTCCATGCTATCTGTTTTTCAAAGTCAAAGCCATGAATACCACATCCCCATAAGATCTACTGGGTGCCTGTAGGGTTATTAACATTAAGTCCTGGACCCATGTTGTCCAAAAGCGTATACTTTTGAATCATCTGTCCACAGAACATTCTTCCAAGAGTCTTGATGATCACCCAGGTGCTTCCATGTGCTCTTTCGAAAACTTGAGTCAACTTTTTGGATGACATGGGTCCCATTTTGACTGGATAAAAAACAAACACTGCATTCCAAAGTAAGAACCTCATACCAAAGGTCAAACAAGGTGGTGGTAGTGTGATGGTTGGGGATGCTTTACTGCCTCAGGACCTGGATGACTTGCCTTAATAGAAAGAACCATGAATTCTGCTCGGTATCAGAGAATTCTACAGGAGAATGTCAGGCCATCAATCTGTGAACTCTGCTGGGTCATGCAGCAAGACAATGACCCGAAACACACAATCAAGTCTACATGAAAATGGCTAAAAAGCAACAAATTTGAAGTTTTGGAATGGCCTAGTCATAGTCCAGACCTAATCCCATTTGAGATCTTGTGTCAGGACTTGAAATTAGCTGTTCATGGTTGAAAACCTACAAATGTTGCTGTGTTAAAGCAGTTCTGCATGGAAGAGTGGACCAAAATTCCTCCACAGCGACGTGAGAGACTGATCAACAACTACAGAAAGTGTTTCATTGGAGTCATTGCAGCTAAAGGTGGCACAACCAGTTATTGAGTGTAAGGGGAAATACATTTTTCACACAGGGGGTGTTGCATAACTTTGTTGATTAAATAAATTACATAAGTATGAAATTGTTGTGTTATTTGTTCACTCGGGTTCACTTTATCTAATATTACGTTTTGGTTAAAGATCTGATAACATTCAGTATAAAGAAATATGCAAAAGTAGAGAAAATTAGAAAGGGGGAAAATACTTTTTCACAGCACTGTATATGTACTGTAGAAAGGGACTGCATATAGGATATGAAAGTATGGGAATGTACATTTTTTTTAATGTAGATATTTTTCTATTGATAATGAGAACTGTGAATTTCTATTTTTCTACAAAGCAATTGTGATGAACCAGATAATTGACACTTGACACTATTGGAAAATATATCTTTATTAAATTCTATTAAGAACTTTTCCTGAAACCAGCCAACTTTCTCTTGTCTCATATTTTCTCGTGTTTTACAGGAAACATCTGTTTTCCTGGTCTCAATCCTTGGACCTGTAACAAACACGTCATAGGCTATGGTATATACAACAAGATGGCGTAGCAGTTGGATGTCTGTTTTGTCTTGTCCCGTCCCATGTCTATATAGTTTTCTACGTATATATTTGGTATATATTTTTTTTATCTCAATTTCCATCTCCTCCAACCCACCTCACCCAATGTGGTACGAATCTGCTATTTATACTTTAGACCCGGATCCCCCATCAGAAGCTAGCCAGCTAACTAGCTACTAGCTAGTAGTCAGTTAGCCACTGCTAGCGGTCATCACCAGCTGATTCTTGGGCTGCAATACCTCTTTTGCCAATTGGCCTGGACCCTTTACTGCCGACACGGAGCCCCGCCGATCCATCACGACTGGTCTGCTAACATAACTGGCCGAGGGGATTTCAACAGGCTCTTCCGTTACGACGTCCCCTGGAGGCCCATCTGCTAGCCTGCTAGCCTAACTTCTGTAACCATAAAAGCCTTTGTTTCATGCATGTTAACATTAGAAGCCACCTCCGTAAGTTTGTTTAATTCACTGCTTTAGCACACTCCGCCAACCCAGATGTCCTAGCCGTGTCTGATTCCTGGCTTAGGAAGGCCACCAATAATACTGAAATTTCCATTCCTAACTATAACATTTTCCGACAAGATAGAACTGCCAAAGGGGGCGGAGTTGGAATCTACTGCAGAGATAGCCTGCAGAGTTCTGTCATACTATCCAGATCTGTGCCCAAACAATTCAAGCTTCTACTTTTAAAAATCCACCTTTTCAGAAACAAGTTTCTCACCGTTGCCGCTGGTTATAGACCATCTTCAGCCCCCAGCTGTGCCCTGGACACCATATGTGAGATGATTGCCCCCCATCTATCTTCAGATTTCGTACTGTTAGGTGACCTAAACTGGGACATGCGGCCGTCCTACAATCTAAGCTAGATGCCCTCAATCTCGCACAAATGAACCTACCAGGTACAACCCTAAATCCGTAACCATGGGCACCCTCTTAGATATCATGCTGACTAACTTGCCCTCTACATAAATCTCTGCTGTCTTCAACCAGGATCTTAGCGATCACTGCCTCATTGCTTGCATGCGTAATGGGTCCGCGGTCAAACAACCACAACTCACTCTGTCAATCACCGCATTCTTATCGGCAGACTCAATAGCCTTGGTTTCTCAAATGACTGCCTCGCCTGATTCACCAACTACTTCTCAGATAGAGTTTAGTGTGTCAAATCGGAGGGCCTGTTGTCCGGACCTCTGGCAGTCTCTATGGGGGTGCCACAGGGTTCAATTCTCGGGCTGACTCTTATCAATGATGTCGCTCTTGCTGCTGGTGATTCTCTGATCCACCTCTACGTAGACAACACCATTCTGTATACATCTTCTTTGGAAACTGTGCTAACAAACCTCCAAACAAGCTTCAATGCTGTACAACACTCCTTCCGTGGCCTCCAATTGCTCTTAAATACAAGTAAAACTAAGTGCATGCTCTTCAACCGATTGCTGCCCACACCCTCCTGCACGACTACCATCACTACTCTGGACATTCTGACTCAGAAAATGTGAAAGACTACAAAAATCTAGGTGTCTGGTTAGACTGTAAACTCTCCTTCCAGACTCACATTAAGCATCTCCAATCCAAAATTACATCTAGAATTGGCTTCCAATTTCACAACAAAGCCTCATTTTCTCATGCTGACAAACATACCCTCGTAAAACTGACTATCCTACCGATCCTTCACTTCAGCGATGTTATTTACAAAATAGCCTGCGACCTGTATGCTCTCGTTGGCTGGCCCTCGCTACATATTCGTCGCCAAACCCACTTGCATCAGGTCATCTATAAGTCTAGGTAAAGCCCCACCTTATTTCAGCTCACTGGTCACCATAGCATCACCCACCCATAGCACGCGCTCCAGTAGGTACAGTATATTTCACTGGTCATCCCCAAAGCCAACACCTCCTTTGGCTGCTTTTCCTTCCAGTTCTCTGCTGCCAACAACGAACAAATTGCAAAAATCATTGAAGCTGGAGACTTATATCTCCCCCTCTAACTTTAAGCATCAGCTGTCAGAGGAGCTTACCGATCGCTGTACCTGTACACAGCCAATCTGTAAATAGCACACCAAACTACCTCATTCCCATATTGTTACTTATCCTCTTGCACATCATCATCTGCACATCTATCACTCCAGTGTTAATGCTAAATTGTAATTATTTCGCCTCTATGGCCTATTTATTGCCTTACCTCCCTTCTCTTCTACATTTGCACACACTGTACATAGATTTGTATGTTATGTTATTGACTGTACGTTTGTTTATGTGTAACTCTGTGTTTTTGTCTTTTTGCGCACTGCTTGCTTTATCTTGGCCAGGTCTCAGTTGTAAATGACAACTTGTTCTCAACTGGCCTACCTGGTTAAATAAAGATGAAATAAAATTTAAAAAATTAAAAATATGTTCTTTTTTTTACAGGAAACTAGCTTTAAAACTGCTACGTTTTCTCTCACAGGGACCTTGTTTATAGTGTCTTTATGCTAGCCAGTGCTTAAAAAAATATCTAGACATAACTATTAGACATTTACACAATTGTATTTATTTCACCTTTCATGCGACACAAAGATAAATAGAAGAATTTTAACTCTGCAAATAGCACTGCTGGGGGATTTAAAAAGTCAGTCAGTCGATCAACAATATAATAATACTCATAGAAAAAAAGGTAATTCATTATTTAATTTAGAAACTATGAGAATAGAAAGGTTTAGAAAGAACTCTTGTGAAACATCACAGCACTGTTGAAAAATATATGGCAAATAGCAATCAAAACCAGATGGTGTTCAGAGATGGATGTGAGGGGTATAATGGAGCTGAAGGGTGGGACTAATATAGGAATTAGACATCACTTTGCAAGCCATCATAATGTGACTTGGTGCTGGTAAATAGTCATTTAATTTCATCAGGGTTTAATGATTTATGGGATACATACCACAGAGCAACACTCTCCCCTTAATTAATATGCAAGTGTGTATGTTTGTTATGCCTTCTCTGTCTCAGCCTGTCCGTATCCTGCTCTCTCACTGTAGCCCAAACGTCTCTTATGACCGAAAAGAGCTTCTGGACATCAGAACTGTGATTACTCACCTCAGATTAGACAAAGAGTTTTTCTTCAGTGAGTCGGACCAGATCCCCGTCAGATCCCCGTCATTCGCTTGAGAAGGAAACAGAGATTTAGCGGAAAATGATCAGGGTGCCTTGTGAGGATTAGGCGAGGAGTGGCACCCTGCTAGCTAATGTTCAATCGCTGGAAAATAAATGGGATAAACTGAAAGCAAGTATATCCTACCAACGGTACATTAAAACTGCAATATCTTATGTTTCACAGAGTCGTGGCTGAACGACGACATGAATAAACATACAGCTGGCGGGTTATACACTGTATCGGCAGGATAGAACAGCAGCTTCTGGTAAGACAAGGGGTGGCGGTCTATGTATATTTGTAAACAACAGCTGGTGCACGATATCTAAGGAAGTCTCAAAGTTTTGCTCGCCTGAGGTAGAGTATCTCATGATAAGCTGTAGACCACACCATCTACCTAGAGAGTTTTCATCTGTATTTTTCGTACCGGTCTCCATACCACCACAGACCGATGCTGGCACTACAACCACACTCAATGAGCTGTATATCGCCAAAAGCAAACAGAAAAATGCTCATCCAGAGGCAGCGCTCCTAGTGGCTGGAGACTTTAATGCAGGGCAACTTAAATCAGTTTTACCTCATTTCTATCAGCATGTTAAATGTGCAAACAGAAGGAAAAAAATTCTAGACCACCTTTACTACACACACAGAGACGTGTACAAAGCTCTCCCTCGCCCTCCATTTGGCAAATCTGACCATAATTCTATCCTCTTGATTCCTGCTTACAATCCAAAATTTAAGCAGGAAGCACCAGTGACTCGGTCTACAAAAAAAGTGGTCAAATGAAGCAGATGCTAAACTTCAAGGCTGTTTTGTTAGCGCCCACTGGAATATGTTCTGGGATTCTTCTGATGGAATTGAGGAGCACACCACATCAGTCATTGGGGACGTCGTCTTCACAGTGACTGTACATACATACTAGAGGTCGACCGATTATGATTTTTCAACGCCGATACTGATTATTGGAGGACCAAAAAAGCAGATACCGATTTAATCTGCCGATTTTTTTAAAAAAATATGTTTTTTTTCTTTTTTTTTTAATAATGACAATTACAACAATACTGAATGAACACTTATTTTAACTTAATATAATACATCAATACAAACAATTTAGCCTCAAGTAAATAATGAAACATGTTCAATTTGGTTTAAATAATGCAAAAACAAAGTGTTGGAGAAGAAAGTAAAAGTGCAATATGTGCTATGTAAGAAAGCTAACGTTTCAGTTCCTTCCTCAGAACATGAGAACATATAAAAGCTGGTGGTTCCTTTTAATATGAGACTTCAATATTCCCAGGTAAGAAGTTTTAGGTTGTAGTTATTCCAGGAATTATAGGACTATTTCCCTCTATACCATTTGTATTTCATTAACCTTTGACTATTGGATGTTCTTATAGGCACTTTAGTATTGCCAGTGTAACAGTATAGCTTCCGTCCCTCTAGTTAGAGCTAACTAGCTAGCCATTTTACTTCGGTTACACCAGCCTCATCTTGGGAGTTGATAGGCTTGAAGTCATAAACAGCGCAATGCTTGGCGCACAATGAAGAGCTGCTGGCAAAACGCACAAAAGTGCTGTTTGAATGAATGTTTACGCGCCTGCTTCTGCCTACCACCGCTCAGTCAGATTCTTGTATGCTCAGTCAGATTATATGCAACACAGGACACACTAGATAATATCTAGTAATATGATAAACCATGTGTCGTTAACTTGTGATTATGATTTATTTTTTTTAATGAGATAAGTTTAATGCTAGCTAGCAACTTACCTTGGCTTACTGCATTCGCGTAACAGGCAGTCTCCTGGTGGAGTGCAACGAGAGGCAGGTCGTTATTGCGTTCGTTATCAGATTAATTGGTCGACCTCTAATACATACCCCAACCAGAAGCCATGAATTACATTTGCACTGAGCTAAAGGGTAGAGCTTCCGCCTTCAAGGAACGGGACTCTAACCCAGAAGTTTGTATGAAATCTCGCCCTCCGACGAACCATCAAGCAGGCAAAGCGTCAATACAGGACTAAGGTCGACTCGCACTACACTGGCTCCTACGATCGTCGGATGTGGCAGGGCTTGCAAACTATTACAGACTACAAAGGGAAGCACAGGCAAGAGCTGCCCAGTGACACGAGCCTACCAGACGAGCTAAATAACTTCTATGGTCGCTTCGAAGCAAGTAACACTTAAACATGCATGAGAGCATCAGCTGTTCCGGACAACTGTGTGATTGCGCTCTGCACAACCGATGATGAGTAAGACCTTTAAACAGGTCAACATTCACAGGGCCAGACGGTTTACCAGGAAGTGTACGAGCATGCTCTGACCAACTGGCAAGTGTCTTCACTGACATTTTCAACCTCTCCCTGTGTGAGTCTGTAATACCAACATGTTTCAAGCAGACCACCATAGTTCCTGTGCCCAAGAACACTAAGGTAACCTACCTAAATGACTACCGACCCATAACACTCACATCTGTAGCCATGAAATGCTTTGAAAGTCTGGTCATGGCTCACATCATCACCATTATCCCAGAAACCCTAGACCCACTCCAATTTGCATACCGCACCAGCAGAGCCACAGATGACGCAATTTCAATCGCACTCCACACTGCCCTTTCACACCTGGACAAAAGGAACACCTATGTGAGAATGCTATTCATTGACTCCAGCTCAGGGTTCAACACCATAGTGCCCTCAAAGCTCATCACTAAGCTAAGGACCCTAGGGCTAGACATCTCCCTCTGCAACTGGATCCTGGACTTCCTGACGGGCCGCCCCCAGGTGGTATGGGTAGGTAACAACACATCCGCCATGCTGTTCACTCATGACTGCATGGCCAGGCACGACTCCAACACCATCATTAAGTTAACTGATGACACAACAGTGGTAGGCTTGATCACAAACAACGGTGAGACAGCCTATAGGGAGGAGGTCAGAGACCTGACTTTTTGGTGCAAGTATAACAACCTCTCCCTCAACGTGATCAAGACGAAGGAGATGATTGTAGACTACAGGAAGAGGACGACCAAGCATGCCCCCATTCTCATCGATGGGGCTGTAATGGAGCAGGTTGAGAGCTTCAAGTTCCTTGGCATCCACATCACCAACAAACTAACATGGTCTAAGCACACCAAGACAGTCGTGAAGAGGGCACGACAACACCTATTCCCCCTCAGGAGACTGAAAAGATTTGGCATGGGTCCTCAGATCCTCAAAATGTTTTACAGCCTCACCATCGAGAGCATCCTGACAGGTTGCTACACTGCCTGGTATGGTAACTGCTCTGCCTCCAACCGCAAGGCGTATGGCCCAGTACATCACCGGGGCCAAGCTTCCTGCCATCCAGGACCTCTATACCAGGCGGTGTCAGAGGAAGGCCCTAAAAATTGTAAAAGACTCCAGCCACCCTAGTCATAGACTGTTCTCTTTGCTACCATAACACATTGCAAGCAGTACCGGAGCGCCAAGTCCAAGAGGCTTCTAAACAGCTGCCAAGCCATAAGTTTCCTGAACAGCTAATCACCAGACTATTTGCATTGCCCCCCCTTCTACTTTGCTGCTACTCTCTGTTATTATTTATGCATAGTCACTTTAATAACTCTACCTACATGTACCATGTACCATGTACCTATTACCAATTACCTCGACACCGGTGCCCCCTGCATATTGACTCTGTAACGGTGCCCCCTGCATATTGACTCTGTAACGGTGCCCCCTGCATATTGACTCTGTAACGGTGCCCCCTGCATATTGACTCTGTAACGGTACCCCCTGTATATTGACTCTGTAACGGTACCCCCTGTATATTGCCCCGCTATTGTTATTTACTGCTGCTCTTTAATTATTTGTTGTTCTTATCTTTTACTTTTTTGTAGGTATTTTCTTAAAACTGCATTGTTGGTTAAGGGCTTGTAAGTAAGCATTTCACTGTAAGGTCTACACACCTGTTGTGTTCGGGCGCATGTGACTAATACAATTTGATTTGAGATCTCGTTATGGTGTGGTGGAATTAGGGGGTTGTGATGTTAGGGCAGGGGTGAAAGTAGAATACACTTCTTCCTGGGGGGGCATAATCATAGAACTACACATAGAATCCCTATTAATGCAATAGGATCTCTGTGGCCTAGTTGTAAATATTTTGTCATTTCCCTTTTAAAATGTATTATTTTTATTGTGGCAAAAACACTTTATTGTGGCCAAAATTATTGTGGCAAAAACATTGCCAAACAATCACCACAAAGGGCACCTTTACTAGGCTACCCGTGCACGTTCATCCAAAACATATTTACAGCCTCCAAATTAGTGGTGAACGGAAAGAATCATCTGTGACACTAAACACCAAGAAGTTGCAATAATGTGGCAATTGCTATTAGGCTAGAATGTATGCGTCCACTGCTGTCCGTGCATGCCTCAGTGTCGGGCCACTCTTCTCTGCCTTGGCAAAATATCATTGTTCTCGTCAAACCACATCACATTTTGGAGTGTAGACCATACCACCCGTATTCAAGTCCATTCGCTCATTTTTCATGCCTCTGACATGCGGTAATGATTTAAAAGTAGTCCACAGTTTTCTTGACATTTTTTTATTTATTATTGTGATGGGCTCATGTTTTACTCTTCCTGCGTAACCCCCGCTGTTTATTTTGCCGGGATGCTGTACCGGACCGTAACGCCTTACTTTCACCCCTGTATTAGGGTGTTGTGTCTTTTGGGAGTTGTGGTGGTGTAGAGAAAGCAGCATTAGGGTGGTTGTGTCCTTAGGGGAGTCGTGGTGGTGGCTTGTATAAGGCAGAGGTTCACAGAGGGGAAGGAGTATTTCACCTTCCCCATGGGATGAGCATGATCCTGTCACTCTGGGGACTCTTTCTGTTATGGAGGCATCATCATTATGAAATACATGAGCTTTGGTTGTAGTCTCTCTTTCTGGACACTTTAGAAGCTGGGGGATAGATTGCTGTGTGCAGAAGGCTTTTGAACTTTAATGCGGAATCAGAGGTCAGTGAGGAGACTTGCCTTCCCCAAAGGATCAGCATTGTCTGTCACACTGGGACTGTGGAACTGGCGTTATAGAAGCTTTGGCATTCTATTATGTTTGCATAACAGCTGGTCATGTTTTTTTTGTTTTCTTATGATTTCAACAATTCAAACTAGGTTCGAGTAACCTTCTCAGGGCAAAATGGGCAAACAAACTGGCCATCCATTATCAACACCATGTGTGAACAGCCTTCTAGCTGTTAGGTTCTAAATAAAGAGTAAAAACTCACAGACAAGTAGTAAAAGCTCAAACTAAGTTTATTCACCCAATGGGTCAGACAGCTGAACAGACAAAAACATGTTCCCACCAGCACAAGTATATACAGTATACCGCAATTTGGGTGAAGTCTCCTCCTTCCCTCTAAACATTCCATCTTTATTGCTAGACAGGGAGTTAAGTGACTCCCTTAATGTGACCTGACCTGACCTGGGCCCCTATTCCTCACCGATCCACAGCTCTCCACCCTTATCAGTGACCGCAACCATATACATTCCTCCTACAGATAAACCATTAACTTCTGGTGTAGAAACAAGACTGTGGCCCTTCTCCTTTCCATAGGATTAACTGTATTTCAAATCTAGAAGTCAGAACCCATCCAGCGATTAAGATAGAGGAAACCAAGTCTAGGTATAACTTTAGACTGCAGCTTTGATATGTGCTGAGAGAAGGAAAGTGTACTGTCTAGCCATACTCCCAAGCACTTGTATGAGGTGACTACCTCAAGCTCTAAGCCCTCAAGGGTAGTATGCACACCTGTGAGGAGAGGGGCATTCTTCTTACCAAACCACATGACCTTTGTTTTGGATGTGTTCAGAACAAGGTTAAGGATAGAGAAAGATTGTTGGACAGTAAGAAAGCTCAGTTGTAGGGCATTTAACACAAAATCCGGGGAGGGCCCAGCTGAGTATAAGACTGTATAATCTGCATATAAATGGAGAGAGTTTCCTACTGCCTGAGCTGTGTTGTTGATGTAAATTGAGAAGAGCGTGGGGCCTAGGATTGAGCTTTGGGGTACTCCCTTGGTGACAGGCAGTGGCTGAGACAGCAGATTTTCTGACTTTATACACTGCACTCTTTGAGAGAGGTAGTTAGCAAACTAGGCCAAAGACCCCTCAGAGACATCAATACTCCTTAGCCGGCTCACAAAAATGGAATGGTCTACCGTATCAAACGCTTTGGCCAAGTAAATAAAAATAGCAGCACAATATTGCTTAGAATGAAGGGCAATGGTGACATCATTGAGGACCTTTAAGGTTGCAGTGACACATCCATAACCTGAGCAGAAACCAGATTGCATACTGGAGAGAATACTATAGACATCAAGAACGCCAGTCAGTTGATAAGTTTTTCCAACACTTATAGGGCAGAATAGAAATAGGCCTATAACAGTTAGGATCAGCTTGAAATAAAGGACGAACCGTGGCTGCCTTCCAAGCAATGGGAACCTCCCAAGAAAGGAGAGACAGGTTAAAAAGGTTGGAGATAGGCTTGGCGATGATAGCGGCAGCAACCTTAAAAAAGAAAGATTCTAAACCATCTGACCCATATGTTTTTTGGGGGTCAAGTTTCAGGAGCTCCTCAAGCATCTCGGACTCATTGACTGCCTGCAGGGAGAAACTTTGTAGCGGGGCAGGGGAAAAAGAGGGAGAAGCATCGGGGATAGTCGCAGTCGAATGGGTGGGAGATGAGGAAATTTTGGACGAGCAAAATTCCTATTTTTCCCCATGGCTGAGTCAAATAGGAATACTGACTTAATGAAGTGGTGATTAAAGAGCTCAGCCATGTGCTTCTTGTCAGTAACAACCACATCATCAACATCAAGGGACATGGGCAGCTGTGAGGAGGAGGGTTTATTCTCCAGGTCTTTAACCGTTTCCCAGAACTTCTTGGGGTTAGACCCACAGAGCGAGAACTGCTCCTTAAAGTAACTAACTTGGGCCTTCCAGATAGCCTAAGTGCACTTATTTCTCATTTGCCTGAACGAGAGCCAGTCAGCCTGAGTATGCGTGTGCTGAGCCTTTCACCAAATGCAGTTCTTGAGGTGGAGTAACTCTGCAAGATCACGGTCGAACCAGGGGCTGAACCTGTTTTTAATTCTCATTTTCTTTATGGTGGCGTGTTTGTTAACAATACCACTGAAAATATCCAAAAAGAAGGCCCAAGCGTCTTTGACAGAGGGGATCCAGCTGATTCTATACCATTTTACAGAGGCCAGTTCATGAATGAAGGCTTGCTCATTGAGTTTTTTTAGCATGTGTCTGTCTAACCAGGACAGGTCATTTTCACTGAGCAGCCATTACGAACACAGGCTGTAAAACAGTGATCACTAAGGTCATTACAGAAAACACCAGACTGATACCGATCAGGATTATTTGTGAGGATAACATCAAGAGTAGCCTTTTCTGGGTGTTTGGAGTCATACCTTGTGGGATTGGTAATAATCTGAGAAATATTTAGGGAGTCCATTTCTTTAAAACTTGGTCAGGTGGTTTAAGCATGTCCCAGTTTAGGTCACCTAGCAGGAGAAATTCAGACTTGGCTTAGGGGGCCAGGAGAGAGCTTAGGGCAGGTAGGGTACAGGCCGGTGCTGATGGGGGACGATAGCACCCAGCAACAGTCAACAAAGAGCTATTTGAAAGTTTAATACTTAAAACCAGCAAATCATATTGTGATCAGATGACAACAAGATCATATTGTACAGCAATTTCATCAGGTAACATGACTACAAAGCCGGCGAGAGGTGTTTAGAATAGGATGGGAGGCCAAACGCCAGTGTAACCAATAGAAAGTCCGAGCCCCGAGTGTGGGAACAAACATAGTCTGTCCCACGGTTGGGTAAAGAAAGTTTGTAGTCAACAAAGCATGCAGGAGTCATGAGGCAAATAGCAAATGCATTTACATTCTGTAAATTGAGACATTTTGGGACTAAACTTAACAAAAGGAAGAGGTAAATGATATTACCAAACCAACATGAATGACATAAAACACAATGGAAACATACTTTGGAGTACCTTAAATTATATCATGGGCAGAAAGCACAATTCATTTCCATCGTTCAGTGAAGTTGATGGGTCATTTATAACAAAACCTTTCGATATTGCCAATCTGTTCAACTCTTATTTCACTAGTAAAGTGGGGAAAAAATGGACCCCAGGAAGAGTAGCTGCTGCTTCTGCAAAAGCTAATGGGGATCCAAATCAATAAATAATCAACATTGAGCAGTGAATCATCATATTTTATTGTATAAAACATCTAATCGTGAAAGAGAAGGATTGCTCTTTTGAATTTGGTGAAGTTGGTATGGGAGTGGTGGGAAAGCGAATCAAATCAAAATCAAATCAAATGTATTTATATAGCCCTTCGTACATCAGCTGATATCTCAAAGTGCTGTACAGAAACCCAGCCTAAAACCCCAAACTGCAAGCAATGCAGGTGTAGAAGCACGGTGGCTAAGAAAAACTCCCTAGAAAGGCCAAAACCTAGGAAGAAACCTACAGAGGAACCAGGCTATGTGGGGTGGCCAGTCCTCTTCTGGCTGTGCCGGGTGGAGATTATAACAGAACATGGCCAAGATGTTCAAATGTTCATAAATGACCAGCATGGTCCAATAATAATAAGGCAGAACAGTTGAAACTGGAGCAGCAGCACGGCCAGGTGGACTGGGGACAGCAAGGAGTCATCATGTCAGGTAGTCCTGAGGCATGGTCCTAGGGCTCAGGTCCTCCGAGAAAGAGAGAAAGAGAGAATTAGAGAGAGCACACTTAAATTCACACAGGACACCGAATAGGACATGAGAAGTACTCCAGATATAACAAACTGACCCTAGCCCCCCGACACATAAACTACTGCAGCATAAATACTGGAGGCTGAGACAGGAGAGGTCAGGAGACACTGTGGCCCCATCCGAGGACACCCCCGGACAGGGCCAAACAGGAAGGATATAACCCCACCAACTTTGCCAAAGCACAGCCCCCACACCACTAGAGGGATATCTTCAACCACCAACTTACCATCCTGAGACAAAGCCAAGTATAGCCCACAAAGATCTCCGCCACGGCACAACCCAAGGGGGGGTGCCAACCCAGACAGGAAGATCACATCAGTGACTCAACCCACTCAAGTGATTCTTATCCATCTATAGTGATACCCACCAGGTATAGACAACCATAATGGGAAACTATTAAGAATGGTAGCAGACTGTATTAGCAACTCTATGTGCTATATCTTTACCTAAAGCCTAAAGGAGCGTGTGTCCACAGGCGTGGACAGAAACTAAAGTCATTTCACTGCCTAAAAATAGTAAAGGACCATTTTACCTGGTTGCTAAAATTATAATATAGTTTCAGTGTATGTGACAAAATAAGCATGTATTGTATAGAGAATCATTGTACCATCTAAACCGCTGTGAAATATATTTTAAGTAACCAAAAATATTGTATTTTTAGCTGTTTGTAGCTGGTGTACAAAACTGAAGTTAAAAGAAGCAAAAACTAAACTTAAGAATTGGAATATAGAAAGAGCGCACATAGGACCAGTCTAGCAATTCTTAGACTTGCCTTCAATGCAGATCTGTAATTCATATTTCTATACTGAGCAAAAATCGAAACGCAATATGCAACAATTTCAAAGATTTTACTGAGTTACAGTTCATATAAGGAAATCAGTCAATTGAAATAAATAAATTAGGCCCTATTCAATGGATTTCACATGACTGGGTGGAGCTGGAGCCATGGTGGGCCTGGGAGGGCATAGGCCAACCCACTAGGGAGCCAGGCCCAGCCAATAAGAAATAGTTTTTCTCCACAAAAGGGCTTTATTACAGACATAAATGTTCCTGTTTCGGTGGCATTGTGTTGTGTGATAAAATTGCACATTTTAGTGGCCTTTTATTGTCCTCAGCACAAGATGCACCTGTGTAATGATCATGCTGTTTAATCAGCTTCTTAATATGCCACACGTCAGGAGGATGAATTATCTTGGCAAAGGAGAAATGCTCACTAACAGGGATGTAAACTAATTTGTGCACAAAATTTTAGAGAAAGTAGCGTTGTGTGCATATTGAACATTTCTGGGATCTTTTATTTCAGCTCATGAAACATGGGATCAACATTTTACATGTTGCGTTTATGTTTTTGTTCGGTGTATATGAATTTGGTCGGGTCGCCCAAAAAGTTACATATTGCAGCTTTAAAGGCATCTAAAACTAAAAGCATTGTATTTGGTTCAGAACATTTTCTAAGGCCTAAACCTCAACTGTGTATTAAGGGTGTGACTAGGGCTGTTATGGTGACCATATTACTGCCACACCAGCTGTCACGAGTCATGAACACAGTCAAATTCCACGTGAACGTGTAGTCACGGTAACTCGGCTTCTCCAAAACTGTGCTTCTGATGCTGCTAACGGTCATTAGTAGCCTACCAAACTTGCTAACTGCCTGTCGCTAATGACATGTCCCTCTAATCCCTCTCTAATCATTTGGCATCAATGCAAATGCAATCAAAAATGAAATCAGACACTTCATGAGAGCCCATGAGCTCATGTTGCACAACATTTCTATAGGCTATGTAATTGCGGGAGAATTGTTTTGTTGTTGATGGCCTTTATTAAAAAGAGGATCCCATCAGCTTTCTAGAGGCTAGACCTACTATATTTATTTCTCATCTTTCCTAATATGAAGCACATTGCTCTACTTTACAACAGGAGTTGCCTACCTGGCTGGCATGGAAATGAACCGCTGGAAAAGCGGCCTCCATTCGCTATGATCTTTTTCTGTACTGAAACTCCAAATACTGTGCCGCGTGGCAGTTATGTACATATGGTTGTTTCCTTCCTTTTCCTCGTTTTCTCATTTAACTGTAAGATGTAAATATTGTTTTTTTTATTGTTCCCGGAGGCAGTTGCTATAGAGAGAACCAAAATATAGCTTTTTCAATTTCTTTACTCCAGTTCCAACAGACGCATGATAGTGGTCCATTCTAAATCAAAACTAATTCCACACCTATATCATTTAGGATATGTAAAGACAATATCAATAGTCTGATAGGGGACAATGTTATCACTTGTGAATGATGTATCATCGCTTGTGAATGATGCCCAGCGTGTGCAGTCTAAGGAAATAAATGTTGCATACCTTTTTTTGTGCTACTTTTTCAAATCCGTGTCGCATGAAGCATGTAGCCTAGCCCATAGGCCTATATGTTTTGATCGCCCATAGGCCTATATGTTTTGATCGCCCATAGGCCTATATGTTTTGATCGCCCATAGGCCTATATGTTTTGATCGCCCATAGACCTATGTTTTGATCGCCCATAGGCCTATATGTTTTGAGCGCCCATAGGCCTATATGTTTTGAGCGCCCATAGGCCTATATGTTTTGAGCGCCCATAGGCCTATATGTTTTGATCACCCATAGGCCTATAGACCTAGGACCCATGGAACACAGTTAGAGAGCACATACTACAGAACCCAGTGAAACGTGTTCTTATAAGCCCAATTGCACAATCGCGTGTGAAAACAGAGTTTTGACTAGCCACTATTTAAAAGCGGATCCCAGCTTTCTCGTTCTGCTATATTTATTGCTCAATTCTTCAAATCAAGCACATGAATCCGCTTTACAACCGGTGTAGCCTACCTGGCATAGGCCTACATAGGCCTGTGAGTTTCAAGTTTGGGGAAGAACATTTTCACCATAGAAATGCCCCTTTATAATAAAGCATTACGTGCATCATCGCATTTGCAGACTTATGTAAGATAGCCTGCTATCCCTATTGTGATTGAGTAGATTGGATAGTCATAATTTAGGCTAATAATATAACTCAATCACTGTTTGCAAACTATATCGCTCCATGCTTGGCTGAGCACATATAGTTTAGAGTAGGCCTAGGTTATAGACTATATAAGATCTATTTCTTCATTCTTTGCATGGGGAAAAATGTGGCCTTTTATGAACACATTTCATACAATTCTACGACACTTTCGATGACTGGAGACATTAGATTAATCTTTTTTAATACTACAAATGAAAGGGTAGCCTACTTCGCTGACACTGACAAACCAATTAAAGTGACTTGAAGGGGAGACACAAATATAATATGACGTCCATCTTAACTGGAGGACATGTATTGTCCAAAAACAAACTTTGAAGTAGCACTGACTCAACAATGATAAATAGTGAATATGCGCACGGGGAATCACCAGGGATATTGCTGATGCTCTCTGCTGGTGCCAATAAGATAGGCTCTATTGTTGTTCAAACAATTCATTTAGCACATTTTGAATACTAAAAGACAGATTTGTGTTTTCATTGTCTTCCCTTTACAGCAATAACCATATTCTTTCCAAACTGTTTTCCCGTGATTATATTTAGAAATATATTGCGAGATGCCTGGGTTGATCACTTTACTTTGCGTGCGCTGCCTTTCCTTCTCACTGTAGAAGGAAAGGCAGATTTAAAACAATCCACAACTCATGCTCTAGCCAAACCAAGCTCTAGTAGTCTATTTTGAATAATTCAATGTATTTCTGTATAGAAAGGAGTAATCTAATTAGGTTAAATAGATAGATGACATGTTTTGTTTTTGTGCGCCGTTCGAAAATTAAAAATAATTCCACACATATAGGCTATTAGTAGGTTATAGGTATAAAGAAAAACAGATTCAATTGAGATTAGTCTGAAGGCTGAGAATATTACAAAGTGCTTGTCAAATTGTGAATGAGAGACTGATGAAGTGTGTGCAGCCTTCGCAAGAAACAGAGAAGAGCACAGGCCTCTCATGCGACTTTTTTCAAATCATCATTAGAGTCGCATCATGGCAGCCTTCGAATGTATTAACAATCTAAACACAGCCTAACGTTTGTATCACTAAAGTTGCATAAATAACTCTACATTAAGCATATACGAGGACATGTTTCTTTTTTATCTGCTCAACATAGAAAAGCCGCATGTGCTCACCTCGGAAATCGTTTGGGGGAAAATGTCCTTTCTATTTTATTCAGCTATGTTCAATTGTATTTTTCTTACTATAAAATCATATAAAATAATGCCAATGAATAATAAGCAAATATTGTTGGCATAGCCAGATCACAAACTAACATAAGGACAACTCAGAATATACTATTCTGTTCTGTTCTTCTGAAATGGGCTGGAAGCCAGGAAATGCTAAACGTGTTTATGTTAGTGAATGGTCAATTACCGTGAGACTGGCAGCTATTTACATGACTATCACCGGGTGACAAAATGTCATGACCATCACAGCCCGAGGTGTGACCATTGAGCAAGTTGAGGAAGCTAAACTCCTAAGTATAAAATTGGATGGTCAATTATCATGGTCAAGTCATATTGACAAAGTTCTTGTAGAGATGTTATAAAAAGTTGGTCTGCATTTTTGACACAAAAATCAACTGTACTAATTGTTCAGGCTTTGGTCTTGTTCCATCTTGATTGCTGTCTGGTAATATGGTCAAGTGCAGCAAAGCTGCAGCTGACTCAAGACAGAGCAACAAGCCGTGCCCTGAACTGCACATACAGAACTAACATCAACAACATGCATGCCAGTCTTTCCTGGTTGAGGGTTGACTAGAGATTGACTGCTTCTCTTCTAGTTTTTATGATAAATATTACTGTGATTATAATTCCAGATCGTCTAGATAATCAAATAACATTCAACTCAGACAAACATACACACCCCACAAGGCATGCCACCAGGGGTCTCTTCAGACATTCATACATACCCCACAAGACATGCCACCAGGGGTCTCTTCACAGTCCCCATGTCCAAAACGAATTCTCGGCAATGCACAGTATTATACAGAGCCATAAGCAAACAGCAAAATGTACTCCATTTAAAAAAAAAAAAACATCCTATGGCACTATAGGGATTGGGAAATGACACACACACACACACACACTGACACTCTAACACACACAATCTACACACATTATTCTTTAGTTGTATTGTTTGTATATTGTTGTATTTTTTATTTCTGTGAATGTTCTTGTCTGTCGGTCTATCAGTGTTTTGTTACTTGTCATCTTTTGTGTTTTTGTGTAGACCACAGGAAGAATAGCTGCTGCTTCGGCAACAGCTAATGGGGATCTGAATAAACCAAATCCCACACAAACGCACACGCGCACATGGTGTGTCTTTGCCTTTGCCAGATGACAAAGTGGAATCAATAGAAGGACCCCCTCCTCCATTACTGACCAGGCCTGTGCAGTGAGCAGAGCAGCCTGTCAATACCGACTGCAGATTTAACATGGTGTTATAGGAAGAGTAATGGACCTGATTGAGTGGCTTGAAATGATGATATATTAGACAGCAGCACAGGGTAGTACAGACTGGTTGAACACCTAAGTGACCACCTCTGAGCAGGAAATACAGGCCTGAGAACAGTCCATAAACCGTTAATTAGACAAAGCAGCACAGTGTAATACAGGATGGTTGAAACACCACCAGAGACCTCCAAGTAGGAAATACTGTTCTGAGAACAGTACATAAAACCTGGCTGAATCACCACAAGATACCTCTGAGCAGGAAATGCTGAGAAACCTAGCCTACACCATACAACAAGAAATGTCACGGCTAATAGAGCTGAAGATATCTAGTCACCTTTAATGTCAGTCAGACCTCAGTACTTTGCCATGTTTTTCTGGGTTGTTGCATTTCTATTTTAAGGGTTGTGGTTTTATACAGTATATCAGGCCAGTCATTGAGTCACGACGAGATGCTGACTTCATGACTTTGCCAAGTTCAGATCAACTTGTTGGAGAGTTGTATCCGTGTGGTTAAGGAGTTGTTATAGCATACTTTAATGAACATTAAGGGAAAATGTAGATCTCCACCTAAATGGACATGCCCCAAGGTAATTATTTTTTCATGACTTGCCCATAAACAATATCCAGTAATGCTGCATACTTTTAGAAAGTTCTGGAACTTGCCTTTCTGATGACAAATAAATAGTTATACATTGCTTAGGTGTACTCACTTTTGAGGACACAAGCTCAAATACGTAGTACAACATATTATGTTTTTCCTCTTCAACAAAAGTGGTGTGATAGGGCACGAAATGACTGCAGTGCCTTCTAGATATAGTAACATTGAAATGATAAATGATCTACCATCGTATTTCACCTGTCTTACAACCTTCTAATAAATACGATCATGCTTTTATGACAGTACAATATTGGCACCACGTCACGTAACTGACTACAGAGAGTTTTCTCCAAAACGTCCTCTGAGGGATGCAGAGACACCATTCAAGTGGCTGCAGACTCATTACAACTTCTGCTCTAATCACACGGTGGTTTTGGTCCTTCTGTGAAAAAGAGAAAGTCTTGTTTAAATTCTACTAAATGAAATTCATATTTTTTCATGCTGAAAGTGCTAAATCCATCTGAGAACATCACAGCGATGTTAGACTCGCTAGACTCTTCCGTTTCACTTGTAATCGCAGTCTGAGCCGCGTGCTCCACAACCCGAGCAAAAATATCCTTTGTCTAGATAGGCCAGGAAATGTGACGTGTCTCTCGCCGTGCAAATTAGGTGTCAGGTTTCAAATACTGGATCTCATAGGTGAGTCGGAGACGGCATCAGAAGCGGGACAACCAGACCTTTCACAGAGTGCACAGGAATGGACATTGTGTCGTTCAAAGAGTGCTGTACACAGAAATGTCTGTTGGAACTGGTCCAGAACCACTCAAGGTCCCCTAAATCGTCACCATAATGGCTAAGAGGCTTTAGTTCAGGTTGTGATTTTATATTTCTGTCCAGTCATTGAGTGATGAAGGGATGTTGACTTTGCGAAGATCAGCTTGATAGTGAGTTGTTGTTAAGAGATGTAACAGCCGTGGGAATACGTGTTGTTTCACCTGCATTTTAGGGTTGTGATGCTATGTTTCTGCCCAGTCATTGCGTGATGTAGCGATGTAGACTGTACCCTAGGTGTCTTGTCTTCTGTGTTGCAGGTGAACCAGGAAAATGTGGTGAAGGTGGGCCACAAACAGGTGGTCAATACGATCCGACACGGGGGAAACCGGCTCATCATCAAAGTGGTGACGGTTAGCAGGAATCTGGACCCTGATGACACGGCTAGGAAGAAAGGTAAGCCTTTTATCCTCTCTCTCTATCTCTCTAGCTCTCTAGCTCTCTAGCTCTCTATATATACTATTTGAATTATTACAAATACTTCATATGTGCTTGACCAATAGATAGGCCCGAAACTGCGAACCCCGCAGTCTGGTCAGACTAGAGCAAATGTTCAAAGTATTTGAATCAGTTTTTGAACCCAGGTCTGTTCTAAACCGTCTTGGCTCGTCCTCGTACTGTAGTGCATCGGGAAGCTAGAAGCTGACGAGCTAGAAGAGCATTGACCACATTGCAGTTTTTCCTGATGACTGTGCTGATTTTCAGCCTTGAAGTTAAGATGGTGGTTTTACAGTTGGGGGCATTCAAAAAAATTGCCCGTACTGCAGCACAGGTAAAAATATTTCAAAGCTGATGTACATCAACTGTCAGGGGCATATTTTAGAAGGGCATTTGTAAGGTACTTTGTTAGATGATTGCTGAACTTGGTCGCCTGCTTGGCGTCACCCTACGAGACTTGTGAAGTTGTCACATTAACAACTCAGCGTTGCTGAAGCGCATACAAGCATTTTGGAAAGGAACTTTTTAACACGCCCAGCTGTATACTGTCGATCTCTCATCTGGGGCTTGTTCAGGATGATGTAACGTTACAGAACGCTCACATATAAATATAGGCCTATGGCATAAAGCAGAAATGATTTTCTTGTCAGATGGAATCGGGAATAGTGTCAGCTCTATTCATTCGATCTTTATCTGAAACGTTCAGAACACGACCCTGAATACACCCCTGCTTTTCTGTGTTGTTGCAGTGCCCACACCTCCGCGTAGGGCTCCCTCCACTGCCCTGTCCATGGCCATGCGCTCTAAATCCATGACATCAGAGCTGGAGGAGCTTGGTAAGAAACCATCCGTACATGGGAGATTGTAATTCCAAGAGGTCAAATGCATTTTGTATCCTCTTGGTTTGTTCTCTGTGTGTTTGTTTAGTGATGTTATTCTCTGGAAGATATAAAAAAAAAAAAAAGTAATTATGTCCTCCTGATTTGTTTGTCAATACACGACTACAGTGGACAAAGGTACGCAGCATACAGTAGCTACTGTTTGGTCACAGCTGCTCGCAACTGTCTTAAAATAGTTTTGTTCTCTCATTTTTAAATGTTAATTTCCTCCATTTAATATAGTACTATATTTACTCGACTTTGAGGGGGCATAGGCAATTATGCACTTTGCGCAAAGGCACTAAGGTGTTCTGCTCTGTACCATTTGATCTGAAGAGGGCTGAAGAGAAAACATTTTAACGACAGTGCGGAAACATCTAATGTGATAAAGAGCTCATTAGACAGCGTGACTGATCATTTTGACTACTTTGAATGATCATAACAATTGCATAATTCCATTCTATGTCATCATACATCTAACCTAATGAACTTTGGATTATTCATTTACTTAATCATTTCATTTATTGTTTGATTGTTTTAACTCGGAGCCGTATAAAGCATGTAAATAGCTTTGATTTAACTTCACCATTTGAAAAAGCTTTCACCTTATTGCTGACTCATCTGTCGCTTATAACTGTTCTGCAGTAGGTGTTTTTTGAAGGGCCGGTCGTAGAAATGGCATGAAAGGGTTGATCATTCTATGTCTATTTGTCAGGTGTCATGTTTAGAAGCTTTTAAACATGTATACAATTGCTTTACGAAAATGCACTATATATACAAAAGTATGTGGACAGCCCTTCAAAAATTGTGACTGCTGCTATGTCATGCACGCCTGTGGCTGACAGGGGTATAAAATCGAACACACCGCCATGCAATCTCCATAGACAAACATTGTCAGTTGAATGGCCTTACTGAAGAGCTCAGTCCCAACAAGTCTCTTTGTCAAATTTCTGCCATGCTAGAGCTGCCCTAGTCAACTATAAGGGCTGTTATTGTGAAGTGGAAACGTCTAGGAGCAACAACGGCTCAGCCGCAAAGTGGCCACACAAGCTCACAGAACGGGACTGCCGAGTGCAGAAGCAAGTAGCGCGTAAAAATCACCTCTCATCTGTTGAAACATTCACTACTGTGTTTCTGGAGCGTCAGCACAAGAACTGTTCGGGGAGCTTCATGAAATGGGTTTCCCATGGCCAAGGGGTACTGAATGTTTCAACCTAGGATGCATTCCGACAGACAAATCTGGGTTTGGCAGATGCCAGGAGAACGCTACCTGCCCCAATGCATACTGTAGTGCCAACTTTAAAGTTTGGTAGAGGAGGAATAATGGTCTGGGGCTGTTTTTCATGGTTCGGGCTAGGCCCTTTAGTTCCAGTGAAGGGAATACAATGACATTCTAGACGATTCTGTGCTTCCAACTTTGTGGCAACAGTTTGGTGAAGGCCCTTCCATGTTTCAGCATGACAATGTCCCCATGCACAAAGCGAGGTCCATACAGAAATGGTTTGTCGAGATCATGTGGAAGAACTTCACTGGCCTGCACAGAGCCCTGACCTCAACCCCATCAAACACCTTTGGGATGAATTGGAACGCCGACTGCAAGCCAGGCCTAATCGGCCAATATCAGTCCCCGACCTCACTAATGGTATTGTGGCTGAATGGAAGCAAGTCCCCACAGCAATGTTCCAACATCAAGTGGAAAGCCTTCTCAGAAGAGCGGAGGCTATTATAGCAGCAAAGGGGGGGCCGACTCTATATTAATGCCCTTTGATTTTGGAATGAGATGTTCGACGAGCAGGTGTCCATATACTTTTGACCACCCCCTAGGCTTACATTTGGCAAAGAAGTGATGAGTAGTGGTCTTTATATTACGCTGCTTTAAATGACAATATTCCACTATTTTTGCATAAATTGCCTGTGTTCTTGTTGAGAGATACTTTTTGTTGATTTCTTTTTGATCACCATTTGTTACATACGTTTGTATATTCTCTTTTTTTCTAAGCCACTTTGAGGAAAAAAGTGACCGGTGGTAAGTGTGATCGGCATGCTTCACACATTACATGTTATCTGTACGTCCATAGAAAGTACAAAATGCTTGACGCACTTTTCACTTTTTCTCTTAGATCCCTTATTTCTTTATCAACGCAATTTGTGCATTTTACTTGCATGCCTACTAAACTGTAAGAGGGCAGGTATGAAGGTCAACTAATGTTCGCCGTCTCAGGGTTGTAAACGGGTGTGCAAGCACATTAAGAACATAAGAAAGTGCCCTTCTGAACTAGAAGCTTTTTAAAGACTTGTTAGCACATCACAACACTTGATATGTCCTTAGCTTTTCACAGCGTTCACATCATACGTACTTCAGTTCGGTGTGAGAGTGCAATGCTATTGCCATGCATTATTCATTGCTCTGCCCCTCTTTTAAACACAGTTATGCAAGATCAGGAAAAAAACAACAGCCGAGATCTCACATGCATCCCAAATGGCACCCTATTCCCTCTATAGTGCACTACTTTTGACATGGGATCTGGTCACAAGTAGTGCATTACAAAGGGAATAGGGTTCAATTTGGGATGCAGGGCTCAGCTCACCACAGATTCTTATCCTTCCGAAATAGTTGCACTGTTCTCTGTAACGATAAAAGGATTTGAAACACCTTTATGGAATAAGAACTAGGGGCCTAGGTAATGCACAACAGTCAGCTGCACATTTCAAAGAGCAGCTAGCTACCTTCTCAGAATACACTGTGACTTAACTTTAAGGGCACAACACTGTTATACAATGAGCCCACTACAGATAGGCTTTGACTCATACGGAAACAAGGTGTTGCCATGGAAATAATGCTGCATACAGTGTAGTGTGTCGTCCAATATACTGTAGCAGCACAGCATAGTACCTGCAAAAAAATTCTCTCTACAGTCCTGCAGCTTCCTACTCTTAGACACGTTCTTCAGCTGTGTTGGCCTCGTTCTGTGTTCACTGCTTTAAACCACAACACTGGAGATTTGCAGGAATGCTTCTAGAATGTGTGGTGACACCAGACACTGAGGTGTCCTAGAATGAGTGGCTTCATCAATCCACCAGTGTTCCTTACTGTCATAAATACTGCAACGTTACTGTAGCCAGAGGATGTGACAGAGCGAGCGAGAGAGAGAGAGAGAGAGAGGTTGCTGATTGGCCTAAACATCAGCACCACAGGTAACTTCCACAAAGCTGTGAACGATCTGAGAGACAAGGCAAGAAGGGCATTCTATGCCATCAAAAGGAACATAAAATTTCACATACCAATTAGGAGCTGGCTAAAAATACTTGAATCAGTTCTAGAACCAATTGCCCTTTATGGTTGTGAGGTCTGGGGTCCCCTCACCAACCAAGAATTAACAAAATGGGACAAATACCAAAATGAGACTCTGCATGCTGAATTCTGCAAAAAAATATCTTCTGTGTACAACGTAAAACACCAAATAATGCAAGCGAAGCAGAATTAGGCCGATATCTGCTAATTATCAAAATCCAGAAAAGAGACGTTAAATTCTACAACCATCTAAAAGGAAGCGATTCTCAAACCGTCCATAACAAAGTCATCACATCCAGAGATATGAACCTGGAGAAGAGTCCCCCTAAGCAAGATGGTCCTGTGGCTCTGTTCACAAACACAAACAGACCCCACAGAGCCCCAGGACAGCAACACAATTAGACCCAAACAAATCATGAGAAAACAAAAAGATAATTACTTGACACATTGGAAATAATTAACAACAAAACAGAGCAAACTAGAATGCTATTTGGGCCTAAACAGAGAGTACACAGTGGCAGAATACCTGACAACTGTGACTGACCCAAATTTAAGGAAAGCTTTGACTATGTACAGACTCAGTGAGGATAGCCTTGTCATTGAGAAAGGTTGCCGTAGGCAAACCTGGCTCTCAAGAGAAGACAGGCTATGTGCACACTGCCCACAAAATGAGGTGGAAACTGAGCTGCACTTCCTAACCTCCTGCCAAATGTATGACCATATTAAAGACACATATTTCCCTCAGATTACACAGATCCACAAAGAATTCGAAAACAAACCGATTTCGATAAACTCCCATATCTACTGGGTGAAATACCACAGTGTGCCATCACAGCAGCAATATTTGTGACCTGTTGCCACAAGAAAAGGGCAACCAGTGAAGAACAAACACCATTGTAAATACAACCCATATTTATGTTTATTTATTTTCCCTTTTGTACTTTAACCATTTGCACATTGTTACGACATTATATATATTTATAATATGACATTTGTAATGTTTACTGTTCTTTTGGAACTTCTGTGAGTGTAATGTTTACTGTTCTTTTGCAGCTTCTGTGAGTGTAATGTTTACTGTTAATTTTAATTGTTTATTTCACTTTTGCATATGATCTACTTCACTTGCTTTGGCACTGTTAACATGTGTTTTCCATGCCAATAAAGCCCCTTGAATTGAATTGAATTGAGAGGCAGATATGGCTTTAGGAAGAGGGGGTGGATGATAGGTGGGTGGGTTCATGGAGAGGAGAGGGTCAGCCTTGGAATCTTCTCCATCTTAATCCTACAGCACACACATGGGCATGTGTTCAAGCTTATTATGTAGCAGAGGGAGAGCAAGATGTATCCTTAAGATGTACACCTTTAGAAACAAAGGGTTCCAAGGTGTCTTTGGGCTGTCCTGAAAGGAGAACCCTTTTTGGTTCCAGGTAGAACCAGTAGCACCTTTTTTTTTCTAAAAGTGTAGGGGAAGTAAAGGGAGGCTTAAAGAGAATAACAAACATGCTTATTATTTACGATACACTGATTCTACTGTACAGTATCTGTCAATGCAAAAAAGGCAACATATATCAAAAATCCAGCTAAACTGACATTTAAAAAAAACTAGAGTTTACTACAGAATATTACAGTACTTGCTATAGAATTATGTAGTAAACTATAGTGTACCATGGAATACTATACTACACACTGAGAATCCTTTGATCATGTTTAGTTATTGCTATAGAATTGTGTAGTATGCTGTGAAATACTATAGTAAATGCTACAATGTTATCTGCAAAAACACGTATGTAGTTAATACTACACTAATGTCCGCAAAAATACTACAGTCCGCAAAAACAGAACAGCTTTTTTTACTATAGTAAATACTAAAGTATTTAATTGCCTATACTCTGCCCATTCCCTTCCCCCTTTTCCCAATTTGTTCCACCCATAAGTGAGAAACCTACATGCCAAGTGTAGACCATATAATGGGCGGCAGGTAGCCTAGTGGTTAGTGTTGGGCCAGTAACCAAAAGGAATCCCAGAGCTGACAAGGTAAAAAATCTGTCTTTCTGCCCCTGAACAAGGAAGTTAACCCACTGTTCCTAGGCTGTCATTGTAAATAAGAATTTGTTCTTAATTGACTTGCCTAGTAAAATAGCAACAACAATATATATATATATATATATATATATATATATATATATATATATATATATATATATATATATATATATATATATATATATATATATATATATATATATATATATATATATATATATATATATATATATATATGTATATGTGTGTGTTCCCTTTCAGGATAATAGAAAAGAGCAGAAGCTCTGAACTATTGGTTCAGACCCCAGTCCTACCTGCTTAGAGGTTATGATAAATTATTTGCTCTTTCAGTATTTCTCCACTAGGTTTCTTCAAGGAGAAAGACCTCCACTTCTATGTCAAAGCGAATAAAACAATAACGCTATAGTAAATACTTCTGTAATGTCCGCAAAAACACTACAGTAAATACTATGTCTGCAAAAACACTACAGTAAATACTCTGTCCGCAAAAACACTACAGTAAATACTATGTCTGCAAAAACACTACAGTAAATACTATGTCCGCAAAAACACTACAGTAAATACTATGTCTGCAAAAACACTACACTAAATACTATGTCTGTAAAAACACTACAGTAAATACTATGTCTGCAAAAACACTACAGTAAATACTATGTCTGCAAAAACACTACAGTAAATACTATGTCTGCAAAAACACTACAGTAAATACTATGACTGCAAAAACACTACAGCATGGGGACGTCTGCTCTTGGTTAGATGAATGAATCATGTGTTTCAGGAAGACAATAAAGAGGGATGTATGTAGCCTACAGCTTTCTCTCTCCTCCGTTGACACGTTTTGACAGCAGTGACTTGAGGGACAAGTGTGTGTGTGAATGTACTCATCACTAGCTATAGAATAAGGATGCATGTCCGTATCTGAACTGCCTTTTCTTCCACTGTATTCCTGTTGTAGATGATCAGTCTTCCGATAATGAGAGTCTAAAGAAGAGGATTGTTTTCTCAGTCACTCTAAGTAATCGTCCCATGCATGGGAGCGCAAAACTACAAAACAAAAAAAAAAGCTAGCATGTTGGTTGTGCAGTGGCTGCTGAACCATAAACCTATTCCCAGATCTGTTTGTGCTATCTTACCGACTTCTTGTCACTCATTGTAAATGATTTAAGGGCTGTGTCCTAAATGGCACCCTGTTCCCTACATATTACGCTACTTTTGACCAGAGACCAATGGGCCCTGGTCAGAAGTAGTGCACTATATGTAGTAGGGTGCCGTTTGGGACACGGGAAGGAGTTGGAAAGAGAGCAGAAATAGACTGGCACCCAGGATCGCTAAACCATAGAAACAAAAGGAAAAGCCTGATGGAGGTATAGCTAGCAAGGGAAGCTTGCACGGCTTTGACTTTGACCAATGTCAGTGTGACTATTTCTGTTCTCTTTCTTTTCCTTTCTGCTCGGTTTGATATCAGTTCTTACTTACGGGCCTGGATTGCCATTGCCTGAGATGAAGGCTCGTTTTAGCTTAGAGACGGATGTAGGCTACAGTGTCCTGTACTGACAGTAGAGGTGTGTATTACTTTGTGTTCCAGATAAAGTGGACGAGAACATGCCTCCTCAGAAGCCTATGTGGGAGAACTCCAATGCTGACGTAAGGGTCGCTAACACAGTCAAGTCACGGCCCAACAGCAGGTGCTTCGCCATGAGCCCCGAGATGAATGTAGGTATAAACCCTACCGTCAGTGTACATTTTGTTGGCTGCGTGGCACAGGAGTGAGACCAAATTTCCCAGGTTTTCCCAAAATCAGCTGGGACTGAAAATCCAACTGGGAATCAATAGCCATTTTTTGAAAAACTGTGCATTCTGGATTTTTTTTTAAAGTTAGTGCTCAGATAATTCTGGTGGCTGCACCATTGCCTGTTGGAAGTTACTGCTCTATTCTGGCTGGTAATATAAATGCATGATTGGCTTCCTTTGTTAGACGCTGTACATGGCCCTGATGGGAATTGCATTCCCTGATTTGCTTGGTCTCAGAAGAGTATATGAAGGTTGAACAGCTTCTTGTTCTTTGTTGTCCTTCATTTCCTTCACAAGTTTATCTGCAACGCTGAGGACTAACAAACACAGTTGGATATTGTTGATTTAATGTACCTCGAAAATACCTCTGTAATACTATGTAGTAAAGATCAGTCCAGGCACCCATTGTCTTCTCTCTGCGTTGCAGTCCATGTGTGAGAGCCAGGATATGTCGATGCAGACCCAGACCCAACCCAGAGAGCCAGGCAGTCCCAGAGGTCGAGGACCCTACCTGGGGGTGCCTAACAGACAGGGGACCATGAGACGACAGAAGTCCATAGGAACATCTGGTAACTACATATCAACATGTTTCTGTCAAGGCTAAATATTGAACCTGCATACAGTACATACTGTATGGTACACACATGCAGAACCAATGTGTGGACACACACACACACACACACACACACACACACATGCACACATCTGTGGGTGAATCCCTGTAATCGACAGAGCAAAATAATGAGGAAATTACCTTTTTGCACACACACCCTTGATGGTTTCAATTGTATACAGTGCCTTGCGAAAGTATTCGGCCCCCTTGAACTTTGCAACCTTTTGCCACATTTCAGGCTTCAAACATAAAGATATAAAACTGTACTTTTTTGTGAAGAATCAACAACAAGTGGGACACAATCATGAAGTGGAACGACATTTATTGGATATTTCAAACTTTTTTAACAAATCAAAAACTGAAAAATTGGGCGTGCAAAATTATTCAGCCCCTTTACTTTCAGTGTAGCAAACTCTCTCCAGAAGTTCAGTGAGGATATCTGAATGATCCAATGTTGACCTAAATGACTAATGAGGATAAATACAATCCACCTGTGTGTAATCAAGTCTCCGTATAAATGCACCTGCACTGTGATAGTCTCAGAGGTCCGTTAAAAGCGCAGAGAGCATCATGAAGAACAAGGAACACACCAGGCAGGTCCGAGATACTGTTGTGAAGAAGTTTAAAGCCGGATTTGGATACAAAAATATTTCCCAAGCTTTAAACATCCCAAGGAGCACTGTGCAAGCGATAATATTAAAATGGAAGGAGTATCAGACCACTGCAAATCTACCAAGACCTGGCCGTCCCTCTAAACTTTCAGCTCATACAAGGAGAAGACTGATCAGAGATGCAGCCAAGAGGCCCATGATCACTCTGGATGAACTGCAGAGATCTACAGCTGAGGTGGGAGACTCTGTCCATAGGACAACAATCAGTCGTATATTGCACAAATCTGGCCTTTATGGAAGAGTGGCAAGAAGAAAGCCATTTCTTAAAAATATCCATATAAAGTGTCGCTTAAAGTTTGTCACAAGCCACCTGGGAGACACACCAAACATGTGGAAGAAGGTGCTCTGGTCAGATGAAACCAAAATTGAACTTTTTGGCAACAATGCAAAATGTTATGTTTGGCGTAAAAGCAACACAGCTGAACACACCATCCCCACTGTCAAACATGGTGGTGGCAGCATCATGGTTTGGGCCTGCTTTTCTTCAGCAGGGACAGAGAAGATGGTTAAAATTGATGGGAAGATGGATGGAGCCAAATACAGGACCATTCTGGAAGAGAACCTGATGGAGTCTGCAAAAGACCTGAGACTGGGACGGAGATTTGTCTTCCAACAAGACAATGATCCAAAACATAAAGCAAAATCTACAATGGAATGGTTCAAAAATAAACATATCCAGGTGTTAGAATGGCCAAGTCAAAGTCCAGACCTGAATCCAATCGAGAATCTGTGGAAAGAACTGAAAACTGCTGTTCACAAATGCTCTCCATCCAACCTCACTGAGCTCGAGCTGTTTTGCAAGGAGGAATGGGAAAAAATTTCAGTCTCTCGATGTGCAAAACTGATAGAGACATACCCCAAGCGACTTACAGCTGTAATCGCAGCAAAAGGTGGCGCTACAAAGTATTAACTTAAGGGGGCTGAATAATTTTGCAAGCCCAATTTTTCAGTTTTTGATTTGTTAAAAAAGTTTGAAATATCCAACAAATGTCGTTCCACTTCATGATTGTGTCCCACTTGTTGTTGATTCTTCACAAAAAAATACAGTTTTATATCGTTATGTTTGAAGCCTGAAATAATTTCGCAAGTCACTGTAATTGCCATCGATGTTTTGTAATTCATCATGCGTTTTTCTTTTTCAGGAATAACAGAAGAGGAGACCCCTCAGTTTCTGACCCCTCCCATGTTGAAATTCACCAGGAGCCTCTCCATGCCGGACACATCAGAGGACATCCCACCCCCACCCGCCATCTCCCCTCCATCTCCCCCTTACAACAACGCCCCCAACCCCCAGGGCAGAGGCTACGGCATCATCAGACACTCTGCTCCTAAAGGCACCGCCCCAGAGCGAGGGGACCTCACCGCGGGCGGCAGCGATGGGTGGAGGGAGCAGGGGGGTATGTACTACAGAGAGCCCCAGTCGGAACAGTACCAGTCTGAGGACCACCAACAGGGAAGCCACAGCCCAGGCCAAGGCCTCACAGCCCAGCAGAGCTTCCTGAACCGCAGGGCCCAGATCCCTGAGAACCCCTACTCAGACCTGGGGAAGATGGGCAACCTGGGGCTGTTTGCCCCCAACAAGCCCCAGAGGAAGAAGGGCATGCTGGTGAAGCAGGACAAGATCGAGGACAGCCCTGAGAAGATCTGCACCATCAAAATCCCAACCATCATCATCAAGGAGCCGTCTACATCCAGCAGTGGTAAGAGCAGCCAGGGCAGCAGCATGGAGATAGAAACTGGCGCCCACGACCACCCGGGACAGCTCCGGCCCGACGACGGACACAACCCCAGCAGCCCCTTTGCCACGGCCATGGCGGGCGCCGTGCGAGAGCGCGAGAGGAGGATGGTGGAGTCTCACCAGAACTCCCCATCCTACAGGTTCACCGACCAGGGTGATGAAGACTCGCCTCCCGCCCCAACCCCTCGCCTCCGCCACTCCAAGTCCATCGACGAGGGGATGTTCAGTAGTGATGAACGCCTGCGCCGCATCATGGCCCCACCTGCCTCTCTCCTCAACATCCCCAAAGGAGGAGGCAATGTGACCAACTTCAATACCTCAGAGCCCAACATGGTGAGGGAGCCACTCCACACCCGCACGGGTCACCACAGCCCGGTCAGTCTGCCAAACAAGACCTACACCTCCAGCAGCGGACACTACGTCCACCCAGTAACTGGGAAGCCTCTGGACCCTAACTCCCCTCTTGCACTGGCTCTAGCTGCACGGGACCGGGCCATGAGAGAGCAGTCCCAGCCTCTCCCACTGAAGACTGAGCTACCCAAACCTGACCTGAACAAGCCTCTGTTCATCGACACTAAGCTAAGGACTGGCATGGATGCGAGTTTCTCCGCGACGGCCACCATGGGTCGACCAGGCAGGGCAGGGCTTCGCAGGCAGATGACCGAGGCCAAGTACGAGACAGAGTCCAAATACGACCACCCGCTGGCTAAAGACCAGGACAAGAGTCTATCCCGGCCTGAGAGAGAAGAGGAGAAGAAGAACATGTTGATAGACAACGTGGACACGTCTCAGCAGAAGTCTGCTGGTCTGCTGATGGTTCACACCACTGACGGAGCCAGGTCTGAGGAGAACAGCCTGTCTGAGGGGGACAGGGACGGGGCAGTGAGTCCGGACAGCACCCCCAGCGAGCTCCGGGATCCCAACCAGCCTAACACCTCCAAAATGTCCTCCCCTAACCCCCATAACTCCCACTCTATGGGCCCTGGTCCCAGAGGTAGTAAGACCATGATCACCGTCACCTCAGTAGATGAGCCGGTCAAACTCCCCTTCGGCATCCCCCCTCCGCCCTGCGTTCCCTCTGTTGACATCGACGATGACTTCTTCGCTGACCCACTGCCACCGCCGCTGGAGTTTGCCAACAGCTTCGACATCCCAGAGGACCAGAAGGGGGCGATCGCTGAACTGCTCAAACAGCATCGAAACGCTGGCAGAGCCCCATCGTCTCTAGCTCCCTTCTACCCCCATCACGGTAACACCCCAAGCCACCCTGACCAGACGATGATCAAACGGCCTGCAGTGCTCACTAACTGTATGCCCCCCAGCTTCACCCCCAACGCCCTGGAGAGCTACGAGCCTATCAGTGACTCTGGGATCGATGTGGAGCCCGACAGCCGCAGTAGTGGAGACCCTCAGATGGAGACTACGAGCACTGTATCCACTGTGTCCAGTATCTCTACGCTGTCGTCAGACGGTGGTGAGATGCTGGACAACACTTGCACAGTCTATGCAGACGGACAGGCCTTTTTGGTGGACCGGACCTCAAAGCCAAAAAACAGGCAACCTGCCGCCAACAAGAGTAATGCACTTTACAAGGACCCCGCCTTGATGGATAGAGAAGAGAACCTGAGAACTTTCGGAACGCCCTCCTCTGTCCCGCCACCTCCCCCCGGGGCATGCGTCCACTCAGAGCCCCCCAGAACACCAACGCAAAGGACCTCAAAGCTGTGGGGAGACCCGCCAGGCTCTAACCCCTATGACATGCAGAACAAGGACAAGACACCAAAGCCAGGGGATGGGATAGACTCTTCTTCCTCAGGATGTAGGACCGTTTTTGGATCAAGGTAATCTTTGTTTTTGCTGTGTGTGTGCATGCCGTGCATGTGTGTGTGTCCGCGTTTTTGTGTGTGTGTGTGTTCTACCGGAGAGCAAAAAGAGTTGCCTAGCAACCTAATAATGAGAGCAGCAGCCTTGAGGAGTAGATGAGCAACAACGTCATGTCAGTCTGATTATCATAGAGACCCAACCGCCACAGCGCTCTCCTTGGAAGGAAGGGGTGAGCCATGTGTCACTGTGTGTGTCACAAGCAGCACGGTTCAAAATAGCACAGAGGCTACGTCCCAAATGGCACCATATTCCCTATTTAGTGCGCTACTTTTGATCAGGGCCTGTAAGGAAATACGGAGTAGTGTTCAATTTGAGACCCACCCAGAGTCTCTTTAAACCCGGGGTGGATGGTGTGTGTAACCTGTCTCTTTATCATCTATCATTTCAACAAACCCAGAGTATGTGAAATATCTATGAGCAGCCGGGGCTCTCTCTTCAGTTAACCCTCCTCTTCATTCCTCTACCAGTCATGTCAGATTACTAAAGTAGAATGGCGTTGTAGACTAGAAGTGTGTATACATTGAGGCTCCAACAGATGTAGGCTATGCAGTGTTGTGTGTGTGTGCGATGTACGATTGTAGCCTGTAATTGTGTGGTCGGTTTTTGCCAGTGTGGAAACGTATTTATGTCACCAGCTTTGTGTCGGCTACACAGGTTTCTCTCTGTACGTTTGTTTATTTGGTGTGTGAATAGTTGCCGTTTGTCCGTTTGTGTAAATTGCATATATCTGTTTTGTACAGTAGGCTACCTACCTAAGCCTGCGTGGCATTTCTTAGACACTGCGCGTTCCTCACCACAGCAGTCCCCTGTGATAGCAGCACTTATTATGGAAAGCTGCCGTTATTTACAGAGCAAACCAGACGAGGCTAACCCTAAAATGCATGGCTATACCAGCAAAGTTCTGCTTGTGGTGGCTACAAGCTGAATATGCTGCAGAGCAGAGCACATCCCTGCCGTGTGATCTGAGTGAGACATTAGGTTAACCTGATTCAACCGGATTCAAAGTGTGAATCGATGAATAGCATAGAGATCTTCTGACCCTTTCAAAATAATGGCTGTCACTTTATATGGGAAGAAAAACACAGTTCGTTCATTTGGTATTTGGAATGAATTCCCCACTTCCTACTTACAAAGGAGTGAATGCAGTATCTCTTTTGTTTTTATTCTTAACTTCTTTTACTTCCCTCTCCTCTGACACAAACAAACAAACACACACACACACACACACACACACTCAAACACACACTGTAGCCTACTCCCAGTCTGCAGTTTTGCAGGAGTTGGTGTAGCATAGTTTTATTCTCCAGTAGGTCTGTCAGGTCAGGTAGACTACTTTTTCCCGTCCCCTCGCAGGAAGAGAGACATCAAAGCGTCCGTCTCTTACTGGCCCCGTCAGAGCAGTCCGTGAGGGAGGGGGAAGGATTAGTGGATGAATGTATATACTATGTACTGTGTTTGTTTGCATCCAGGTGTGGTTGTGGAATATTTCAGTTTGTTTGTCAGGCTGACTTAGCGTCTCTTACTAATGTAAGTTCAATATTTTCTGATAAACAACACCCTCTCTCGTCCTCTAACCTGGTGCGTTCTGTAATTTCTGTAGGGGTCCAGACGGTGGGTCCCTTGCCTCAGGTACACTGCGGAATACCACAGTCACTTTTGCTGCCCAGCTCGGCTCGAGCGTGCCGGCCCCATCTCCAAAACGAGAGACAGAGAGTCTCCCCCACCACCGAGCCCCCAGCCCCATCCTCTCTCCTCCAGACTCAGGCCTCGGCTGTGCCTCCTCCCTCCCCGCAACCTCCCCCACCCTCTCGGATGTGTTCGGCCTGCCCACCCCCCCTCTCAGCCTGGGCACGGGGAGCAGCCGCTCACCCTCCCCTCTCACCCTCATGCAGGCCGTCTCCAACAAGCCTTTTGCCACCAAGCCGGTTCTGATGTGGAGCAAGCACGATGTGGCCGACTGGTTGGAGAGCCTAAACCTGGCAGAGCACAGAGACACCTTCATGGACAACGACATCGAGGGCTCCCATCTGCCCAGCCTGCAGAAGGACGACCTCATAGATCTCGGGGTGACCAGAGTCGGCCATCGGATGAACATAGAGAGAGCTTTGAAACTGCTGATGGACAGATGAGAAGAGAGGATAGAGGTCTCTCAGTCTCCAACACGACAACTTCACATAATAGTTTTATTTACGTTGACTTATTTCAAACTATACTTACTGTATAATTCTTATGACGATGCTTGTTTTGTTGAAACTTAGAAATATCCTCATGTATCCTGAAGAAACTGCAACTTGAAACAGCACTGCAGTTTCCTGAATAAGCACAAAAGTCCCCCAGGGTGGGATAGAGTGATCCCAGGTGAGACACAGCCGCTCTGTCAGTAGAAAGTAAGGAAGCAGACACACAGGGACCTGGCTGCGATGTGAAATACACTACACTATCAAACAGAACGGCAGCCTAATCACTACGAGACTTAAGGACTTTTGAAATCAACCCCATTTGAATGCAAAACCAGAGTCAGCTCTGCAGGGGTTTCATTTTCTATTGTATCTCTGTTAGAAAGTATGTGAACACTGATCTCTTCAGGAAAAAGGGTGGGAATCTGCACTGCACAGGGCCGGCACTAGAACCAATCAGTTGGCCGGGCACATTTTTTTTTACGGGACCTCCTATGTGTGTAAGTGCTTGGCCTCAAGGTACCCCCCTCCCCCCCTCAAGCTAAATTGAGCATTCATTTAATATATGCTATTTCCAAAATAATAATTTGGCTTGTGTTTATCTTAAGTAACATTAGAATACAACAAATATGTTTCAAAAAACACGAGCATTTTCATGCGTTTATGTTACTGTGGGATACAGTATGTAAAAAGCTGAAAAACACGACGACAAAAAAAAACATCCAAATTCAAGTGTTCAATAAATTGTATTCGTGGAGTGCCTTTGTTACAACTATGAAACAGAAAGCATAGGTGTGGGAACGCGGTAACAGCTTCCTTTTTATGACAACAAAATAAAACGCACCCCAACCACCAAGACGCGCGGTGTGCAGTCAAACGATGAAAACATCAGTAGCCTAAACATATAAGCGCCAAGTGTGCTTGATAAACAGTGGAAATCATCACAAAGCAATAATGGCATTTTACAATGGATATACAGCAAGTGTCGATGACAGCCGTAAGAAATGGTCAATTATCAGTTGGAGAATGTCCACCTCATATAAACAACGACAGCGCTTGAGCCCTGCTCTTTCAGTGACGACATTTTGTGCTGCTATTTGGCCTGTAGCATTGTCACCGGCTTGTTCTTTTCCAAGCGGTGCCATCCCTTCCTCTCTCCTGTCTCACCCTTTCACTTGTTGGTGGCGCAGGCACCTGCTCAGTGTGCACCATTCTGGCTTTTTTTTTGGCCTTTACGCCTCGGAGGTGTAGATTCAGCCTGAGGCTCAGAATCAGAAGAATAATCATCAGAGATTTCATCGTGATTCATTTTTTCCCTGCCATCTGAATCGTTTTCCATTCAGATTTTGTAGCAACGCTTGCCATTTTACATTACGCACGCTCTCGCTGTTTACTCCAAGTAGGCCAGACTAGGACTGAAAAGACTGCTTGGTTTCGGTGAACTGATATAGGGTACATACTATTTTGAGGTTATAATTAGAATAGATCAATACAATAGAATGTTCCGCACTGTTCTTCATTCACAATTGGTGATTATATAATGATGTATTGTTCGCTTCCCCTCGCTCATCAACTCACCCATTCCCCACATCGTGCTTTACTTCGTTTATTGAATCTGTTGTATGTGTGAAATTAGTTTCAGTATAGTTTAGGTTCAGATTCGAGACCGTTATCGGGGTGGTTATCAACTGGGCATGGCACTATCATGAGAAGAAGGGGAGCAGGCCCTACTGTCGGCAGGGCAGTAGGCAATTGGGGAGAAAAAAAAACATGATAAAACTGGTTCTGTTTGATTCTAACAACAACAGTGTGATTTATAGACTTATTTAGGAAAGGTCAAGGACGAAAGGGGAGTAGTGCATGTTTTAAATGAATGGGCAGTCCAAATGACCGCTTTAGCGGTGCTTGTGTGGGTTTTTATGGTAAAGACATTTAGCTGTAAAAATGTATGACCTTTTAATGTGGCATGAACATAACCAGTCATGATGTTTTCATCCGATTGTCCAGCAAATCACTTCAAGAGATAGGTTACCTTCGTGCATTCGTCCCAAAAAAGCATCCGAGTGAGCGAGACAGCGCTCCTCTGTCTTACTCTATGTAGCCCATGTATCTGATGAGATCTGGCAACAAAAAACAGAGAGAATGACATGCCATGCTCTTTAATTCCAGACACCGTCACATACGTGGACTGCACCTACTGAGACAGAGGGGGCGCTGTTTCGCTCTCTCGGATGCTTTATCTGAGATTGATGCTGTCTTTATGTCGGCGCGCGTCTCGGTCAAATAAATTATACGCCACAGTGGACGCGTTATAATACCCATAAAAGCTGTGTAATTCCCCCACGGACAAGGTGAGTTTTATCAATATATTAATAATTTAATATAATCAATGTGAAAAGCTAGTTATTGAGAAACATTTACTTGTCCGGAGAGATTTGCGCGGCTTATACGAAGTAGTTCTAAAATCCCAGACACAAAAATTAATGGTGACAAAAAATGATTTCAACCATTTCCTGGTTTTATGACTTGTACTGTGTTACTCAATAGGGCTTAGGGGGCGGGCCATGGCAATTGCCCATAACTCCGGCCATGGCCCTGCAGTGTGTGTAATTCATTTTTCTCTCTCTCCCTTTTTACCGGGATGTAGTTTGATTTGAGGGACAGTGCAGTGTTTTCTCAGACGAAGGTATTGCACATTTCTACTCCTGAAAGGGAGATCACATCAGATGGATTACAAAATAGGTACAGTAGCAAGTTGTTGCCCTTAGATTTCACTTGCCATGTTTTCAACATACTTTCAAGTTTTAATATTTGTTTGTAGTTATGTTTTACTTGAGGATGGAAAGTGGAACACAATACATATTGAAAATGTAAATTCAGTTTATAAATCATTATACTGTCTTCCACAGGAAGCTGAAATGTGTGCCAACAGCTCTCCCTACTGTTGTCTCCTGAACATGACATGGCAGAGAGAGCAGAGCTTGGCAGTCAGGGCTTTCCAATCGTTATCACCAACCATCATCCTTTCTTTCGCAGTCTTCTATGTCCTCTGAGAGGAATAATACACACATTATCACATTAGGTTATTACTATACCCTGAACTGATGTTTACGGCTTTGGGATTGAAGACTCAGGAATGGATTACCCTAGTTCAACAGAGTAGCAGGGATGGGGTCCATTTCATTTCAATTCAGGAAGTAAAGTGAAATTCCAATTCTACATTTTTCTCATAGAGAAGCATTGAAGAGAATGTCCGTTTACTTCCTGAATTTAAAAGGAATTTAAACCAACACTGCAGAATAGGCATGTTTCTGAAGACGAACATCAGTCACGTTTATGCAACGATGAGAAAAAGTAGGCGAACAAACACTAAAGCTGGAATTTCCTTTTCCCCTTCCCCTAGAATAGGAATAGTTCAACTTGTTTGGCAATCGAAGAGAGGCAGATACCTCTAAGAATCAAGTTGCTAGAAATGTTGTATGATTATTGAAGTATTAGAGATAGTATTTATTCTATGATGGTGTTTTGATGTGTTTCGTTGATGAGGAAGAAAGTTGTAGATACCCACAGAGCTCAACATGCTTCTTTTTAGAATTAGGTGATGCTTTTAGGGGGGATTTTTACTCCCAGTGACTGCTGTTCTGGAACATATGGGAGCCACAGGACATTTGCTAAACCATGTGCCATTGGACTTCTTTGACAGGTCTCTTTTATACAACACGTCTGAAACTGGCCAAATCCAAAACAGTATCACCAGAATAAGAATGTCCTGAAGTGCAGCATCATTTCCCTCCGTGTTCTCAAGGCAAAGTCTCCTCATACCATCGCCAGTCCAAAAGGGCAGGGATTCGCTCATCGTAATGTTGATGAGTTTAAATGTAATTTACTCTCTCCACTGTTTTTACTTACTGAAACGGTCTGAGGTGGTATTTTCCACTCAGTTTGCAGTGTAAACTTCTTGATATTGAAACCCCCTCCCCCCCCCCAAAAAAATGAGGGTGCTAGCTAAAATTCTAACATCAGTATTTACGAAACATTCTTTTGGATTGACATCCCGGGGGGGGGGACTGATGACTGATGACTGTCTGATGACTTTGTAAAACAAAAAAAGTTTTTAAAAAGTGTGATGGTCCGCAATCAAAAGGATGTTGCCTAAAGCATACTTAATGTGTACGGTATTCATCTACGACTGTCCGATGACTGTAGTATGACCTCATAACAGAAAAGTTCCAGTGCGATAGGCTGTAGAGGGGTACTTGTCACCTGTCAGTTGTCACTGTTGACACGCGGGCACACGTTGAGATGAGATCTTATGTTAAGAACCATAGGAACAAGAAAGAGTACAGTATTTTTTTGATTACGCAGAGATATTTAATGTTAGGATGTATTCCTATCCGTGTTGTTGCCATATCAACCCTGAGCTGTGGTTAGGTTTTCCAAAAAGAAGAGAAATATGGTTAAGAAGCAATATAATATAAATTCTGTTTCAAGTTGTTGTTTTTCTTATTCTTTTCCAGGGGGATAATTATACATGTAACAGGATTTCAAGTCTCTCTATTTTTAAAATTGATATAAATAATTGTGTTATAATCCATATTCCTATAGAGCATATTTGAAACTTTTAGCAATTGATAGTCATGCATTTACAAAGCCTCTGTAATTATTAAAAGCTGATATAAACTAATTTGCATAGTTTTTTGCATCACGTGTGTATAAATGAAGATTCTCAGGCTGTACATTTCGACACTATTTGCTATAGAAAGCGTTATATGACCACTATATGACCGAGAGAAAATCACACCACTTGAATGTGACATTTGATGTACAGTAGAGTTGACGGCTGCACGTTGCACTGAGGTCATGTACAGGCCTAAAGGCCTAGTAGTGAAGCTGACTAGACCTATATACTTAATAAGGCATCTGAAGCTCATTTTAAAAGCTACTTTTCCTTACTTTGCCCTGTAGGGCCACCGTAGTATGCTGTCAATGGAACATAGCATAGCAATCCAGACTGAATTCTGCTTTATTTCAGGTTTATTTCACTCCACTGGGAAACAATGGTGAAATGTAGTACAATGCAGTCTGGCTACATTGGACATGTTAAGATGCCGTAAACCGACAGGCATCAGCTCCAAACGTTATGTCCTCTTGTTTTATTCTTCATAGATACAGAATCACTCTGCTTTTTGTCAACGTCCTTTTCATGCTATATATGTTGCTGTAATTTTATGCGACAAATAATTCATTTACTTTAGAGAGAAATTCATATTATCGCGATCAAAGGAACATAAGTATTTGTAACTGCACTTTCCCCTAAGTTCACAAACCAACATTTTATGGAGGTTAATAAATGTAATATTGCGCAATATTTGATCACATTGATGTTGTATTGCTTTTTTGTCTTGAAAGGACATGTCCAATGGTGCTCCATGTTTGATTGACAACTGATACAGTGGGTGTTGCAATGACTTCTAACGATGTGTTCAATTATTCTGGTTCCAGATCCGTTTTGTGCTGCCTTGCCGACGCCTATGGTAAATCATATGGTCGCTTTGTATCTCTCAATAGTCCTGTTTTATACCTGGTTCTAACTTGTCTCCTTTGTCCTGATTTTGTCCACATTCTGATTGTGCCCACATTTTTTGACCGGTGGGGACAATCAGAAGACACGTTGTGATCTGATCAACCTGCCCACCTCCGGGAGGTAGTCAGACGCGCATTGTGTCTGGATATCTTACGAGTGTAGACAGAGAAACAATTTAAATCATCATTATTCCACCCTCTAAAATCACTTACAGGTGGCACCATTAACTGATTACATCAATATTTGTCTAACAATAAATAAATATTATTTTGAAGAAATAGCTGTGAAATAATTTGCATAAAGGAAGGGACCAGGATATCTGGTCACAATGCAGACACAGTGGACGGATAACAGACACATTTTAATACCATGTGTAGACACATTTCTGGAAATGTGGGCACAATCACAATGTAGACAAGATCAGGACAAAGGACCCATATTAGCAACAGGTATAAACAGGGCTAATGTTTGGCTTGAAAATGATTATCGGAGTTGGCAAGACAGCCAAAACAGATCTGAGATCAGCCTAGTGTTCAATCATTTAGATATATGGATGTGATGCAATCCACAGGAGGTTTGGACATACGTCATCATCTCCACTACCCTTGCAGCTTGATCAAAGGTACGATATACAGTACTCCACTCACCCAACCTAATCCTGTGCCAAAGTTATACCTTCTGATATACTGAGCTGTTGCTATTGTAGTGTCTCTTCAATGATGCCTTTTAAATTATCTCAGGATTACACTTTTGTCCAATATTAAGCTAGTATTTGGCAGCAGGTGTGTGTGTGTGTGTGTGTGATCTAATATTATTCTGCTGTAATATACATTTTAGTGTGACATTTGTTGATTTATAATTATTTTAATTGAAGGATAATTACTCCTTGTGTGAGCACCTGGGTAATCGTCCATTTGGAGCCAACAGAATAATTATATTCTGAACTCTATCCTTCTAGAATTAGGTGCCCTTTATATAGATGAAGAATCCTGCCCTCTAGTGGTTATCATGATTCTGAGAAATTGCCCCTGAATGCCTTTTAATCCATCATTACATTTTTGCACAAATTAGGAGAGAAGAAGTCAATCCTAACGGAAGATATCGCACAGATATAGGCTACACTGAACAATAGGAGATTGTTTTTCCTCACAAGGCATTTGCTTTGAAAGTACATGCAAATTCAATTGCAATTACACTGTAATAACTTATGAATGTAGCTTTTTTTGGGGTGAACCTCTTGAGCCACTGGAGGGTTCCAATCAGGGACCTGGAGTGGCCTTGGTCAGTGGTTCTGCTGGCACGAGGTACACACACACACACACACACACACACACAAAACACACACACCCTGCAGGCCAGTCATGGCAACTGCACCGCCCTCAACCGTAAGGCTCTCCAGAGGGTAGTGAGGTCTGCACAACGCATCACCGGGGGCAAACTACCTGCCCTCCAGGACACCTACACCACCCGATGTCACAGGAAGGCCATAAAGATCATCAAGGACATCAACCACCCGAGCCACTGCCTGTTCACCCCGCTATCATCCAGAAGGCGAGGTCAGTACAGGTGCATCAAAGCTGGGACCGAGAGACTGAAAAACAGCTTCTATCTCAAGGCCATCAGACTGTTAAACAGCCACCACTAACACTGAGTGGCTGCTGCCAACACACTGACACTGACTCAACTCCAGCCACTTTAATAATGGGAATTGATGGGAAATTATGTAAATATATCACTAGCCACTTTAAACAATGCTACCTTATATAAATGTTACTTACCCTACATTATTCATCTCATATGCATACGTATATACTGTACTCTATATCATCGACGGTATCCTTATGTAATACATGTATCACTAGCCACTTTATACTATACTATGCCACTTTGTTTACATACTCATCTCATTTGTACATACTGTACCCGATACCATCTACTGTATCTTGCCTATGCTGCTCTGTACCATCACTCATTCATATATCCTTATGTACATATTCTTTATCCCCTTACACTGTGTACAAGACAGTAGTTTTGGAATTGTTAGTTAGATTACTTGTTATTACTGCATTGTCGGAACTAGAAGCACAAGCATTTCGCTACACTCGCATTAACATCTGCTAACCATGTGTATGTGACAAATAAAATTTGATTTGATTTTGATTTGATTTGATTTGATTTCATCCCTCAGTGGTCATCAGGTCTCTAAGGACAGCTGCACGTCCAGCTGGGGTTCATTAAACTGGACGCCCATTGTGATAATGTGAGAAAGTTCCTTTATATACCCAATGGGTGTACATACACACACGTACACATATACACACACGTATGCATGTACAAATGCATACACAATGCATGCATACACACATACAGTACCAGTCAAAAGTTTGGACATACCCACTCATTACAGGTGTTTTCTACATTGTAGAATAATAGTGAAGACATCAAAACTATGAAATAACACATATGGAATCATATAGTAACCAGAAATTGTTAAACAAATCAAAAATATATTTTATATTTGAGATTCTTTAAAGTAGCCAACCTTTGCCTTGATGACAGCTTTGCACGCTCTTGGCATTCTCTGAACCAGCTTCATGAGGTAGTCACCTGGAATGCATTTCAATTAACAGGTGTGCTTCTTAAAAGTTCATTTATGGAATTACTTTCCTTTTTAATACGTTTGAGCCAATCAGTTGTGTTCTGACAAGGTACGGATGGCATACAGAAGTTCGCCCTATTTGGTAAAAGACCAAGTCCCTATTATGGAAAGAAGAGCTCAAATAAGCAAAGAGAAACGACAGTCTATCATTACTTTGAGACATGAAGGTCAGTCAGTGCAGAACATTTAAAGAACTTTGAAATTGTCTTCAAGTGCAGTCGCAAAAACCATCAAGCACTATGAAGAAACTGGCTATAATGAGGACCGCCACAGGAAAGGAAGACCCGGAGTTACCTCTGCTGCAAAGGATAAGTTCATTAGAGTTACCAGCTTCAGAAATTTTGGTCCAAATAAATGCTTCACAAAGTTCAAGTAACAAGAAATATCTCAACATCAACTGTTTAGAGGAGACTGCATGAATCAGGCCTTCATGGTTGAATTGCTGCAAAGTAACCACTACTAAAGGACAGCAATAATAAGAAGAGACTTGCTTGGACCAAAAAACACAAGCAATGGACATTAGACAGGTGGAAATCTGTTCTTTGGTCTGATGAGTCCAAATTTGAGATTTTTTGGTCCAACCGCCTAGTCTTAGTGGGATGCAGAGTAGGTGAATGGATGATCTCTGCATGTGTGGTTCCCACTGTGAAGCATTGAGGAGGAGGTGTGATGGTGTGGGGGTGCTTTGCTGGTGACGCTGTCTGTGATTTATTTAGAATTCAAGGCACACTTAACCAGCATGGCTACCACAGCATTATGCAGCGATACGCCATCCCATCTGGTCTGCGTTTAGTGGGACTATCATTTGTTTTTCAAGAGGACAATGACCCAACATACCTCCAGGCTGTGTAAGGGTTTTTTGACCAAGAAGGAGAGTGATGGAGTGCTGCATCAGATGACCTGGCCCCCACAATCACCTGACCTCAACCCAATTGAGATGGTTTGGGATGAGTTGGACCGCAAAGTGAAGGAAAAGCAGCCCACAAGTGCACAACATATGTGGGAACTCCTTCAGGACTGTTAGAAAGGCATTCCAGGTGGAGCTGGTTGAGGGATGCCAAGAGTGTGCAAAGCTGTCATCAAGGCAAAGGGTGGTTACTTTGAAGAATCTAAAATATATATAGTCCTGTTTTATACCTGGTTCTAACTTGTCTCCTTTGTCCTGATTTTGTCCACATTCTGATTGTGCCCACATTTTTTTACCGGTGGAGACAATCAGAAGACACATTGTGATCTGATCAACCTGCCCACCTCCGGGAGGTAGTCAGACGCGCATTGTGTCTGGATATCTTACGAGTGTAGACAGAGAAACAATTTAAATCATCATTATTCCGCCCTCTAAAATCACTTACAGGTGGCGCCATTAACTGATTACATCAATATTTGTCTAACAATAAATAAATAAATATTATTTTGAAGAAATAGCTGTGAAATAATTTGCATAAAGGAAGGGACCAGGATATCTGGTCACAATGCAGACACAGTGGACGGATAACAGACACATTTTAATACCATGTGTAGACACATTTCTGGAAATGTGGGCACGATCAGAATGTAGACAAGATCAAGACAAGGGACCCATATTAGCAACAGGTATAAACAGGGCTAATGTTTGGCTTGAAAATTATTATCGGAGTTGGCAAGACAGCCGAAACAGATCTGAGATCAGCCTAGTGTTCAATCATTTAGATATATGGATGTGATGCAATCCACAGGAGGTTTGGACATACGTCATCATCTCCACTACCCTTGCAGCTTGATCAAAGGTACGATATACAGTACTCCACTCACCCAACCTAATCCTGTGCTAAAGTTATACCTTCTGATATACTGAGCTGTTGCTATTGTAGTGTCTTTCCAATGATGCCTTTTAAATTATCTCAGGATTACACTTTTGTCCAATATTAAGCTCGTATTTGGCAGCAGGTGTGTGTGTGTGTGTGTGTGTGATCTAATGTTATTCTGCTGTAATATACATTTTAGTGTGACATTTGTTGATTTATAATCATTTTAATTGAAGGATAATTACTCATTGTGTGAGCACCTGGGTAATCGTCCATTTGGAGCCAACAGAATAATTATATTCTGAACTAAAAATATATTTAGATTTGTTTAACACTTTTCTGGTTACTACATGATTCCATATGTGTTATCTCATAGTTTTGATGTCTTCAGTATTATTCTACAATGTTGAAAATAGTAAAAAATAAAGGAAAACCCTTGAATGAGTAGGTGTGTCCAAACGTTTGACTGATATTGTACATACGGACAGACATACACACACACACACACATTCACACATGAACACACACACGCACACCCTGCAGAGGAGTGGAAAGGAAACATATTACCAAGACTAATCTGTAATGTGTGTACACAAGAGGAGGGGAAACCAATTAGTGTGCATTTATGTAGAAATTATAATACCGGTTGAAACTGCATTAAACAGCTGTAGGGCTAATTTGTGATTCAAATGAGCCACTTGAACCAATCTCAACCATAGAGATCTAGTTTTTCACCTATAGGATATTCATGGTCTCAATATTCTCAACAAAATTAAAGCACTGCCTTTTAATTTGATTAACCCGGTTTTTACTGTGTATGTTGAAACCTCAAAATTATTTTACTTAAGGATCCCTAGACTGTTTAAAAATAGCAGAAAGCCTACAGTTTGTTTTGGTGAGAGAGCTGTAGTCTATCATGGGCTTCATCCCAAATAGCACTCTATTCCCTACATAGTACACTACTCTTGACCGGCGCTGGTCAAAAGTATTGCACCATATAGTGAATAGGGTGCCATTTGGGACACAGTCCATGATGTGCGTGAGGAGGTGGTCGCAGAGTCACGCTAGCATTGGTCATTCTAAGTGACCTTTGACCCGAGGCTGGCCCGGCAGTCTCTGGAGGCTGGCTGAACTCTGCCAGATCACTCTGTGTGTTCCTACATCCACATCCAGCTGTTTCGAAGGACTCACTTCATCACTAACCCATCCTCCTTCAGAGTCCTTTGGGACAATGACAGGAACATAGAAGGCTCTCAGAGTTAGCTCACTCACTGCAGTGCTGGTTTTTATAAGGCTGTAGGTTGAAAACACGGAGTTTACAAATCCATTTGTCAAAAAAATGTATATCATCAGTAAAAGTAATGTGACTGAAGCAATATCCTAATGCAGGGTTCCCCAACTGTTGGACATAAAACACTGTAAGAAATGCCAGCAAATCAGCTCCAAGTGATTTCATTCTGGGAAATTGGTTCCAAGGTATTCCCTCACATAATAGAGAGATCTACTGTATGTGGTCGTATACAAATGTAAGCAATGTTTGAAATGATTATGCTTTCGTCAAATGTTATATATGTCCGGGGCGATCAATTGTCTGTCAACAAATAATATGTTCAGTATGATCCAGCTCAAGAAAAAAAATCGGCCTGCGGCTGAATCTTGTTGACGATCCCTGCCCTAATGTTTCCACTTCCTGTGTTTCTCATATCAGCAATAAAACTCCCCCACCCCAACCCATTTTTACATTGACATTTTTGTAATTTAACAGATGCTCTTATCCAGAGTGGCCTACCTTTGTGCAATTCTCTTAAGATGGCTAGGTAAGAAGTCAATCGTAGCAAGTACATTTTCCCTCAAAAGGGGTACAATAGTTATCAGCACGCATTGACACATTCACCCCTTTACACATTCACAACCCCCAACAATAACATGTTTAAATATGACTTGGAGACAATGGAACAATCAACCTTCAGTCGGTAAAAATGGATTTTGGTTTATTCAGTGAAATAAAATGAAAACGTTGAAATATATGGGTCAGCATATTCACATTCATCTCGAAAACAAACAGCTGATAAGCGAACATACTCTACTGGTTAACATGGTCCCACGCCACAAGTTCAGACAACAGATGTTTTTTTAGTATCTGGAAAAAAAGAAGGGGGAAAAAAAAGAGTTATTAGTCATTTATATATAGCATCCCATGCTTCTATTTCCAGGCAGTGAAGTAAAGACTGGTGGAAAATAAACCGAATGGATAGAGGTTTAGGAAACAATATCTATTTCAACATTATGAGGTGAATTGACGAGTTATTTGGACAGATTAAGGAGAATAATGTGTTGGGTGGTAAGGTGGTATACTTTATTTTAAAATCAGTCACACACAGGTGACTGACTGCCTGCTGGTCCCAACGTGTCTAATTTCACATTTTCTTTCAACACGGACACAGTATATCTATTATGAATTAGGTTTTAAAATCTTAGCCCCAAATTATAATAAACCTATAGTCTTAGCCATAAATCATGTATCTAACTTTCAACGGCAGCCCAATTCAGATTTTTTTGCCTAATTATTGCCCTCGTTTCCGAGAGCCTTCCTAGCATTACAATCATCGTTAGAACCTTCTTACGATATATCTTTAGTAGCGCTGGTGTTTCCCAGAGCTCGTAATAAAACCCCTTTGCACATCTGCAAGGGATTTTTACCCTATCAATATCGACACATGGTCAAATGACGCACTTAGCGAACGTTCTCTCCACTTGCTTGTTTGGGAAACACTTAAAAAGTTGGCTCGTAAATAATGATACACTTTATTCATAGAAGTTATCCACTAAAGATATAATCAAGATTTGTTTATGCTGTCTGTCTGACTGTTACTACCGATAACTTCAGAACGAAGTTGACTACAAATCCAAAGTTGCCAAAGTATTTGCAATTGTTACAAACAAGTGAAGGGCAAAATTATGCTTCAAATGAATACCGAGGTGATTACATCACATTTAGGCCCACATAGTCAGTTGAGTTCTATTTTGCGACTAGGCTACTTAAATGCTTTGCCTAAATGGGTTTCATGATGTGTGACAACATGTGCGCAATGATGTGCCCAATATGTGATTTAGTGCATTATTATTGGGTAAGCATCATAAACCACCTCAAAAGACATAGGTGGTAATATCTCTCTAGGAGCTGATCTGTCGTCAGTATTGTGGAATAATTTTAATGTTACTGAAAGATCCGAATGGATAAAGCTGCTTTTCTTTCGATCCTATCATTATCGACATATGTTTAATGACGCACTTTGCGAATGTTCTCTACGTGCTTGCTTGGGAAACACTCTTAAAAAGTTGCTTAGTAAATAAGGATGCATATGGTACGATCATCGTAATGCTTAAATTACATTGCAACTGGGAAACATGGCCTTGATTTGATTGGCCATTCGTGGAAAAAGATCAGACTCACGAACAGGGAGATTTGTGGGATCTCAAATCTGTATGAGTTAACATTTCTCAACCATATATAAACGATGCATTCTACCTCTACGTTGTTTTACTGATTATATCTGACCTCACAGTTGACCTTCGTGGCTGTAGAATGTGTGCCATTAAACATGAACTATTTTAACTTTCCTAAGGCCTCTGCTATCTGTTTATCGTCACAGCAGACCAGGGTTCAAATACTATTCGAAATTATTTCAAATACTTGAGCTGTGCTTGATTAAGCATGCCTGGCACAATAGAACCAATTGGATAGTCAAAAAAGTGTAACCCCTCCCACTCTGGCACTCCTGGCAGGGTAAAGGGATGCTCCAGAGATGTAATTGCATTTTATGGTGTTTTTTGCTGGCAGCCAGACAACCCCAGTGGATTTCTTCAGTTCAGTTATATCAATGCCATGCCATGGACCATGAAAGACTGTTAGACTGACGTTTGTTGGCTTCAGTGGATGGGCAGTTCCTAATTTTTACAAGGGGTTAAGGTAGCAAACAGTAACTATACAGTCTCTTGAACCAGGGTCAATCTCAAAATGTGTTTGCACAGTGGTGCATTGTGGACAGAGAGTGGCAGGGCAGCCACATAAACTACTATATCTGTATTTATGTCAATCAAAGATAGAAACAGCTTCTAGTCAGGAAACATACTGGTTCAAAAAAGGAAACCTGTGGAACTCAACTCACAAGAAGCTAGATGGTTAGATTATGATTTGATTTTGATTTGATTTAGATAAACCAACTGAAATAACCAAATGTGGGAATTGAATGCTCTAAATGTTTTATGGTTCCTCCTGGCACCAGAGGGCGGCAGAGACCGCCCTAGAGACTTTTTATGGTACTCAGGTGAGTATTATCATTTCATTATTGTTTCCCCTTTAAGAGAGGTGTGTTTTCTGTTTCTCTTTGTTAGCTCTTGAATTTAGCTCCCTGTATGTTTCCCCCACATGAGTTTTCGAGTGTTGGTGTTTGTTGTTTAGAGTTTTTTGTTTCCCTGTGTTGTTATGTTCTCCATTTTAACCTCCGCCAAGGGGCCAGACCAGTGGGTGACTTCGCCATTCATTTTCACCCTCGACGCCAAGAGTGGGTGGAATACGGAGGCACTGGTTACCGCTTTCCACCGGGGACTGTCTAACTCCATCATGGATGAACTTGCCGCTCGGGAACTGGGAAAGGATCTCGAGTCCATGATAACGCTGTCAATCAGGATTGGCAACCGCATCCGAGAACGGGTGAGAGAGTGCCCTTTTGACAACACTCCAGCATTCCGGTTTCCTGAGCACCCCAAGCCCACCGAGTCCAGCATGGATGATCCCATGCAGCTGGGTCGCACACGTATGAGTCCACAGGAGCGTGACAGGCACATGCGCGAAGGCTGCTGTATCTACTCCGGAGGTCTCAGCCATCTCCGTGCTACATTCCCAGAGCTGACGGGAAACACCAGAGCTTGCCAGGCCGGGAGAAACTCTGGCGAGCTGTGCAGTTACCTCCCGGCAACCCAGGCACCCTCTGTCACTACCTGCAATCCTCCACTGGGACAACCGTCAGCACTAGATTCAAGCCTTTGTGGAATCCGGGGCCACAGATAATTTCATGAATCAAGACTTCACCGGAGATTTACAAATCCCCTTGTGTGAAATGTCCCATCCCTCTGCAGATTCAAGCCCTCGATGGACGCCCCATTAGCTCCGTCCAGGGGTCAGGGGTCAGATCAAGCTCATTCTACTGCAGGTTCGGGGTGACCCACTGTGAGACTCTTTTTTTAAAGGGGTGGATCAGCTTTAATATTGCATCAATGTAATTGTCCATCAATGTAATTGTCTGCATCTTTTCTAATCCCCCATATATTATGGAAGTAAATATGCATACAGTATATACAGTTGAAGTTTATATACACTTTTCTTTCCACTCCACAAATTTCTTGTTAACAAACTATAGTTTTGGCTAGTCGGTTAAGACATTTACTTTGTGCAGGAGGAATGGGCCAAAATTCACCCAACTTCACGTCAGCGACCGGCTGGGTTGCTTCAACCTCTGCCATCCCAACCGGCCCTGGGCTCATCTGTCTGTAGACTTCATCATTGGGTTACCTCCATCTTTGGGTTACCTCCATCATTGGGGCGGCAGGGTAGCCTAGTGGTTAGAGCGTTGGACTAGTAACCGGAAGGTTGCAAGTTCAAATCCCCGAGCCAACAAGGTACAAATCTGTCGTTCTGCCCCTGAACAGGCAGTTAACCCACTGTTCCTAGGCCGTCATTGAAAATAAGAATTTGTTCTTCTTTAAATAAATATAAAAATTTCAAGGACTTACCACTATCCTGGTGGTCGTCAATCGGTTCTCCAAGATAGTCCATTTCATCGCCTTACCCAAGTTGCCTTCAGTGGAGAGGGCTGATCTCATGTCTTGGAGAAGTTCCTCCGCCGCTACGTCTCCACTCAGGCCAGCAACTGGAGCAAGTACCTCATCTGAGCGAAGTATGCTCATAACACACTGCTGAAGTCGTCCACTGAACTGTCAACGTTCGAGTGTCAGTTTGGTTTTGCCCCCCCCCCCCCCTCCGAGGCGTTCATTCGACGATGTCGCCGCACCTGGATCAGAGCACGATCCTCCTTACTCCGCTCCTATGCTCGACATCAACATCAGGCAAACCGGCACCGAAGACCTCTTCGGCTCTTCAGACCTTGTCAACGAGTGTAGCTGTCCACCCGTGATCTTCCCTTAAAGATGGATTCGCGGAAGCTCGCTCCTCTACGTAGGACCATTCAAGATCCCGAGTCGCATCAACCAGGTCATCTATCGTCTCCAGCTTCCCAGATCCATGGGGGTCTGTCCGTCCTTCCAAGTCTCCCGTCTCAAGCTGGTAAGGATCCATCCCTTCTCTCCCCCCATACCTGCTCCTCCTCCCCCTCGACTTGTGGATGGCCGCCCAGCCTACACTGTCCCGTGTCTGTTGGAGGCTCGTCGGTTCCGAGGGACCCTGCAGTATCTGGTGGACTGGGATGGCTACGGTCCCGAGGAGCGGGCGTGGGTGCCTGCCTGGGACATCCTGGATCCTGGTCTTGTTAGAAACCTCAACCGACTACGTGGTGGTCGTCATGGCTCCGCTGCTGAAGCCGCTCCTAGAAGGGCTTCAGCAGGTCATGGTTCCTCCTGGCAACAGAGACTGCCCTAGATACTTTGTTACTCAGGTGTGTCTTATCATTTCATTATTTCCCCTTTAAGAGAGGTTTGTTTTCTGTTTGCCTTTGTTAGCTCTTGAATTCAGTTCCCTGAATGTTTCCCCCACATCAGTTTTCGAGTGTGTTTTGAGTTTTGAGTTTTTTCCTGTATTGTTACGTTCAAGTATTTAGGTTTTTTCCAAGTCGCTGATTCCTGGTCTGGTTCATTCTCTGCTCTTGGGTTCACTCTATCATGTCACAAAATGTGTTGTGTGGCTCTATTGATTGTATAACCACTTAATATTGCACCAAAGAACAAGAAACTATCAGATTGCTTCACTCTAAAGTGTTAAAGTTCCAGTCTTTTAATAATGTTGTGGCATGGCCACTGAATTCTTGTTCTAATTGTTCACTTCTGTTTTGTCTGCTTGAACTGCGTATGTGAAGGCAAATCATATTATTCAATTGCCATTTAATTGTAAGAATGTTGGCCAAATGTTAAGCCTCAGGCCTTGGGGATAATCATTTTAGGAGGGAATCTCCCTTACATTGTTTAGCTTGAAGTCATGTGAGTTCAATGACAACTCAAATACTCAAGTAGAGTTTTACCTGGTCAGGTCGCATGGACAAGAAAAGCTCTATCTTACTATTTGAGGTGAACTCATATAACTAATGACGAGCCGTAAGCAAGTGAGATTCTCTACTAACAAGGGCGACCTTAACGATGATGATTGTAATCATTATGCGTGACTAACAAGGGTTTCCTGAAATAGTTGATTCTATCACACCAAAGGTTGAGGTGACAGATCTAGTGCAATCAATTAGAGTTGAGTGTATGAGTTGAATGAAGGACCTACTACATAGTTACCCTTAATGGAATGCACTTGAGACAAATATCAAAGGTCAGGGTTCTCTTGTAGGATGCACCTGTTTGATAGAGATTCAGAGAGCTCTACATACAACAGTCAGAGCTCATATTTTCTTACGGTGGACCTTATTACATTTTACAAAGGGGAGTACCTAGCTATCAGTGGATTGGTTAGGTTATTGTTCACTGTTAAAATCGAAAGACTCAAACCACTATCACTGTGTAGAAAAACCATGAAAAGTAGTGCACCTAAACTGAGATCTGGTGTTTTGAATGTAAGGGTGTTTTAAATCTAAAATGAGATCTGGTGTTTGGAGGGTGTTTGAATGTAAGTGTTATGATACACAGAAAGTGTTTGAAAAAGAAACCCAATTTAGTGCTTCAATCTGATAAATTGTGTTTTTAAGATTTTTTTTGTGCATGTAAAATACTGGTTTGGCAGACTGTCTCATACAATGAAATGGTTTTAAATTGCCAATGGTTTAAGGTATAACTGTTGATTGATGATGATTTTCAGTCAATATTTTGATCAACATTTTAAAGAAGACACAGGGGAATGTAATACTTTTCCTAGGGTATAAAATGCCACTAATTATAGGCAGGCCCATTGTGAGATCCTAAATAATGTTACAATAAAAATGTTTAGGGATATGTAAGTTATAGCAGAGGTAACATGTATAAAGTGGGCTTTTGTGTGAGAGGTGGATGTGAACCCTGGTCTCCCACTTGTGAACAATATGCCTTAGTCTACTCAGCCAGTGTTCAAGCCTGAACTGTTGTGCTGAACCACCCTTGTAACACTGAGCAAATGGAGCCCGATTCAGACTTGAGATAAGTAGACTTTAACAGGGACTCAATGAAGCATAGACTTAAGTAAAAACATTTTTAAAGTCTATGTTAAATAAACATATCGCAAGTCTGAATAGGGCCTGAGGAGAATATTTTTCTGTAAAATTCCACCTTTATTTTGTCAGTGCTTTGTTTAGACAGATAAGAAACAGTTATGAAAGTTGGACGTGGGAATTGAGCCCCAGACTGCTGGGTGAAGGAAGTAAGATGGCACATTTCTTCTGAATTTTAACCCTCTCAACCACAGCCACATGCCGAATGAAGAATGTGGGCCCCCATATCGGAAGACAAATGTTTAGATTATAGGAAAAATGTGAACTTCAAACATTGTGCTGCAGTACTGTTCAGCATTACCCCAGTCTGAGGCATGGAGGTGGTAAAGTATCAAACACGTTTGCAGGCACCTCCCCAGTGTTTGGGTTCTTCCTGAACTCATACAGGTGAGAGCACCAAATGCTCAGACAAAACTCTCCAAAACAATCCAAGAGATGATGCGTAAATTAAAACGTGCGCTAATAGTCGAAGTCAAACAAACATTTTGATTCATTGATCAGTTTTCTTGATGCTACGTGTAGTTGTTAATCGACACGTGTCATTGTTTACGCCTTTCGTGCACTTGTTTTTCATGCAAATGTTGCTATTTAGTTAATAGTGCTGGCTTGTTTGCCTACTAACTGTATAAGCTTCATCAATTTAGTGTACCAATGGTCTTGCAATGTATTAATATTATAGAAGTTAAGTTAACCTAATTATGCATTGATATACTTTAATTATTGCTTGTTATTATTTGCTATTTCTCTGTCTCCCTGTAGAAAAACATACATACAAACTACATAACACACAGGCTGGCCAATTCTAACCAAAAGCAATCAAGACAAGAATCGGAATGTCAACTGAACTGTCAACTGTCAATCATATAATCTAACTCAACTGTACTGGGATTCAATCCATCAGAACAACCTTCCATGCCATGTACCCTCTTCTGAATATAAAGATTATTTTCCGGGTTAGTGCTCCCAGTCTCTGGCAAGGTGTTGCACAACTCTTTATTAAGTGCTGTTACAACCAGTGGAGGCTCGTCAGAGGAGGAAGGGGAGGACCATCCTCCTCAGTGAATTTCATAATAATAAAAATTGCAAAACGTTTTAAAAGTTGTCCTTTTTAGATAAAACTATACTAAATTTAATCTCATGTCACCAAATAATTGAATAAAACACACGGTTTTGCAATGAAGGTCTAGAGTAGCCTCAACAGCACTGTAGGGTAGCAACATGGTGTAGACGGAGGACAGCAAGCTTCCGTCCTCCTCTGGGTACATTGACTTCAATACATGGTTCTCCCTTCCATAGCCTTACACAGTAATTATGACAACTTCCGGAGGACGTCCTCCAACCTATCAGAGCTCTTGCAGCATGAACTGACATGTTGTCCACCCAATCAAAGGATCAGAGAATTTAAGCTAGTACTGAAAGTGTAAACTACAGCTAGCTTGCACTGCAGTGCATAAAATGTTGTGAGTAGCTGACTCAAAGAGAGAGAGAGACAATAGTTGAAAACAATAATTTCTTCCAAAATGAAGGAGAAGCAAGATAGAGATATTTCATACATTTTTTCACTTTTAGTTTTACTTACTTGGCTAGCAAATGCAGCTAGCTAGTTTAGCCTGCTCAAACAGAGGGATGCCATGTCAGCTAGCTGGCTATGACAATCCAACACAACACTGGAACTGTTCCAAGTCAAGGTAAGCTTTTGGTTTTACTAATTTATTGCCACCAGGGCCCGCCGGTGTAAGTGCTAATCTGCTTACTGGCTGAACACTAACGTTACTGCATGATTGTAGCTGGTTTACTAACACAGTACATCTATTAGCCATGTTGGCTATGGCGTTACTTTAGCTAATATGGGGTCAACGATGTAGGCGGTGTGTAGCGGTTATGATATGATTTGGCTTGGAAAGGTTTTTTCCCCTGGTCTCATACAGCTGATGTGTTGTGCATTGAAGTCCACAATCGAAGGGAAAAGGTGATGAGGAGAGTGCATTAATGCGAGAAGGAATACCATGCGGCTGCTATGAAAGTGAACTGTGTTTTCGGGTGATCAGGGTTGTATTCATTCCATCGAATCTGTTGAACAACTTTTCTTAAACGGAAGCAAACGTAACAGGGGCAAACATACCTGATTTTTTCCAGTAGAAACTCTCATTTGCATCTGTTGGACTAATGATTACTCCCTAGATCAGCTAGATGCAGGAGAGTATGTCACTGTATTGAATGTGTCACTGTCACTTCAAATCTTTCTCTCGACCTGTGTGCACCTACTTTGTAAACCTTCATTCGTTGGCTAGGTTGTAGCAACCTCATGATGGGTATAGGGAAAATGTGAGTTTAAACCTATCGTTATTACATTGAAATGGGTGAATGGAATATGAATGACAGTCATCCGAAATGCTGTAATAGATATAAGGCCATGGTCATGAAAAAAAAGTAGTCTCCCTCATCTTAAACGGCACCGACCACCACTGGTTAAAACACACCTTGTCATGTTTCAGTACACCTTAAATCTGTCCCACTACCCTCACACCCATATGTTTCAATACTCCAGGAAAATAAAGGTTTTGTCTCCTTTAAGGTGGTGGCAGCTCAGTTGCCACCAGGTTTAGTGTTCCAAAGCACCTCATTATTACATTGTGGTAAGTTATGGTATTTGTGGGACATAATAATGCCCAATCAAGTGAAGTAGTCTCATGCATATGGAACAAACCCCGATGGCTAATTCAATACAGCCTAAATACATGGCCTGCCTAAATGTATTAGCGAATTAAATTATTGAGTTGGGCATGTTTGGCTCCTAAATTACAATTGGTTTACTCTACGCCATAAAAAAAATGGGCTGATACTTCAATGGCAAAGAGGAAAAGAGGGACTGCCTCAGATATAGATCTTCGTGCATATTCCTCTGCCTCACACTTTTCGCGCGACTCGACGAAGGAGGGCTGACAAGAGCGCAGCGCGCACCGACTGTCCTCCGGAAGAACGAGGAGAGGCTGACTGCTTGATGGTCACTATGGATTTAAGTTCTCTGTAAACCTTCTCAGCAGGTTGGACCGGAGGCTTTTTATTTCATCCACTGCAGGTATAAAGTTGCTGCTATACATCTCTGTATCATGTTTTTCAGTTGGTATGGCTATGTGGCGATGTTGAAACAATGACAAGACTTGCCTAAGTCATTGTCACAGCAAACTGTTATTTTTCGTGTTTAAATGCATATTTCAAAATGATACATGTCAACTCAATTTCTCACGCAGGACAATAACACCCTTTAATCTGCATGCGTAATAACGATGTAATAAACATACAACGAGACGTGTATCTATTTTTCGATTGTTTTGTGAATTGATACAATGGTGTAATTATGAGTGTGATATAAAATGCAGAGAATTAATTATTTACTTTCGTCTTTTGCATCTTTAATTTGAACTGTAAAGAGAGTTGGTTAACCTGCGGCGCTTTGCATCGGTCGGACTCCGCTAGATGAAAGGGAATTCAAGCAGAGAGAGCAGGGGAAAGTCGTTATATTTTTGAGTCTGAGCAAGCGTTAAAAAAGTTTTGTTATACAGACATTAAACTAGGCGTCAGTATGTACCTGTACAAAATGTGAGTATATGATTTGGTGTACAAACATTAGGCAATCCCATTGACCGTTTAAAATAAGAAGCTACAAAAGTCTGACTTGGAGCGCAAGTCAGTTAAGAATAAATTCTTATTTACAATGACGGCCTACACCGGCCAAACCCTAACGACGCTGGGACTCCCAATCACGGCCAGTTGTGATACAGCCTGGAATCGACACCTCTAGCACTGAAATGCAGTGCCTTAGTCCGCTGCGCCACTCAGGAGCAGAAACATCCACTCGTATCTTTCCTATTGTTTGGATGTGATTTAGTGACAGTCGAGCTCGAGGAGGGGAAGCCAATTTCTATTCTATGGTGTCAGGTGTACAAACTAATCCAGGAGTATGACGATCATGTTGTGAGAAAGTAGTTTCCCTGTAGCAAAACCCTCACCTGTCTTTGTCAGTCAGGTCGGTGTGCACTGTGCAAGGCTCTCAGAAGGTCATATTGTCGATGCTGCATGCATTGCGTGTTCAGTCATTACACACTGTAAGACTTTTCTGTAATTTCAACAGTTAAACACTGTAGAACATACAGTAAAATACTTTACAGCTTTTACAGAATTAAATTGCATTGCATTATGGGTAAAATGCAGAAAAATAATTTTATTGGTAGCCTATTATTGGTAGCCTCTTGTGAAAATTACTTTAACACACTGCATTTCAAGGATGGGCCCTCTGATCAACTTCCACCAGGGGTCTCAACTTACTGTTACAAGTTAGAATAGTAGAATACACAAGGTGCAATATGTAAACTTGGTTGTGGATCAGCAGTTCTTCTCTTGTTTTGTCAGTCACTGATAGTCAGTCAATTAGCCTATGTCAGCTAACATTTTTTTAGATAGGATTTTGATCTCCAAATGAGCTGAAATGTGTTGTACAATCTTCTCTCCGCCCCATGGCAAAATGTGTTGAATTGCAGAAAACTTGCTTTAAAACTGCAACATTTTCCCTACACCCCATGGCAAAAAGGTGTAGAATTGCATGAAATTTACTCCAAAACTAAGTTTTACTGTCTAAAACTAATCTCTACTGTCAAGAGGGGGGCCATTTTTTTTGTGTGCGATTGGGGACAGGGGCGGATATGGATATTAGCAATTGCGGCCCCTCTTGATAAGTTCAGGTTTTTGGTGGCCCCCACCCCCATCAAAGAGTCCCATCCCTGTATTGCTTTACAGTAATTGCTTATGTATACTGTAGATAAAAAATGTCCGTTTCAGGGGCCAACCTCATGCTTTCAGGTGAGACGCATTAAGCTCAGACCATTTTAGTAAATATCTTCTTGAAGCGGCGGTGAAATTGACAAATATTTTCAGCACCTTCTGGGTACACTGTTAAAAGATCTTGTTGTTTTTACAGTATTATACAATACAACTAACATGTGATTTTAGGTGGAACTGGTAAATTGTACCTTAAATTCCAATGAAACATTGGTTTAACAGTATACATTTCTGTAAAGATCTACTGTATTTCAAATGGTACTATAATTACACCCGGCAGAATACAGTACCCTACCGTATTTTTGGTGGGTGCATGGTATTGTTATTTCTGGCTCATGAACATATTCTGAGGTGTGCCTTGTAAGAAGCTACATTTGTTGCATCTCTGAGTGAGAGTGCTGTACCAATTTAACTGATATGTGCTAGTAGTGTCCCAACAATGAAATGTGTATAGGGGGGATAGTAGCAACTCTAAAACCTAGAATGGTTGAGTGTTTGCCATGCCCTTGGTCTGTTTTGTCCTGTAGTCACTGCAGGTTTGGAAGCCTTCGTTAAGGACTCTAGAAGTACAAGTGATATTAAAGACCAAATATTAATATATACTGAGTGTACAAAACTTTAGGACCTGCGTTGCATTTCTTGACACAAACGCGCCTGGCATCTACCATCATACCCCTTTCAAAGACACTTGCATATTTTGTCTTGCCCATTCACCCTTTGTCTTCTCCAGTTAATCTAGAGTGATAATCTATACTGATTGAAGTGGATTTAACAAGTGACATCAATAAGGGATCATAGCTTTCACCTGGATTTGCCTGGTCAGTCTATGCCATGGAAAGAGCAGGTGTTCTTAATGTTTTGCAAACTCAGTGTGTGTTTCATATGCTGTAATATGTAAACACATTACCTGGCAGCCAACCTGCTTGCACCAATCCCATGCATTTACAGTAAAACTGTAAATTGCAAACCCAGCCCCCTCATCCATCCATTAACGAATTCATTAGTTCAATACAATTCCAGAAAAAAGACTACAATAAGAGTATTAGTACCGTAAAACTGGTTTCGGTAACATGCTGTACTGTAAATTGACAGCATTATACTGGCATCAGAGTTGCCTTCATATTACTATAACTGTATTAGACGCCACTATTCTTTTTACTGTAAAACATTATACAGCATCCCGGGTGTAAAGCAAATTACAGTATTTACCTGGCAACTCTGCTGCCAGTATAATGCTGTAAATTATGAGAGAAAAGTTTTACAGTGCAGCCTATCAAGTTCGTATTGTAGGTTGCGGCTATCCACACGGTAAGTGAGAGACTTGAGTAACTTGTAACTGATAAATGTGTTTGGTTTATCATGTAAGACAACAAGACTGATTGCATTTTGGTTTGGTTTGCACTAGTTCTTCTTGTCAATATTTACTGTACAATTGGACTAATATGTGCTCACGCATTGCATATTTTCTTAAACTCAAGGGCCTCCCTCAAATCGAAAGTGTCATTAGGTCTGGGCCCTATGTGCTGTCAATGTGCATGAGATACATTTTGGTTTGGTTACATTGGGATTGTTACTTAAGTCCAGTCCAAATACTTAAAAATGCACTCCTGTGTCTTAATCACAACAAATTCATAAGATATTGTACGAATTGGAACATAATTTATAACATATCACACAAATTGGAAAATTCGCATCAGATCAAAATCAAATCAAATGTGATTTATTTGTCGTATACACATATTTAGCAGATATTATCGCAGGTGTAGTGAAATGCTTATGTTTCTGCTTATGTTTCTAGCTCCAAATGTGCAGTAATACCTGACAATGCAAAACAATACACGGAAATCCCAAAAAGAAAAAGAAAGGAATTAAGAAATATATCAATGTTTTGAACGAGCAATGTCAGAATCAGGAATACAAATATAATGTGCATGTATATAATGGTGTGTATACACATTATGGGCAGTATATGAATAGAAAAGATGTGTACAGCCGTAGTTACAGTTGAAGTCGGAAGTTTACATACACTTGGGTTGGAGTCATTAAAACTATTTTTTTCAACCACTCCACACATTTCTTGTAAACAAACTATAGTTTTGGCAAGTCGGTTAGGACATCTACTTTGTGCATGACACAAGTCATTTTCCCAATAATTGTTTACAGACAGATTATTTCACTTATAATTCACTCTATCCCAATTCCAGTGGGTCAGAAGTTTACATACACTAAGTTGACTGTGCCTTTAAACAGCTTGGAAAATTCCAGAAAATGGTGTCATGGCTTTAGAAGCATCTGATAGGCTAATTTACATCATTTGAGTCAATTGGAGGTGTACCTGTGGATGTATTTCAAGGCCTACCTTCAAACTCAGCGCGTCTTTGGTTGACATCATGGGAAAATCAAAAGAAATCAGCCAAGACCTCAGAAAAAAACTGTACAACTCCACAAGTCTGGTTCATCCTTGGGAGCAATTTCCAAACGCCTGAAGGTACCACGTTCATCTGTACAAACAATAGCACGCAAGTATAAACACCATGGGACCACGCAGCCGTCATACCGCTCAGGAAGGAGGCGCATTCTGTCTCCTAGAGATGAACGTACTTTGGTGTGAAAAGTGCAAATCAATCTCAGAACAACAGCAAAGGACCTTTTAAAGATGCTGGAGGAAACAGGTACAAAAGTATCTATATCCACTGTAAAATGCGTCCTATATCGACATAACCTAAAAGGCTGCTCAGCAAAGAAGAAGCCACTGCTCCAAAACTGCCATAAAAAGCCAGACTACAGTTTGCAACTGCACATCGGGACTAATATCGTACTTTTTGGAAAAATGCCCTCTGGCCTGATGAAACAAAAATAGAACTGTTTGGCCATAATGACCATTGCTATGTTTGGAGGAAAAAGGGTGAGGCTTGCAAACTGAAGAACACCATCCCAACCGTGAAGCACGGGGGTGGCAGCATCATGTTGTGGGGGTGCTTTGCTGCAGGAGGGACTGGTGCACTTCACAAAATAGATGGCATCATGAGGCGGGAAAATGATGTGGATATATTGAAGCAGCATCTCAAGACATCAGTCAGGAAGTTAAAGCTTGGTTGCAAATGGGTCTTCCAAATTAACAATGACCCCAAGCTTACTTCCAAAGTTGTGGCAAAATGGCTTAAGGACAACAAAGTCAAGGTATTGGAGTGGCCATCACAAAGCCCTGACCTCAATCCTATAGAAAATATGTACGCAGAACTGAAAACACGTGTGCGAGCAAGGAGGCCTACAAACCTGACTCAGTTACACCAGCTCTGTCAGGAGGAATGGGTCAAAATTCACCCAACTTATTGTGGGAAGCTTGTGGAAGGCTACCTGAAATATTTGACCCAAGTTAAACTATTTAAAGGCAATGCTGCTACCAAATACTAATTGAGTGTATGTAAACTTCTGACCCACTGGGAATGTGATGAAAGAAATAAAAGCTTAAATAAATCATTCTCTCTACTACTGCAATTTCACATTCTTAAAATAAAGTGGTGATCCTAACTGACCTAAGACAGGTACATTTTACTAGGATTAAATGTCAGGACTTGTGAAAAACTGAGTTTAAATGTATTTGGCTAAGGTGTCTGTAAACTTCAGACTTCGACTGTATATAGGATGATCCTTGACTGGAATACAGTAAATACATATGAAGTAGGTAAAACAGTAGGTAAACATTATTAAACTGACCAGTGTTCAATGACTACAGTATGTACATAGGGCAGCAATTTCTTATGTGCAGGGTCAGGTACCGGGTGGTTAGTAACAGTGACTATTGTTCAGGGCAGTGTACTGGGCGGAGGCCGGCTAGTGGTGACTATTTAACAGTCTGATGGCCTGGAGATAGAAAGTTAGTTTTTCAGTCTCTTGGTCCCAGCCCAGAGTGACTTCCGGCGCCGACAGAGATGGCCGCCTCGCTTCGCGTTCCTAGGAAACTATGCAGTGTTTTGTTTTTTTACGTGTTATTTCTTACATTAGTACCCCAGGTCATCTTAGGTTTCATTACATACAGTCGAGAAGAACTACTGAATATAAGATGGTCAACTGACCATCAGTACGACCAAGAATATGTTTTTCGCGACGCGGATCCTGTGTTCTGCCTTTCACCCAGGACAACGGAATGGATCCCATGCTGCGACCCAAAAAAACGACTCAGAAAAAGAGGGAAACGAGGCGGTCTTCTGGTCAGACTCCGGAGACGGGCACATCGTGCACCACTCCCTAGCATTCTTCTCGACAAGCATTTCGCTACACTCGCATTAACATCTGCTAACCATGTGTATGTGACAAATAAAATTTGATTTGATTTGAGCTTTGTGGCACCTGTACTGTCTCCACCTACAAGATGGTAGCCGGGTGAACAGGCCATGGCTCTGGTGGTTGAGGTCCTTGATGATCTTCTTGGCCTTTCTCTGACACCGGGTGCTGTAGATGTCCTGGAGGGCAGACAGTGTGCCCCCGGTGATGTGTTGGGCTGACAGTACCACCCTCTTGAGAGCCCTGTAGCTGTGGACGGTGCAGTTGTCATACCAGGCACTCTCAATCTTGCATCTGTAGAAGTTTGTGAGGGTCTTAAGGGCCAAATGGAATTTGTTCAGCCTCCTGAGGTCTTCCTCACCACATCCTTGCTTAGTGAAGTTTTTCATCCTCTCCATTGTGGCCCCGTTGATGTGGATGGGGGCGTGCTCCTTCTGCTGTCTCCTCAAGTCCCTCACCTCCTCCCTGTAGGCTGTCTAGTTGTTGTTGTTAATCAGGCCTACCACTGTTGTGTCATCTGCAAACTTGATGATTGAGTTGGAGACATGCTTGGCCACGCAGTCCTGGGTCAACAGGCAGTACAGGAGGGGCCTGAGCATGCACCCTTGTGGAGCCCCCGTGTTGAGGATCAGCATAGCGGAGGTGTTGTTGCCTACCTTCACCACCTGGGTTTGGCCCGTCAGGAAATCCAGGACTTAGCGAGCTTAGCGGGGTTAGGACCCAGGGCAGCGAGCTTAGTGATGAGCTTCGAGGGCACTATGGTGTTGAAGGCTGAGCTGTGGTCAATTAACAGCATTCTTACATAGGTATTGCTCTTTTCCAAGATGGGATAGGGCAGTGTACAGTGTGATGGCAATTGCATCATCCATGGATCTGTTGGGACGGCATGCAAATTGTACTGCATCTAGGGTGATATCATATAAATTGCTACATTTGTAACATATCACATGAAATAGATGACCTAGTGTACAACTGGATGACACAGTAAACAAAAAACAGGGACCCGTTTTGGCTCGTGAGCACCACTTTCAAAACTACTGTTTGAAATGAGACATAGGTTAGAGACCGCATCGTTAACTCAATATCTGCTTTGGAATTACTATGTGTTTACACACATCACATCCTAGTTTAACTGTAGGGCCCCTGGAAAGTGCAATGTCATCAGCTCAGGGTCTTCAGAAAGATTCGCTGCTACACCACCCTTCTACTTCCTGCCATGGGGACCGTCATGTGGCAGATGCTTTTTGGGATGTGGGATGAAATGCAGTGACCGTGTAGTGTCAACACACTGTGGTCACGTTCACTTTGCTAGGTTTTCTTATGACCTATGGTGTCCCATCGAATCAATCAATCAATCAATTGGTCAATCAAATGTTAAAAACCCTTTTTGCATCAGCAGTTGTCATAAAGTGCTTTTACAGTAACATAGACCACAACATATTTCTAGAAGGAAGACCTGGTGAGGAACCAGGCTCTTCTGGCTGCACCAGTTTGAGATGAAGGGGTAGGCTACACTGAGTATGTTTACATGCTCAGTGTAGTGAGCGTAATGATGATGGCAGAAGTGCAACATAGTGTTTTGCAACAAAAACCCATTTTGATACACATCTAAAAACTATGAATGAAACATCTGAGAACAGTAATATTTTACACACAAAAGAAGGTACCGATGACCAATCATTTCTGATTTAAAAAAACACAAATGTGAAAAATGTGTGGATATAGCGTTATGGAACTAAACTCTTCATATGTTTGTCAAACTGGAAGAGTCACGAGCATTGACCTCAGGACTGATTAGGCGTTTGGCTCTCAGTAAACACCTGCTTTACTAACGAAAATATATGCATAAAACATATTTGATTACCCCAATAGCCCATGATGTCATCATCTCTGGTCCTATATTGATCCTATACTTCCTCTTCCATTGTCTTATAGGGGCCCGGGATGGAGCTAGATACACACTTTGAGTAGGGTTTGGTGTTGGATTACAATTTGTGGTGGAAGGATAACCTGATTCTGTGTCTAGTACCGTGTGTGTCTAGAGAGATTGTTGTGATCCGTTGACTTTGCTAGGTTGTTCTAATTGGAGTAGCATCGTGTCTGGTCTGGGAGATCTAACAGTGCACCTCCGTTGAGAGTCTACTGATTTCTGCTGAATAAGCATGTTTTTTGTTAAAACATTTTTTTTGTGAATAACTTTTTCTCGGTCTATGAATAACTTAGTGTCAAACTTTTTCAAAGCAGGTCAAAGAGAACTCTGGCAATCTTTTAGGACTTTTCTTTCAGGACTGGGATTTCGAACTTTACTTTCGAGTTGAGTGTTTCCGTTTGAGTTGACGAGATACTGCAGTTCTTAGAGTTTTAGAGTTCAAGAAGAACAGAATGGATGAGAATGGGACTGGACACGACAACAAAGGACATGTTAAGAATGAACGATGACAATAAATTGACACATTTTATTAGTACGAATATTTGTCCGTGTAGTCCATTGTTCATTTAAAAGTCATGTTTAATATGTTTAAGATAACCTATAGCATCATGACATTATCATAACAAAACCAGCATTTAACAACATTTAACCATTTATTAAGTTCACTTGGATACAGTCTATAGGACTTTAGATGTGTGGGTGTGTTTGTGGACCCATTATGGTTATCATTAGATCTCCTTTATTCTGATTTATATATGTAATATTAAATGCATTTAATTTTCATTCGGTTATTGAACACAAATTGTGAATTCACAGCACTTTGGTTTCTCTTTTATTCAACATTTTTGTAGTATCCTGTGTAGAAAGATTGACCTATGGTCAACTTGATATTAATTGAAGTGTAACTTGTCCAAATTCCACAGAGACCATTCTAATATTAGAACGAGAGGAAGTTATTTTTTCCCTTTTTCTTTTCCTCTTCATTCTTTAAAAAAAAAAACAATGATTCCCACGGAGACTCCTTCTAATCCTCGGGTCTGCTTATTTAAACTGCCAAACACACAACTGGGTGGAAGCCCAATGTTTTGAAGCTAACAGATAATTCATGTTGCAGAGAAGTGAGCCCTGAGTCAGAGATAGTCAGGGACTTGATGGAGACCAGCTGGACAGTAGCTTATGTTAGTGAAGATGCACGCACATCTTCCCTTTGAGTTGAGGAAAAGCACCATCCGGGTGAGGTTCAACAGAGTCCAAGGAGCAATTCACATAGTGCAGTATGTCTGAAAAATAAACAACGCTCAGCTGCAAACTCTCAGATGTCATCTGAGTCGGACCCTGGCCTGCCTGGGCAGCTAGCGGGAGATTGAGAGGGACGATTTCACAGATATAAATGTTGCTTTTGGATGCTTTAGTTATGGATGACCATGAAAAACAAACAATAGCACTTTACACTTTTATAACTGTTTTGTTATTGCATAGATTATTAAGGAAATTAATTACACAAGGGGGATGAAAAATCTTTTGATATTTGATATTATTTAGCCAGTATGTCCTTATTTGATATTATTTAGCCAGTATGTCCTTATTTGATATGCATGCACATCCAGTTAGAGTTAGAACAATTGATTTAATTGTCACTCCGCAATGATATAACAATACAAAATAAAGATTTTTAAAAACCACATTGTGGACCACCCCAAATTGAGTTTAAAACACTAAAAACAATCATATAGCCAAACATCCATGAGCTAGATCATTTCTGTGATATGGCCCACTATATGTCCAGTACATCTACTGCTTGCTGTCAGTGTTGCATGTGATAACTCACAGTTGTAACTTTGAAACATGGCCTGAACTAGATGGAAACATGCATAAAGAGTGCCTGAAGGTATGCTCCTGCAATTTTAGCACCGGAAACATATCATGGACACATACTCTACATTATATGAGCCTATACATTTGAACTCACGTAGGCCTATATTATAGCCTACAGAAAAGCTTATTCATCATCTATGGTACTTTACAACCAACCCAGAATGTATGTGTTGAGACTTGAGAGGTGCACCTTGCTGTTTGTCTCCCCAGGTAAAGCCCACCTGACCCAGGACACGGACCCGTCGGGAGACCCCCAAGAGACTGGCCAGCAGTCTGGGGAAGCCATGGAGAAGAATGAGAGGTCCACCCCCATCCCTGGCAAAGAGAAAGAGGTGGATATCATCAATATCAAGGGCATCGAGGACATAGGCTATGTCCAGCCGGATTCCATAGTAAGCCACCTTTACTTTTCAGCAACTGCTAAATCACAGTCCACAGCACATGGTAGCTAGCACATAGCAACATCGGATTCCTGGAAAGAACACCCAGCACAGTAAAGCTAGTGTTGACAGTGTCGAACACCCTTGCAAGACTAATTGGTTGCTTTTCCCGATGATAAGTTTAGATGACAGTGGGGGTACCTCATTCCTGCATTGTTTGTTTCCTTTTGTATTGATGGCCTTTTTATTAACTGACTTTATTTGTCAATTGCTGTACACTATATACTGTATGCAAAACCATGGGGACACCCCTTCAAATTAGTGGGGGAATCGGCTATTTCAGCCACACCCTTTGCTGACAGGTGTACAAAATCGAGCACACAACCATGCAATCTCCATAGAGAAACATTGGCGGTAGAATGGCGTTACTCAAGAGCTCAGTGACTTTCAACGTTCTACCGTCATAGGATGCCACCTTTTCAAACAAGTCAGTTTGTCAAATTTCTGCACTGCTAGAGCTGCCCTGGTTAACTGTAAGTGCTGTTATTGTGAAGTGGAAATGTGTAGGAGCAACAATGGCTGAGCCACGAAGTGGTAGGCCATACAAGCTCACAGAATGGGACCGCTGAGTGTGGAAAAATCGTCTGTCCTCAGTTGCAACACTCACAACCGAGTTCCAAACTGCCTCTGGAAGCAACGTCAGCACAATAACTTTTCGGAGCTTCATGAAATGGGTTTGCATGGCCGAGCAGCCGCACACAAGCCTAAGATCACCATGCGCATTGCCAAGTGTCGGCTGGAGTGGTGCAAATCTCGCAGCCATTGGACTCTGGAGCAGTGGAAATGCGTTCTCTGGAGTGAGGAATCACCATCTGGCAGTCTGACAGACTAATCTGGGTATGGCGGATTCCAGGAGAACGCTTCCTGCCCCGATGCATAGTGCCAACTGTAAAGTGTGCTGGAGGAGGAATAATGGTTTGGGGCTGTTTCTCATGGTTCAGGCTATGCTCCTTAGTTCCAGTGAAGGGAAATCTTAACGCTACAGCATTCAATGAAATTCTAGATTATTCTGTGCTTCCAAATTTGTGGCAACAGTTTGGGGAAGGCCCTTTCCTGTTTCAGCATGACAATGCCTCCGAGCACAAAGTGAGGTCCATACAGAAATGATTGTTTGCTTTTGTCTTGATGGCCTTTTCATTGACCGACTTTATCTGTCAATTGTTGTATGTCACAGATGTACGTATGACAAGTCACAAGATGTCTGTCTTAGCTAAATAAACGATCTTAGTGTTACACATTTTTCTCCTCTGTCTGCATATGTCCCACTCTGTGACAAGAGTTTGGACTGGACTGACTGATACTGTATAATGTGAACCGATGTCTGCTATGTGTTGGATATTTTGGGTCTATGTAGACATGGAACAGTTCTGTAACAAGCCGTTTGGGAAATGCTGGCTGAAGAATTGAATGAAGGTTGAATTTACATTTGGAGATTTGCATTTATCCCTCTGGTGGCCGAGTTGACCTGTTTTAAGAAATGCCATTGGTTTCTGGAGAACAAATGTAATATCTTTAATAGGATGATGAGGAATTTCTTGCAGGAAATATTCACTGCCACCTGTTGAGGTTAGCATAGGGGCTAACATGTGCCATATTATCTGATTGGACCAGCTACAATGTAGCGTTCTATCACGTGACACTATGTCAATGATTTTAATTGGCTGATGCTTAAACCATTTTTGAATGTGTTTAATGACCTCTCATTCAACGCTGCGTATTTTGTGCCACATCCGAAGTGGTGATCCATCTCTGTGTTGCGATGAGAAGTTATGTCACCGAGGACCCTCTCAGGGGAATGTTTGTACTGGTTGGGCAAAGGCCGCCGGAAAACATGTGGTGAGGCGGCATTTGCCACAGCACTTTTCAATCAGGTTGGCCTTATGATATGTCAACTTGCGAAGAATTTCTTTGTCCTTCACATCAGAGTGCTGTTGCAGTCTGTTTGCGTGTCTCATGCAAATCAGATTAACGGAAATCGCAGGTCGTGGGCGCTCTCCGCTTTCCTCCGGTATTTATTTAGCAACCATGATAACACATCACTCAGACAGACACAAGCAAAAACTATTCAATACATGTTGCAGCCTACACACCTAATCATTAGCGATCTTGCATGCTGTATATTGCATGGACAAAAGAAAACATTTCTGATCTGTAGGCTGCGTCCCTCTGGCCAGGGTAAACAAAGTGGTAACATTGTGTATTTATAGCCCGTTTGTGAGAAAATGTGAGTGGGATCAAATTTGTTTTATATTAAAACTTGGGCTGGCTAGGCTACCTAGACTTTTTCATTCCAAAATGATGAACTGGAACGAATCAATAAACACAATAGCTAACATAGAGCAGGACTGGGCGATGCAAACCTGCAGAACGCAAGCTCAGAGTTTTATTGTCCAATCATGTTGCTTTCTCTGTGTCTGCGTAAAGGTACCACCTCTAGTCCTTCTTTAAAATATAATGCATATGAACAAGCACAAGGATGCTGCAGTTTGACGAGGGTTTTCATCCTCCCCAATGCTTTTTTTAAACCAACCTGATTAGAAAAACTCTGGTCCCATCATAGCCTCATAGCCATATTAAACCTTTTGACGGCAGATTAATCGCATCATACCGTATTAGTTTTAACTGGTTAGGTTCCAGAATTGTTTTTCTACCAAACCACCCTGGGACCTGTGGAGTCACCTCTGGGTTGGGCCAATGTTTACGTTCTAATCAAGCAATATAGCCCGAAGGGGTGTGGTATGTGGCCAATATACCACGGCTATGGGCTGTTCTTAGGCAGACGCAATGCAGAGTGCCTGGATACAGCCCTTAGCCGTGCTAATATTAGCCATATATCCCTAACCTCCAAGGTGCCTTATTGCTATTGTAAACTGGTTACCAGCGTAATTAGAGCAGTAAAAATACATGTTTTGTCATACAGCCATTCAGGGCTTAAACCACCCAGTTTATATTTAAATGTATTGTGGCTTAACCTTGACCTCCGAATGATTAGCAGCCCCTGAAATAATGCTGAATATCTGGTATGGCTTTTATATGTAATGAGGGATTGAGATAGGAGAGGGCACCTTGTCGCTTTCAGATCAAGGCTAATATTAGCTACTTGGCGTCTCAGACTCTTCTCAAGTAACAAGTAGTGGGTCTTGTAGCAGAGAGACGTTGGGCTTGTTCACCCCTGTGGACGGTGACAGAGAAAGCTGGAGAGAGAACGAGAGAGCGAGGGAAAGAGAGAGAGAGAGCTCTGTTTAATAGCAGTAGTCAGCGGTGGCGCTCGCCTAGTGATGGGAAGATGGCAGAAGAAACACCAGAGAGCTCAGGGACTTCACTGCTTCATAACTCAGCAGACACATCTAGCAAGCCCAGGCACTTCTTAAAGGATGTGGTTTTTCATGGCAAATTTCAAGTGAGTGGAATGACGAAGATACAGCATGTGTGGATTTACATCACGTGTTAACGTACTAGTGCTTCAGTAGAGACTGAGACAAACTATCTCAGGGGGACTGCTGCTTTGTCGTAGTTTGGTATTTGGTTTTTAGAGTGAAGATTCATTTGGCAGGTATTTCACTTTGCTTATGATTTGAAACTTTGATTTGTTGGAAAATAATACTGTAGGTGGAAGTCAGACGTATGATTGTTTTGTGGAAATGAGGTTTCCACTTCAACTTGGTCAAGTAATGAATACATTCATTTTGTCGGTTGTGAATCCCTTTTTAGTAACTGTTGTGCTAGGATTGTTTAATCTCAATATAGTTGAGAGATGGCTTGACCTGGTTTGCCAGCTTGCAGAGAGAAAAGGATCACGTAGCCGAATTACAGAACAAGTATCTACCGCACACGTCTGACACTTTTTCACGTCTGTCTCGTTCCACGTTACACATGAAGCCCTGTGAAGACTTGTACTATATAAGAGAGGGGTGTGTGTGAAATGAGTGAAATGTATATATCCGATAACGTCATCACGCATCACTCTTTTTCAACTCCCTTATCATTGTTGCGGTCTGTGACCATGTGTTTCCAGTTTTACACATAACGTTCGGCTAGTAGCGAGTGGATCCTGAAACCTTCTCAACCAGTGGTACAAATGGAACAGTGTATTCAGTTTTCCTTGCTGTCATGTGAGGGTAGAATGTGGAATTGTCAAATTAGGTCAAAATGATTGTGTATGTGGGGCGGGCCACAATCCACTTTTTAAATATTGTGATTAAAAATAGAGAATCAGTGGGGTCAGTCTGTTCTATTAAAATAGTTCGCAGGAATATTGAACAATATTATTCTAACTGATAAGTCACACAATTTGAAGTATGTTGGTATGGTCAATGGGCTGGACACTGTGAACAGCAGCTTGTAGTCAGCTGGACCCAACCAATCCAGACCTCTCAAGACCATCAGCATATGCCTAGCATGTCGTCTTGTCTGCACCCAAACATCCAAACACCCACGTCTACACACACACAAAAAACAATCATCAACCATTTTGGCACTCTTACCCGAAATAAAACAGTTCAAGGGTGTCTTGAAGGTGCCTCGTACAACTGCCTTTAAGGTAAATAATACTATATTGATAGTGGCTCACAGAATACCGGTATGTGCGGTTCTTCATCAGTCTACCAAAACAAATGTATTTTCTGTCTTTGAATAGCTACAGATGTTTGAGAGATGAGACTGTTGGATGTCTCCAACGATAATACCAACTATTGATACAATAAAAGGCCAGCAGATCAGGAATAAGCAATGAGTTTTGGAGTCGATCCCTCTGAAAACTCCATGGAAATGTCCAACTCTGACCGGATCAAACATATGCGTATGTGATGAACCTAGTTAGAATTGTGACACCAGATATTCAGGTGGATGTCAACAAACTTAGAAAGAGTAGAGAAATCACAGGGATTTGAATGATCTACCGTATAAAAAAATGTTGTGTTTGATGTTCAGCAAAGTTTGTACAATAAGAAATTATAATATCATACCTATAGATGCCATTCATATAATTGAATGATATATCATGAAATAAAGAATCAGGTGTGTTTGGTTAATCGTTTGTATGCACACATACATAGTAGCAACACTAGCCTTTTGTTGGACACAATTTTGTTTAATAACTTGTTGTTTACTGAATAATTCTCAATAGTGCTTGCCTTGCAAATCAGCATTCAGGTTCAAAGTCACTAAGTGGTCACTTCTCCCAAGGGGAACCAGAAATCCACAGGAACCCTTTTGGGACTAAGTGACTCTCCCAACTTGACCCCTGTAATCTAACTGGCTCACTGACCAGTCGAATGGCAAAAGCTTCACAGCACACACACATGAACATGGTTCAGGTAGGCAACTAGTCCTCTCTAATGCACAGCCCTCCCCTCTCTAATGCACAGCCCTCCCCTCTCTCCACAGCTCCTGAACTCCCTGACACCCGAGGAGAACACCCAATGCCAGCACGGCCTATACTTCCAGGATGGAGAGAGGCGTGTGGACTACATCCTCACCTACCACATCAAAAAGCCCAGCAGCTCCCGCTCTAACAGACAGTCCTCCCGCTTCACCGACAATGCCTTCACACGGAGCCTCCGCCGCGGGACGGCCAGGCTGGGACGACCCCCGCCCCCGCAGCCCAGAGGTGACCCGGAGGTGGCCTCTCAGGACCACAGCATGGACTACCACGAGGACGACAAGCGCTACCGCCGGGAAGAGTTTGAGGGCAACCTGAGGGATATGGGCCTGGAGCTGGAGAAGGATGAGGATGTGAGTTGCTTCTCTATGGCTTCTCTGTTCTCTTCTTTTTTACAGCCTCAAACCCACCTGATATTATTAGCTACAGTATATCACAAAAGTGAGTACACCCCTCACATTTCTGTAAATATTTGAGTATATCTTTTCATGTGACAACACTGAAGAAATGGCACTTTGCTACAATGTAAAGAAGTGAGTGTACAGCTTGTATAACAGTGTAAATTTGCTGTCCCCTCAAAATAACTCAACACACAGCCATTCATCTCTAAATTGCTGCCAACAAAAGTGAGTACACACCTAAGTGAAAATGTCCAAATTGGGCCCAATTAGTCATTTTCCCTCCCCGGTGTCATGTGACTCGTTACTGTTACAAGGTCTCAGGTGTGAATGGGGAGCAGGTGTGTTAAATTTGGTGTCATCGCTCTCACACTCCCTCATACTGACTGGTCACTGGAAGTTCAACATGGCACCTCATGGCAAAGAACTCTCTGAGGATCTGAAAAAAATAATTGTTGCTCTACATAAAGATGGCCTGGGCTATAAGAAGATTGCCAAGACCCTGAAATTGAGCTGCAGCATGGTGGCCAAGACCATGGTCGACCAAAGAAGTTGAGTGCACGTGCTCAGCGTCATATCCAGAGGTTGTCTTTGGGAAATAGACGTATGAGTGCTGCCAGCATTGCTGCAAAGGTTGAAGGGGTGGGACCATACGCCGTACACTGCATCAAATTGGTCTGCATGGCTGTCGTCCCAGAAGGAAGCCTCTTCTAAAGATGATACACAAGAAAGCCCGCAAACAGTTTGCTGAAGACAAGCAGACTAAGGACATGGATTACTGGAACCATGTCCTGTGGTCTGATGAGACCAAGATAAACTTATTTGGTTCAGATGGTGTCAAGCGTGTGTGGCGGCAACCAGGTGAGGAGTACAAAGACAAGTGTGTCTTGCCTCCAGTCAAGCATGGTGGTGGGAGTGTCATGGTCTGGGGCTGCATGAGTGCTGCCGGCACTGGGGAGCTACAGTTCATTGAGGGAACCATGAATGCCAACATGTACTGTGACATACTGAAGCAGAGCATGACCCCCTCCCTTCGGAGACTGGGCTGCAGGGCAGTATTCCAACATGATAACGACCCCAAACACACCTCCAAGACGACCACTGCCTTGCTAAAGAAGCTGAGGGTTAAGGTGATGGACTGGCCAAGCATGTCTCCAGATCTAAACCCTATTGAGCATCTGTGGGGCATCCTCAAACGGAAGGTGGAGGAGTGCAAGGTCTCTAACATCCACCAGCTCCGTGATGTCGTCATGGAGGAGTGGAAGAGGACTCCAGTGGCAACCTGTGAAGCTCTGGTGAGCTCCATGCCCAAGAGGGTTAAGGCAGTGCTGGAAAATGATGGTGGCCACCCAAAATATTGACACTGTGGGCCCAATTTGGACATTTTCACTTAGGTGTGTACTCACTTTTGTTGGCAGCGATTTAGACATTAATGGCTGTGTGTTGAGTTATTTTGAGGGGACAGCAAATTTACACTGTTATACAAGCTGTACACTCACTACTTTACATTGTAGCAAAGTGTCATTTCTTCAGTGTTGTCACATGAAAAGATATACTCAAATATTTACAAAAAATGTGAGGGGTGTACTCACTTTTGTGATATACTGTATGTCCGGCCAGGTCTAGCATTAGCTAGTGTTAGCTGAGCGTTAGCTTAGGGAAGAGGGGAGAACATCACGTACAATACTGTTGCCCCCCTAGAGTTTTCCAGGAGGCTGGTGGATCAGGGTTATTTTTGTCCCCACCATGCAACATTACACAAAATATACATTGTAGTTTGGCACAGCACCAGCTGAAACCGGCCTATAGAAGGCTAGCTGGACTAGCAGGGGGGTGGGTTAACTGCGTCAACCTGTCTGGCTGCTGTCATTGGTTTGTTTGTTGGATTTATTTAGAACCGCATCACAGAACCAACTGCATCATCAGTCTGTTTTCTGAAGAGGGTTCTGTTTCTCACACCTGACAATGTTTGGCTGTCTTTGAAAATGCCATTATGGACTTCAAAATCCTTTCAACATTACATCAGTAATTTCAATGTAATCTTATTTTTCTTCATTCAAAGCCAATGCATTTTGAAATCAAAATCACTGATCAGGATCACATCAAATCAACGTTTTGGACTAGAGAGTGAGAGTGAATGAAAAAGGGAAAACCCTGTGCACTTCTAGTGATAGCCTTCAGTGTGCTTGTGGTGTGTTGACCAACTGTAATCTGTAATAGAGAGTAAGAAGGACATGAGGGTGAAGTCTCAGTAATCTGAGACTATCAAGTTGGTCCGAGTGCTGATGATGGCAAGATGACAGCTGCCATGGTGGATCTCTTTACCAGACAGGGCAGGGCAGGAGAGGGCAGGGCAGGATAGGGATGGTCCAGTGGAAGGATCACACCATGCCCATGCACGCCCATGCAGACACACACACACACACACAAGCACACTCCAGACAAGCACACACACACATACACACACTCCAGACAAGCAATGTGGCAATGCCAGCTAGAAGATAACACAGAATACCTTGACTGTACATACACTCCTGCACATTCTCACACACTCTCACACACTCTCACACTTACAATGGGCACATTTCTCAAAAGCTTGATGTCCTATTGATATCATTAAAGTAAGTGTGTGAGAAAAAGAGACGTATGTCGTATGCCAAGTGTTCTTTGGGACTTTGTGACAGGCAGTGTACACTTCGAGAATTGGTTCTGGGTGCCAAGATGAATTGTGATTCATCTATAAACCATCCGGTTATAATTTCCATTTTGTCCCCAAATTGCATTAAAGCAACCATTCTAGTACTGAAGCTTATTCCCTCATAGATACCGCTGTTATTACAACTGTTTGTGTTCTCTGTGGGGGAAAACATACTGAATAATCTCTTTCTTATCATGTTAGTGGAGTGGAGAGAAGGGAGTAATGTTTAGGTTTTTTATCGTTTCCTCTCATCGACCGTCCATTGTGGAGTTAGTTGATTAAAACAGGCGCCCTAAGTATTATAGATCATTAAAGTGCTGTTGACTTAAACTTATCTGTATATAGAAGACACTTAGTGGATCTAATACTGGGATGGGACTGCAGTGGGAAGGGAGGAAGCGGAGGTGGTAACGGGATGTGGAGGAGTGTGAATGTTTGAGACTGAAACAGTGATGGAAACTTCTGGAAACCCATTACCTAAATCTGACCACAACCGCTCCAGAATGTTTCTCAGACTCCTTGAACGAGAATGCAGGGTGATATCTGGCAGCGCAAGACTACATAATACCTGATTGGACGTCTTTCAGAGCCGCAGGCCTAAACTCATTACTTGTTGAAACATTTATTTCATGTTTCATTTAACATGAATTCCAAGATGGCGTAGCAGTCGGACGCGTGTTTGTCTTGTCCCTTGTAAATAGTCGAACTGAATATACTTTCATGCAACCTGCCTGACCCAATGTTGTAAGGATCTGCTATTTTTATACTCAGTTAGCCACTGCTAGTGGTCTTCTCCGTTAGCTCGGACACCAGCCAGCTTTAGCTCGGTCAATACCTGCCAGTCTGCACAGCGCAATATCAACCCAGAGCATATCGGACTGCTTTTCTCTACTGCATCAATGGATTCCTGCCGCAAGCTCTGGACCATTACACAGGATCATCGCAGCTAGCTAGCTTCAACTGAGTGGCTATTTGCTGGCTAACGCCTCTGTCCCGAAGCAAGCACCAGTTAGCCTTGAGCTAGTCTCAAGCTAGGCTCATCTCCCGGCTAGCCGAAGAGGCATACCAGCTAATTCTTGGGCTGCAATACCTCTTTTGCCAATTGGCCTGGACCCTTTATTGCCGACATGGAGCCCCGCCGATCCATTACGACTGGTCTGCCGATGTAATCGTCCAATGAGGTTTCAAAAGGACTTTTCATTGCGATGTCGCCGAAGACCCATCTGCTATCCCCGGCCCGCTAGATTTCTGAACGCCGTGTCTCTCGCTCACCTAGTGTAGTAGCGACTATCATACGGCTCCCTGTCTCACCTATTGCTGTTCATTAGGACGCTATGATCACTCGGCTACACATGCCTCTCCCTAATGTCAATATGCCTTATCTACTGCTGTTTCGGTTAGTTATTATTGTTTTATTTCACTGTAGGGCCCCCAGTCCCGCTCAACATGCCTTAGATAGCTCTTTTGTCCCACCCCCCACACATGCGGAGACCTCACCTGCCTTAACTGGTGCCTCCAGAGACACAACCTCTCTCATCGTCACTCAATGCCTAGGTTTACCTCCACTGTACTCACATCCTACCATACCCTTGTCTGTACATTATGCCCTGAATATATTCTACCATGCCCAGAAACCTGCTCCTTTTATTCTCTGTTCCCTACCCACTAGATGACCAATTCTTATAGCCTTTAGCCGTACCCTTATCCTACTCCTCCTCTGTTCCTCTGGTGATGTAGAGGTTAACCCAGACCCTGTAGCCCCCAGCACTACACTCATTCCCCAGGTGCTCTCATTTCTTGACTTCTGTAACCGTAAAAGCCTCGGTTTCATGCATGTTAACATCAGAAGCCTCCTCCCTAAGATTGTTTTATTTACTGCTTTAGCACACTCCGCCAACCCGGATGTCCTAGCCATGTCTGAATCGTGGATTAGGAAGGCCACCAATAATACTGAAATGTCCATCCCTAAATATAACATTTCCCGACAAGATGGAACTGCCAAAGGGGGCGGAGTTGCAATCTACTGCAGAGATAGCCTGCAGAGTTCTGTCATACTATCCAGGTCTATGCCCAAACAGTTTGAGCTTCTACTTTTGAAAATCCTTCCAAAAATAGGTCTCTCACTGTTGCCACTTGTTATAGACCCCCTCAGCCCCCAGCTGTGCCCTGGACACCATATGTGAATTGATTTCCCCCCATCTATCTTCAGAGTTCATACTGTTAGGTGACCTAAACTGGGAAATGCTTAACACTCCGGCCATCCTACAATCTAAGCTAGATGCCCTCAATCTTACCCAAATTATCAAGGAACCTACCAGGTACAACCCTATATCCGTAAACATGGGAACCCTCATAGATATCATCCTGACCAACTTGCCCTCTAAATACACCTCTGCTGTCTTCAACCAGGATCTCAGCGATCACTGCCTCATTGCCTGTGTCCGTAATGGGTCCGCGGTCAAATGACCACCCCTCATCACTGTCAAACGCTCTCTAAAACACCTCAGCGAGCAGGCCTTTCTAATCGACCTGGCAAGGGTATCCTGGAAGGATATTGACCTCATCCCATCAGTAGATGATGCCTGTTTTTTCTTTAAAAGAGCCTTCCTCACCATCTTAAATAAGCATGCCCCATTCAAAAAATGTTGAACTAAGAACAGATATAGCCCTTGGTTCACTCCAGACTTGGCTGCCCTTGACCAGTATTAGAAGATCCTGTGGCGTGCTGAATTAGCATTGAACAGTATGCAACTTTTCAGGGAAGTCAGGAACCAATATACACAGTCAGTTAGGAAAGCTAAGGCTAGCTTTTTCAAGCAGAAATTTGCATCCTTGCATCCTGTAGCACTAATTCCAGAAAGTTTTGGGACACTGTAAAGTCCATGGAGAATAAGAGCACCTCCTCCCAGCTGCCCACTGCACTGAGGCTAGGAAACACTGTCACCACCGATAAATCTACGATAATTAGTTTTACTAGTATTTAAGAACAGTTGGAGGCCACAGAAGGAGTGTTCTGGCCAACAGCTCTACACCCTCCGCAGCAACTTTCCCAAGCCCCCCGAGCTGGTCATGGATGCACCTCAGCCACGCTCAAGGTCCTAAATGATATCATACCCGCCATCTATAAAAGACAGTACTGTGCAGCCGTCTTCATCGACCTGGCCAAGGCTTTCGACTCTGTCAAACACTGCATTCTTATCGGCTGACTCAATAGCTTTGATTTCACAAATGACTGCCTCGCCTGGTTCACCAACTACTTCTCAGATAGAGTTCAGTGTGTCAAATCGGAGGGCCTGTTGTCCAGACCTCTGGCAGTGCCACAGGGTTCAATTCTCGGTCCGACTTTTCTCTGTATATATCAATGATGTTGCTCTTGCTGCTGAAGATTCTCTGATCCACCTCTACACGGACGACACCATTCTGTATACATATGGCCCTTCTTTGGACACTGTGTTAACTAACCTCCAAACGAGCTTCATTGCCATACAATACTCCTTCTGTGGCCTCCAACTGCTCTTAAATGCTAGTAAAACTAAATGCATGCTCTTTCACCGATTGCTGCCTGCATGCTCTTCAACCGACCCGCCCGCCCGACTAGCATCACTACTCTGGACGGTTCTGACTTAGAATATTTGGACAAATGCAAAAAACTAGGTGTCTGGTTAGACTGCGAACTCTCCTTCCAGACTCCCATTAAGCATCTCCAATCCAAAATTAAATCTAGAATCTATTTCGCAACAAAGCCTCCTTCACTCATGCTGCCAAACATACCCTCGTAAAATTATCCTACCGATCCTTGACTTCGTCAATGTCATTTACAAAATTGCCTCCAACACTCTACTCAGCAAATTGATTGCAGTCTATCACAGTGCCATCTGTTATGTCACCAAAGCACCATATACTACCCACCACTGCGACCTGTATGCTCTTGTTGGCTGGCCCTCGCTAAATATTCGTCGCCAAACCCACTGGCTCCAGGTCATCTATAAGTCTTTGCTAGGTCAAGCCTCATAGCATCACCCACCCATAGCACGAGCTCCAGCAGGTATATTTCACTGGTCATCCCCAAAGCCAACACCTACTTTGGCCGCCGTTCCTTCCAGTTCTCTGCTGCCAACAACGAACGAATTGTAAAAATCACTGAAGCTGGAGACTTATATCTCCCTCTCTAACTTTAAGCATCAGCTGTCAGAGCAGCTTACCAATCACTGTACCTGTACACAGCCCATCTGTAAATAGCACACCTCATCCTCATATTGTTATTTTTTGTTGTTGCTCTTTTGCACCCCAGTATCTCTACGTGCACATCATCATCTGCACATCTACAGTGGGGCAAAAAAGTATTTAGTCAGCCACCAATTGTGCAAGTTCTCCCACTTAAAAAGATGAGAGAGGCCTGTACTTTTCATTATAGGTGCACTTCAACTATGACAGACAAAATGAGAAAAAAAAATCCAGAAAATCACATTGTAGGATTTTTAATGAATTTATTTGCAAATTATTGTGGAAAATAAGGACACCTACAAACAAGTAAGATTTCTGGCTCTCACAGACCTGTAACTTCTTTAAGAGGCTCCTCTGTCCTCCACTCGTTACCTGTATTAATGGCACCTGTTTGAACTTGTTATCAGTATAACAGACACCTGTCCACAACCTCAAACAGTCACACTCCAAACTCCACTATGGCCAAGAACAAAAAGAGCTGTCAAAGGACACCAGAAATAAAATTGTAGACCTGCACCAGGCTGGGAAGACTGAATCTGCAATAGGTAAGCAGCTTGGTTTGAAGAAATCAACTGTGGGAGCAATTATTAGGAAATGGAAGACATCCAAGACCACTGATAATCTCCCTCGATCTGGGACTCCACGTAAGATCTCACCCTGTGGGGTCAAAATGATCACAAGAACGGTGAGCAAAAATCCCAGAACCACACGGGGGGACCTAGTGAATGACCTGCAGAGAGCTGGGACCAAAGTAACAAAGCCTACTATCAGTAACACACTACGCCGCCAGGGACTCAAATCCTGCAGTGCCAGACGTGTCCCCCTGCTTAAGCCAGTACATGTCCAGGCCCGTCTGAAGTTTGCTACAGAGCATTTGGATGATCCAGAAGAAGATTGGGAGAATGTCATATGGTCAGATGAAACCAAAATATAACTTTTTGGTAAAAACTCAACTCGTCGTTTTTGGAGGACAAAGAATGCTGAGTTGCATCCAAAGAACACCATACCTACTGTGAAGCATGGGGGTGGAAACATCATGCTTTGGGGCTGTTTTTCTGCAAAGGGACCAGGACGACTGATCCGTGTAAAGGAAAGAATGAATGGGGCCATGTATCGTGAGATTTTGAGTGAAAACCTCCTTCCATCAGCAAGGGCATTGAAGATGAAACGTGGCTGGGTCTTTCAGCATGACAATGATCCCAAACACACCGCCTGGGCAACGAAGGAGTGGCTTCGTAAGAAGCATTTCAAGGTCCTGGAGTGGCCTAGCCAGTCTCCAGATCTCAACCCCATAGAAAATCTTTGGAGGGAGTTGAAAGTCTGTGTTGCCCAGCAACAGCCCCAAAACATCACTGCTCTAGAGGAGATCTGCATGCAGGAATGGGCCAAAATACCAGCAACAAGGTGAAAACCTTGTGAAGACTTACAGAAAACGTTTGACCTCTGTCATTGCCAACAAAGGGTATATAACAAAGTATTGAGAAACTTTTGTTATTGACCAAATACTTATTTTCCACCATAATCTGCAAAAAAATTCATTAGAAATCCTACAATGTTATTTCGCCACTATGACCTATTTATTGCCTTACCTCCCTAATCTTACTACATCTTACTACATTTGCACACACTGTACATAGATTTTTCTATTGTGTTATTAACTGCATGTTTGTTTATCCCATGTGTCTCTCTGTGGTGTTTTTGTTGCACTGTTTTGCTTTATCTTGGCCAGGTCACAGTTGTAAATTAGAACTTGTTCTCAGCTGGCACATCACTTGTTAAGGGGTACTGTACACACACACGATTGCTCCTCCACAAACCTTTAATAAGGTCAGTTGTAGGATTTTCATTTGGTCTGTATTGTAGCAGCAAAATAATCCTGCAGCAACAGGATTTTAATCCATAATGTTGCTTGATTGGTGCTTAGGCTATTAGCAGGTCAAAATGAGGTTGCATGAAAAGTGTAATACTGCTAATATGCTACATTTTTAGAAAGAAAGAGTTCCAACAGGGTTCTTCTGTTGTCCCCATAGGAGAACAATTTTTGGTTCCATGGAGAACCATTTTTGTTTCCAGGTTGAAACCTTTTGGGTTCCATGTATAACCCTCTGTGGAAAGGGTTCCACATGGGACCCAAAAAGGTTTTTACCTGGAACCAAAAAGGGTTCTTCAAAGGGTTCTCCTATGAGGACAGCCAAAGAACCCCTTTAGGTTCGCAGGGTAAGTCTCGGCAACAAAATTGATCAAATTAAGATCCTATTTATACACAACTACATTTTGATCCAAGACTGGCTCTATCAAAAGCTCTAATTTTGTCCAGGAGGGGTCTGTATGTTTTGCTATGTGATGGTGGGAACAGGAGACATAATGCAGTCTCACAGACTAGTTGTTGCATTCCAAAATCATTCTCGGTCCGATTACTCACAGACATACAGCCTTTTGATAGCAACGACTCCACCATGTCTTGAGTTGTAGGAAATGTCAATTCCTCATGTTTTGGATAGTGTGACATCTGTGTTTTGACGTGCAGAACACAGCACAGAGGCACGTCAAGTCCAAGGTACTTTGACAAGACGTTATACAAAGACCGATGATCTGTATCACAACCAAAAACTAAATGCTGGCTCTGAAATGGAAGGGAAAGACATCTTAAGAAGTGACAAAGCTGTTAAGACAGTCAGTGGTTCCAGAGTTCGAGATCCAAGTAAGAGACTGTGTTTTGTTTTATGATTATGCGTCCCTTGTTGCTAACGATGCTTGTCGCAGCTCTATTGGAGACTATATAAACTGAGAAAGCCTGTTAGAGTTGGTTGTTTAGAATTTGAGATCAAAGTTAAAGGCCATTCCCTGCTGCAGGAGGAGTTGCACATTGAATCAGATATTCTGTGCTGTACCATGAAATATCATCTCAGTAACCACTGATTCCATGTAAATAAACAACTAACTAACCATGATATCCTGTGGGTCATAACTGGGTAACTGAGTGACAGCAGCATCGAAGTCTTCACAGTGAATCCCTCCTGTGTGGATGTTCATGAACAGACACACTGCGAAATAATATTTGTGTTGGTACTACTTTTTACTTTTATTTTGTCGTTGTGTGCTCGACGTGTGCTCGACCCTGACAGGTCGTCATTGTAAATGTACAATGGTGAAATAAATTAAATCAAATTGAAATGCTTACGTTGAGAGACTTGTTTGTAATGATAATGATGATGTGTTTCTAAAGAATGGTAGCATATTTCTCTCGTGATTTCCCATGGTGTCTTTCCCTCTGTGTCTCGCGTAAGTAGCCTTCCGTTCCCAGACGTTGTTTTGATTGAAGTTACTGTAGAGGAGGAGGGATTTGTTTGGAGAGTCCCGTTTATTGTTTACCCAACTGTTATCCAGATGAATGTATTGCTTTCCTTAATGGCACGAGATAAATGCATGCATTTCTTTAATTATTTAATTCGGTCACCTTATTTCCCTCTGATGTTTATCCATGTCTCCATGTCATGTACTGTTTGTTGGTCTAGCATAGAAAGGGCCATATGGGCAAAGTGTTGGACACTCAGATATATTTGCTCTTAACAAACCTTAAACTTACAATGTATTGTTTCAAAAATAAACTTTGATTTTATGAAATGAATCCGCTCTGTTTATTTCAGACTAAAACTCCAGGTGTGGGTTTTGTGAAGATCCACGCTCCATGGCATGTGCTCTGTCGAGAGGCAGAGTTTATGAAGCTCAAGATGCCCACGAAAAAAGTATGTCAACTGTTGAATGACATGTAAAGGTTACCAGCTGTCAAGTCCTTGCTTCCTCCGTCCTCGTTTTTCTCCTTTGGACCTGCTCCTCCAATGAGCTTTGAGAGGGAGACGAGGAATCAGAGGAAACGAGGACTGAGGAAGCGAGGCTTTGACAACTAGTAACCTTTTCAGACACAGACTTCCTGCTAGTCATTGTCATCACCGATGATCCGTTCTATAGTGCCCTGGTTAAACTCCTGGTGGTTTTCTTCTAGGTATATGAAGTGAAGCAGTGCAGTGGTGTTGGGGCGAAGATCAACACATTGGTAAACAAAGCCACTGAACCACTTCACCCCAACGTGGAAGAGAACAGGGGACAACACGTTAAGCATCTCTCCTACGCATTTTCCAGAGAAAAACAACACTTGTGAGTTTACACTGTATGTCTTATGGTGATATGCAATGTACAAGGCTGTATAGACTGTGTACATGTACGGTAACATATGGACTTCGATTCCTGCTCCAATCCATCTTGGTTTCAAGGACATTTAATGCACTTTTAATGTATACGTGTAGTGGCATATGGTATGGCATGTGGTGGCATATGCCTGTTGGCACACATCGAAGGACAGGCAAGAGAAACAGCTGAAGGCTTGTATACGTGAGTATATAAGTATCACGATTATATATACAAGATTGTTCTCTAAAGCCCCAATGGCCGCTCCTATCCATCTGTGTTTAATGAGCATTTCATCAACTTCCTCAAATGGACCACTGTAGCAGCATATGGTATAACATGTGGCATACCTATTGCCACACACTGAAGGCCGAACAGAAAAATAGCTAAAGGCCTGAAGGTTTGAGGGCTTGAACAACGAGAGACTATCAATATTAACTGTGACACAGTTTAGGAAGAGCAAAAAAACAAAAAGGCTAGTTATAAATAGTAGCCTAGCAGTTAGGAGCGTCGGGTCAGTAACCGAATGGTTGCTAGGTTGAATCCCAGAGCTGACTAGGGGAAAAATCTGTTGATGTGGTCTTGAGCAAGGCACTTCGCCCTAATTGCTCCTGTAAATCGCTCTGGATAAGAGTGTCTGCCAAATGACAATAAACGTGAAGATATGGTATGGTAAACAATTTCCTGAAAAGATGGAGTTACTCTACTGAGAGCTGAAATTGAACCCATTATTCTGTAACTCTTCCAGGAAAGAATTACCAGGAAGGACAGACATACCAGCTCACACATGATCTAGCCCAGAAGCAGAAGTCAAATAAACATGATGTTGATGTTTTGTTTAATGTAAAAAAAAAAGTTTAAAAAAAAAGGTCTTGTCAGCTTTTACTCTTACTCAAACAACACACAACAGTATTTGTCTAAGGGCATAAGCTATAAACAGGGTTATTTCTGCCTGCGTTTGTTGTTGATTTGTTTTGTCTAGAGATTGGGTGGGAGTCTATCTCGAGCTGCTGGCCTAATGCTGGAGTCTATCCTATTCCATCCATGCTCTCTGTTCATCTGGTGTAGCTGTACCTATGCTAACCAAAACAATCTCCCATGGGTTATCTATTACAGGTCTGCAAGACCTTTAAAGACCTTTAGGCCCTCTAGTCCCTGGATGTGCAAGCCTGGTCCCAGATCTGTTGCTGCGGTCTTGCCAACTCCACGTCGCGTGACAATAGCCATGGGAGTTGGCAAGACAGTAGGAAGAGATCTGGGACCAGGCTTTGTCCGGGGTGCCTAACCACTGACATCCTCTCTATAATTGGTTTCATTCCACGTCTGTGTGTAAAGCACTTCTGGGAAGGTCTTTATTGTGTGCTGGTACAACAGTAGGAAAGAGTGTCTCTCTTTATAATGTGGGTATATGACTACAAAGACCAACTGCCTGTATGTCCCCAGTTAACACAACGGTCTCTGTGCGTTTTCTGTAACAGGTTTGATTTATCAGACAGAGACTCCTTCTTTGACAGTAAAACAAGAGCTTCAATAGTAAGTGTTTCTTCATTGTGTCGGCCAAATCCTCCATTACAGTAGACTCTAGACTGCAGTCATAATGACCGTTGGTTAGATGTTCTCAGTGTATTGAGGGGAAACGTAATAGGAATGTGCTGTTCTGTATTCACTTATTCTTCACTTCTTATCTTATCAGGTTTTTGAAGTATTGAAACGTACAAAATGCACAAAGGCTAAGTATAGTATGGGTAAGTCATAACAGTCTGCCTTGTTTTTATATACCCGTCATCTAGGAGGGGTTCTCCTGTCACTGGTTAGTTGGAGTGTTATATCTGTGCTTATGTAGTACATATGTATCATGCACAAGAACGCAGTAAGTATGCAGAATGTAGACAATAGTCTGTTCCTTGCGTGTGTGTGTGTTTTAGAACCTATATGCCTGAACAAAATGCTGATTCTCAAATGGTCCTTTAGACTGAAATGGTACCTCTGAGTTGTCACTAGTACCCGAGGTGCAACCCCTTTTAAGGGCATTTGTTCATGTACTTGGATATGCCAAAAGCAGTGACTAAAGATCAACAGAATGACCTGCTATTTCATTTGGATTTGAAACAGGTTTTTTTTTCTGCCTGTAGGGATCACCAGCCTGCTAGGTAGTGGAGTCTACACAGCTGCCTATCCGCTACATGATGTGAGTACTCATTGCAATCAGCATGTGTGTTTACAATAAAACTAGATTGTACAATTTGTATCTGAAATGTGTCTTTTTGCAGTATTATGTTATTCCCAACCACCTGGACATCACATGTGTTGCTGTTTTAATGACTTTTGAGACATCAGCAGTCAATTCAACTCTTGAGTGCTGACTATACGATACATTTAACTTCCAACTTGACTGTCTATGGATATGATTCTTAATATTTTAATAGGTGTTGTTGAGTTCAGTCAAATAGGTCATGCGTTACAGGCCTAGGCTTGCAGTAAATTGAGGTACAGTGGAGTCCGACATTATTGACACCCTTGATAAAGATGAGCAAAAATGACTGTATAAAATAAATGATTCAAATACTGAGCAATATTGTACGAAAAAATTATACTAATACAATTTCTCAGAGAAATATATTTTGTTTAATATGTTTTTACATTTTTTTTTTATCTCAAAATGCTAACGGTCAAACTTATTGACACCCCTAAAGATTCTTATAAATAAAGTAGTCCAAATGTTGTATTTGGTCCCATATTCCTAGCATGCAATGACTACAGCTTGTGACTCTACAAACTTGTTGAATGCATTTGCAGTTCTTTTTCATTGAGTTTCAGATTATTTTGTGTCCAATAGAAATGAATGGGTAATAATGTATTGTGTCATTTTGGAGTCACTTTTATCATAAATAAGAATAGAATATGTTTTTAAACACTTCACATTAATGTGAATGCTACCATGATTACCGCTAATCCTGAATTAATCGTGAATAATGATGAGTGAGAAAGGGTCAAAGATCCCCAAGAAATGCGAACCTCTCACTATTACCAATAAAAAGGGAGTTTAGCATGTCTTGGGGGTGTGATCTTTGACCTTTGACCTTCTTTGACCTTTAACTTTCTAATCTGAAACACAACAAAAACGAATGAACTGCAAATGCGTCCAACAAGTTTGTAGAGTCATTACATACTGGGAATATGGGACCAAATACTACACGTTTGACTACTTTATGTATAAGATTCTTTAGGGGTGTCAATTTTGACCACTACCTTTTAGAGATACACAATTATTACTTGTTAAATAAAATCTCTTTCTCTGAGAAATTATTAGTATTAGTTTAACATAATATGATTTCCCTTTTTTTTTTTTTTGGAGCATACAATATGGCTCATTATTTTGAATGATTTGCTCATCTTCGTCAAGATGTCAGTGACCCTAGTCTGGACGAATCACAAGACAGAGACATAACTCTGTTTCATTTGTTTTGCAGGGAGATGTGGATGGTGAAAACGTGGAGCCCAATGATAGGAAGGTGAGTGACATAAACATGACCACACTGAACTAATACTTTTTTTTTAAGGAGACACTGATGTTAATATACCACACTGCAGCCGTGTTTCTGCTGCTGCGACAATCAATTGGAGTACAGCTGTGTGTGTTTGTGAAAACCTAAAAGCGCCAACATGTTTTTTTCTTAAAAGTGCCAACATGGGTCTTTAAAAAATATGTTTTTATCCCAAATTGGTCATGATTGTAAAAGAGACACTTTGGTTACATAAATTATTGGTTTTAATCCCCCCAAAATAAGCACATATTTGAAAATGTTCAACATTTATAGTCAAATTTGATATTTAAAAAATATTACTTTTTGTATGTTTTTCAAAATGTTTTTAACAGTTGTTTTGACCAATTTCATCTATAGCAACTTGCCATGAACATGTTTCTGTTTCAGTGTTGATTCTGTGATACTTGGCAATTGAGCTGACGTACCGGTACAACCTAAGATGGCCGCCAATATGAGCGTTATAAGCGATGTACAGTAGGTGCCAGGGCCATCAGACTCTAACTTTGCAACTCCAATTGCATCTGAAATATGAAACGCTCAGCTTAGTATAACAACATTGACTGGAATATAAATATGTATAGTGGATTTGGAACAGAGGCACAGATAAAATATATAAACGTTTTTTTTTTTAAATAGTATTTGAACCCAGTTTTAGTTTAGAGCAGACTCAAAGGTTTGTTTGGCTTTCCAACAGACATTCCTGTTCTTCAGCACCTTCATATTTTTTGGTCCTCTGTTCTTTAATGGGCTACGTCCTTGAGTTTACACCTCAGATGTCGTATGGAATTGAGGTCTGGACCGTGCTTTGAGGTCTGGAAATTGGCTAGTCAAGAAGAGTGCTTTGTCTTTACCAATCTGGTAAAGGGCATTTATGATGCCCTAAAACATAAGAAAGCAAAAAGGCATAATTCTGCCTATAAATGAGTTAAAACAACATGAAAAGTAGGAAATATCCAGCATCTTCATTGCTGTTTAGCTAGGCTGCTGTGCGTATTAATGGTGGTGTGGTGCTGTATGGGCCATCTGTTGAGTGCTAAAAGGAGGATCCTTGGCATCCCCATCATTGAAAAAGAGAATAACGACATGTAATTGAGGAATTCTCTCTGAATGCAGACGTCTCAAAGTCTCTTATCTTTCTCCCCCTGGGAACGATTACAATAAGCTCAGCTTGGCAACAGAGGGAATCTACATAGCTCCTAGTGTGTGCGTGTGTGCGTGCATGTGTGTGTGTGTGTGTGTGTGCTGCCACATCCTCAGCCAGATGCCTTTTCATGTTTCATCACTTATCACCACCACCATCTGTCCCATCCCCACGATAACCAAAAATGTGTCTAACTATCCAACTGTTTACACTCTTATAGCTAGCATAATCACGCTGATAAAATCAATGCACGCATAATATAGTTCACAAAGGATAAGTGTCTCTCAGAAATGAGAGGGGGAAGAGGGGGGAGGAGGAGGGTAGTTTTGAGTGGTGACAAAACAAGAGAAGAAAGCTGCCTGTCTGTAGCCTGTTGATTAACTAGACGTTGTGGAGAGAAAAGTCTTGTGTGTTATGTTGATGTGGCCTCTGCAGTATTTCAGTAGGATGGTTGTGGTGGAAACCCTGCCTGTTAAGGGTGGAGGGTGGAGAGACAGAGAGACCCTGACTGTAGAGGGGAGAAAGGGAGAGAGAAAGAACGGCCTCATCACCCTCTTGTGACACTGGCAGGACATCAGGAGGGGACAGTTCCAACACTCTGAGCCTGCACTGCCACTGGCATGGCCCAGCCAACCTCAGCATCTTGTACCCGAGGCAGAGGAGACGAGAGGAGCAAGGGGAGGAAAACAAAGCCCTGGCACCAAGCGTGCGTCACCACACTTCTCTGTCCACATCAGAGAACTGTCAACATCTGAGCACTAGCCTCTGACAGAGCTCCAGAGTTCCTCTGTGGAGATGGGAGGACTCCACCAATCAGCATTTAATGTGTGGCCTGATGGAAGCCTCTCTCTCCCTTTCTCAATTCGACTCACTCTCTCTCTCCTTAATTCAATCTCTTCTCCCTCCCTTTCTCTCTACCTCCTAAAATTTTACACTGGTTTCTGGTACAGTGGCACTTGACCCAGCAAGAGAATGACACATCACTGAGATAGAGAGAGAGACCCTGAGGCTACTCATTGTTTTCTTCATTAGTTGGATTATCTCTACATGTATTGTCTGAATGTGGTATAAATATGATATGATGGCTTGGTTTCAGAGTACCTTGCCTCACCCATAGTGACACTGAGGTGTTGGGGGCGGGAGTGTTAGAAGGAATGTTTGTGTGTTCTAAAACTTAAAAACTGGGTCGCACGCACACAGATCACTTACTAATGTCTGCATGGCTGTGAGATCCACTATGTGACCCGCCCAGGCACAACCCGATACCAGGGGGCCTCGTCCATGAGGGAATATACACTTTGAGATTCTTCAAATAGCCACCTTTCGCCTTGATGACAGCTTTGCACACTCTTGGCGTTCTCTCAACCAGCTTCACGAGGCAGTCACCTGGAATGCATTTAAATGAACAGGCGTGCCTTTTTAAAAGTTCATTTAATTTATTTATTTCCTTCTTAATGCGTTTGAGCCAATCAGTTGTGTTGTGACAAGGTAGGGCTGGCCATACAGGAGATAGCCTTATTTGGTAAAAGTGCTATGAGTTACCTCTGCTGCAGAGGACAAGTTCATTAGAGTTACCAGCCTCAGAAATTGCAGCCGAAATAAATGCTTCACAGAGTTCAAGTAACAGACACATTTCAACATCAACTGTTCAGAGGAGACTGTGTGAATCAGGCCTTCATGGTTGAATTGCTGCAAAGAAACCACTACTAAAGGGCACCAATAAGGAGAAGAGACTTGCTTGGGCCAAGAAACATGAGCAATGTACATTAAACCGGTGGAAATTTGTCCTTTGGTCTGGAGTCCAAATTGGAGATTTTGGTTCCAGCAGTCGTGTCTTTGTGAGATGCGGTGTGGGTGAACGGATGATCTCCGCATGTGTATTTCCCAACGTAAAGCATGTGGGGGCGCTTTGCTGGTGACACTGTGTGTGATTTATTTAGAATTCAAGACACACTTAACCAGCATGGCTACCACAGCATTCTGCAGCGATACGCCATACCATCTGGTTTGGGCTTAGTGGGACTATCATTTGTTTTTCAAAAGGACAATGACCCAACACACCTCCAGGCTGTTTAATGGATATTTTACCAAGAAGAAGAGTGATGGAGTGCTGCATCAGATGACATGGCCTCCACAATCCCCCGACGTCAACCAAATTGAGATGGTTTGGGATGAGTCGGACTGCAGAGTGAAGGAAAAGCAGCCAACAAGTGCTCAGCTTATGTGGGAACTCCTTCAAGACTGTTGGAAAAGCATTCCAGGTGAAACTGTTTGAAAGAATGCCAAGAGTGTGCAAAGCTGTCATCAAAGCAAAGGGTGGCTATTTAAAAGAATCTCAAATATAAAATCTATTTTGATTTGTTTAACACTTTTTTGGTGAGGGGGGGGGGGGCTGAGAAAGAGAGAAACAGAGCATGTCTTCTTTACTCCATTTACTTCAAGAGAACCATTATTTTTTGGGGGGTTGATAAAATGATCAAGGATACATAAGAGGCTAGACGAGATTATGAATTAGACGAAGATGAATGAGACGTGACGGAGTCAAAAATAAATCAGTCTTTCAGTAGTAGATAAGGACATTGTTGCGCTAGGATGTTCAGCTTCACAGTTCTACTCTAGCACTTGACAAAAGCAGTCACTCAGCGAAACACCAGCATGAAGGGTGTTGATCAGAGACACAGTGGTGTCATGGAGAGGAGAGGGAGGACTGTAACACACAGTAACTGTGTTTGATGGAAGGAACACAGCCTGTGTCCCCAACCCCCCAATACTGTAGACTGTGTTCCAACTCCACCAGTCACAACGTTCCCTACTCCCAGTCTCTCCACCCTATTCCTCACCACCTCACCCCTCCCCCTCTCTGTCTCGCCTACTCCTTGAGCCCTCCCAACTCCCACCTCCCCCTTAACAACCTCACTCATCTGTACTTTACCACGATAGCACTGTCTCTCTATTCGTCCCCCCTGTCATCTGTTGTCAGTTGAAGGAAGAAAAAGGAGCTGGCTTCAAACGCCTTTCACGCTCTCGCACCATCTCTCACCCTTTGGCCCGCGGGTCTCTAACTGCAGCTCATGTTAGCCCTCAGAAGTCAAAAGACCCATTCACAGTTCTCACACACTCTCTCCAGCAATCATGCTTAGAGCTGAGACGAATATACTTGTCAGTGAGAGTCATAGGGAAGAGGGGTCTAATGCTGAAAGATTGAAGTGAATGCATGTTGGTTTGAAAGCAATATCTCTGACGGGAGACTAACAGCCAAAACATTTCCTCTACACTTGTTTACTGCTTGAATGAAGAGATCAAGCAAAAAAAAAGTGTGTGAGAGTGTGGACCCTCTAATGCATGTGATGGTTTCAAAGTAATCCATCACGTTGTTCTTTGTTTCAGCTCTTGTATGAGGAGTGGGCGAGTTACAGTGTATTTTACAAATACCAGCCTATCGGGCTAGTGAGGTGAGTTAAAGTTTCAAATTCTGAACCGGATCTTGAAAGCTTAGATTGCTCTGTTCTTCCTCAATCTCTGCCTGGTTAATGTCTGTTCAGATCAAAACGTCACAATATGTTTTTATCTACATGTAAAAAATATATAAAAAGTCGGAATGGAGAAAGTGTTGGACCTTACTTTCTAATGCAGCGTGTTGTTTATCATGCAGGAAGTCCTTTATACGTGTTCTATTCTATCCAAAAGCTGAGATTGTTCTGTTCTTCCCATGCAGGAAGTACTTTGGGGAGAAGATAGGGCTGTACTTTGCTTGGCTGGGGCTGTACACCCAGATGCTGATCCCTGCTTCTCTAGTGGGAGTCATCGTGTTCCTGTACGGCTGTGCCACTGTAGACAACAACATTCCCAGGTTAGCAACATAAGGCCCCATACACAGCTTGTCAGAAAACCAAGGAAATAGTCACAGGTTCTAGCAGACAGAATCATAGGGCATGTCTACGTGAGGTTACGATACACACAATTCGTTCACTGTGTGCAAGGGGCCAAGAACCATTGAAACCAAATGGAAAGCCCATAAAGTGTCCTCCGGAGACATAGCTCAAGTAGAGGTATGACCTCACGTCCTAATCAGACATCCAATTGAATCGCTTCAAATATTGTGACAGACAGACAGCTGTAGGCTGTAGAGTGGTAAACAGTGGGATGGTGACACACAGTAGAGAGGAACTGTGCCATGGTAACTGACAAGTGCTCAACTTGAAGCCTTGGCCAAAGATGGAACAAACAGACATGTAAACGATTTGTATTCAATCATCTTCACTTCCTGCTAGCATAAATAATGCAGTTTAATAACGCATTGACAAGATAGACCAGGTCACTTCCTACTGCCTGCTGCCTTAAGCTTAGTCTTGGTTTGGCAGTCCAGAACAATAAAAAGGAAACAAGGAAACGTGTTCCTCCGGAGACAGAAGGGGTGATTTCTAACGACCAACATCTGGTTGATGTTAGAATAGACGACAAGGCGAGCTGAAGCTTCACCCCTGGCTAACGTCTCTCGTCTCAGTCAGGATAGTTCGACACTGCTCTCTGTGTCTCAATTCTCTGCCACTGGAGTTCACAGGAACTGAACATACTTAGACTTAGCCTCGAGCTCCAGCGTTCTACTGTGTTGAGAGCCTGGCTCGTGAGACTAGAGCCAGCTAAACTACACAATCCAGATCCCTGACATTATTGTGTAAATATTTTCATCAATAGTCGGTTCAGCGAACTCTGGGCAGGTGTACATTCACCACATTTACGATGATTTATTCAATACTCACTATAATATTATAATACTGTATATTAGATCTATAGAAGTCAAAAGTCCCTATAGCTTGCAGTGGTTCTCCTAGGATTTCTTTCAGCGGTGGTGGACAAGGTAGCGAGGGAGGTTTTTTTTGGATGTTGTAGAACGACTATGAGAAGGTCACTTCTGGTGATATTGTTTTAAAGACATTCTACTCCAAAATGCACAAAAATTGAATTACTGTATGTTGACACCATCTGAAATATAACTACCGCGTGCCACTACACTGTGCTCTGTTTGTTACAAATATATGATGTAACTTGTCACTGATCTTAAAGGGATAATGCAAGAGATAATGTTAAATATAATATTAAAGGGATAATGCAAGATTTTGGCAATTGAGCTATTTTATTACTTACCCAAAGGCATATGAACTCATGGAGACCATTTGTATGTCTCTGTGTGCGGTTTGAGGATGTTCAAGGTAGTTTTCGAGGACCATCGCTAACTAAAGTTAGCGCAATGACTGGAAGTCAACAGGAACAGCTAATAGCTGTCATTGTGCTAATTAGCAATTGCACTAATGCTAGTTAGCTACTTCCTTTGAACTGCATGTAGAGACATAAACTGTGTCCATGAGTATCCATTCTGCCAAAATCTCGCACTATTCATTTAAAAGAGCATCTCTGCAGAATACAAATACATTTTTGGGGGGATTGGCGGCAACAATTTAGCAGTGACGGGCCACAGCTGCTAAAGGAATATAGGGGAAACACTGGCTTGACAGGCTGGCCTAATAACACTGGTGGTAGTGAGATGAAGAGGGCTGACTGTTTGTCTACCCCCCCCCTCCCTCTACACCTCCTTCCTACCATCTTCCCTCTTTACAGCATGGAGATCTGCCACCCCAGGAACAACATCACCATGTGCCCGCTGTGTGACAGAGCCTGTAACTACTGGAAACTGAAGGAAGCCTGCGGGACAGCCCGGGCCAGCCACCTTTTTGACAACCCTGCCACCGTCTTCTTCTCCATCTTCATGGCCCTCTGGGGTAAGAGGCTGAGGCTCGTCCACACCACATAACAGAACAGCACAACTTTATTTCTGTCTGTAGGATTGTAGGACACTGTCTGTGTCTGTAGGATTTATTTAACAGGGATAAATACTCAATAATCAACCACTCGGACAGTACTGTGAAGCCCAGCGATAGACTAGCATCCTGCCCATGGGGTGGACTTGTACATCAAGCTGCCGCACACTACAAAAACAGGAAATAGGCTATTGCCCAATGGGCCGTTCTTGCTTGGACAAGATGATACTAAAATGTAACAGTTCCGGACTTAGCTAGACAGTTCCTTTTTATCCAAAGTGCATCTCAACTTTTGTAAAAAAAAAAAAAATGTAAAAAATGAGATAGGCCACTTAGCAGATGTGTTTATCCAAAGTGTTCAAACATGGAGATAGTTGTGTGCTTAGAGGGCACAGTTAGACAGACTATTTCCTCTGTACGGCTTCCCACCTGCGACTGACAGCACAGTGCATATGTTTTTAGTGTGTGTATGTGATCCCTGCAGGAAATGAACCTACGGCCTTGGCGTCGGTAGCGACTGAGCCACACAGGACCCCTCGAAACAATAGGACAAACTCCTTTTTCTCAGCTCCATCTATTTTCTTCTTCCAGATGTTTAGTCTCCCGGGTTGTCTTCTTTCTTTCTTTCTTCCGTTCATTTTCCGACCATCTGCATCCACTATTCTCTCTTTCTTTCGCTCCTTCCGGGCTCTTTCCTCTATGGCTGTCCAAGCAACACTAAGCCCTGTAGACTAGACTGTATAGTGTCTTGCTGAAGTGAATTAAACCACATTCACTTTAAAAAACGGACTCTTTGGTGATGCATTCCTGTGCTCTGTTCAGTGTCACAGTAACACTGGGCCTGTGTGGCCTGAGACTGAAGGGAGGAAGCAATAGACTGGAGCACTGTATGAGGGCACAGGTACAGCCCTGGGATTTATTTGTGTGTGTTATTTTCACTACTGGGCGTTATCATCTGGCGGTGATGTGACAGGCGTGGATGAGGCTTTGTAGGATAGAGCACAGTACACGATTCAAGTAGTACAGTATGTTGTGTCTCGTTGTTGTTTAACTAGGGAAAGAGTGATGCAACTGGGGTCCCTCGCTGTTGGAAGTAGGACGTAGGGCATTACCGGTCTACTAGGATTAAAAGGTGCCATTCTGAAGGGAGTTTCAGGCCAACTGAAGTCAAATAAATGATGCATATTTTTAAATAATTGTCTGTATGCCCTCCCTGCCTCTGTTGTCAGAGTCAATATCGTGAGCACAAATAGATGTTTTGGTTATCCACAAATGTACATAGCAGCATCCCTAATGTAGTCAGATACCTGTACACATTGTCATCCTCCACATAGGGGTTCTTTTTCATTCAGTCGCTCGACGTCAACACTATGGGAAACAGTATAGTCGTGACGTCTCGCTCCTCCAGGCTCCTTCATCCCGGGTCACTCATCCAGTCTCGCTCATCCAGTCTCGGCGTATCCACTCTTGCCAAGACGCTTTCGTGGATGACCATTATACGGAGGAAATGTAGAACATGCTATCGCCCCAGGTGCCTGTCTGCATATAGACTGCCACCGCCCTTGCTGTTCCACTGGACTAGAAAATACCTACCTTCAATCCATGTCATCTCCACACTGAGTTTCATTGAGTTAGTGACACGTTTAGCCCCTCATCCCACGCACGTGGCAATTGATCATTTTGCTCATATTATTACATGCTCATTATACATGTAATAATTGATCACTGCAATCTTAATTTTAGCACCTTTATTATGCCGCAATAATTATCCTTCTAGTCTGGCTGAGGAGCCATAATTGGACTGCCAGTGTCACTGATAATAACTAATACAAATATACCATTTAAAAGACACTTTCATCCAAAGCATCGTACAGTCATGCATGCGTGCGTTTTATGTACGGGTGGCGCCAGGAATTGAACCCATAACCCTGACAGCGCAAGCAGCACGTTCCACCAACTGAGCCACGCAGGACACCCGTCCACGCAACATCTGCCCAATGTTGAAAAAACTGCTGAATAAAACGCTTTAAGGAGATTGAATGGCTTTAGATTTGTATCAAACTGTACCATCTGGGATTTGAAAAAACATCAAACCAGCAGGCGCATCACCTTGTTGGGCATACAGCTGGGGGATGAGGCTTTGGACGTGTGGACCCTTCTCAAAGTTCATAGACAGCACTCAAGATGGAGGGACTGACACTCTTGTTGATATTGTGGATAATGTTCTCTCTTAGCGTTAACTCTTAACCGCGTCGTGTTTCTGCAGCTGCCATGTTCATGGAGCACTGGAAGAGAAGACAGATGCGTCTCAACTACGAATGGGATCTGACCGGCTTCGAGGAGGAGGAGGTGAGTGCTCTCCTGTCGGTGTCTTGCATTTCACTGCTATTTGTTTGTGAATGGGAGCGCCATATTGTAGACTGACCAAATAATGCCGCGAGTTGTTGTTTGTTTCAAAAATACTGCTCTTACTTCCCAGGAATATTTTCTCCACAAATAGTTAATTATTCATAATTCCATCACGAGCCATGGAAAACTGAATAGAAGAGAAAATGTGGCATAACTACATTTCAGTTGTCTTGTCAGTGTTGTTTTATTTGGAGACAGTAATATTAACTGTCACAATAGACTATGACAGAATTTTTTTTTTTTCTTCAAGTCCATTTTCAAAAAGATTTCAAGGTTGGGAGATTTTTGTAACTCTCTTGTCCTCCTCTTTCCCCCGTGGGTACCTACAGGAAGAGCTGAAGGTTTGGAACATTTCATTTTACACAAATATCCTTTCCCCCCTCGGTCACCATCTGGCTTTGCTACCCTCCACACTGGCTCTTCTTCTTCAGACTGTCCATGGACACCTTCACGCCCCCCCAAAGCACCCACAAACTACCACGACCCATTGAACCACTACTCCTTCTCTGAATGCCATCTAGGGTTACAAAATTCTGCAAACTTCCAACTGGGGTTTGCTGTATAATACCTGGGAATTTTACAACCCTAATGGCCACTGCTTCTGGCCTGCTTTACAGCACCTGAAACATCCTGTCTCCTTGGAGTCGGATGCCAGGTCCAGCTCACCAGCCCACAATCTCCTGGCCTGGCCAGTCCTCTCTCTGTCTCTCTCTGTCTCCCCTGACCTGTCCCCTCTGCAAAGATCCATCCTGCTCCAGACCAGCAGCAACTGCAGCCTTGTCTTTGTGATAATGTCCTACCCATCTCAGTAGAAATAGGTAGAACCTGACTTGAACCTGGTACCAGCAACTGCAGACAACTGTAGTCTTTGAAAATCTTCAACCTACTTTATGCTGTAGAACTTGACTTGACTGTATAACCTCACCTCGACGCCGGGTTTGTTGACCCAGTTGGACGGACAGTGACATCCTTAACGCCTGTATTAAATTCTGCACCTGATGGGAGGATTCTATGTATCCCAGTCAGTCCTCATACAGTGTTAAGTGCTTCTGCCTCTATTACATCCTTAGGACCACCCGAGAGCTGAGTACGAGCTCTGCGTTATGCAGAAGTCCCTGAAGAAAGAACACAAGACGCAGAAGGTACTGATTTCTTATTCCTGGGTTTTTACTGTCATCCAACTTCTTCTTGTGAATTGATTTGCAGTCTCTTCTTGACTCCTGATGTTTGGAAAAGTGTTTGCCTCTTACATAATGATTCAATCCTCTCCTGTGGTAGATTGACGTGACACTCGTACCACACAGGTCTTTAAAAGACTCCAGTGAGATTGTCTGTCTTGTAACAGTCTTTACGCCTTTACATGACTAGCGTGTGTTTTGTCTTGTCTTCTTTTACCTCTTTGTCTTGTGGTTTTGTTGTGTTTGTGTCCTCTGACTGTATGAAGCCTACAGAGATAGCAGAAGAACCAACAAACAAATGGAAGCAAACGGTTCAATCTGCCATGGCTGGGCTTAAACTGGTACTTTTAGTGTCCTCGCCTCCTCCTCCTGGCCTATTTCAATGAATAGAGAGAAACTGCTCTTTTGTCTGTAAAGCATGTTGCACATTTTCACAACAATTCCCAGTACAAAGTACGAATAGAGTATAAGGGTTACAGTAAGATGTGACTTGACATCTCTGTCCATTTGACCTAAACAGCCCCCTCACTAAGACCCCCCCCACCCCCACACACACACACACATACACTCTCTCTCTCACTCTCACTCGCACACGCACATGCACACACACACACACACACACAAATGACCATGTACACACACACACACATGCACATACACACACTGTCACCGTCTGTCAGAACCAGTGCACTTTCTTCTTTCTTGACTTTCTTGTTCTTTTATTTGTTGTTGTTCTATTCTGTGTAACTTGAATCTGAATTCTCCATAGCGATAGTGCCTGGATCGCCATAGTGACAGTGCCTGGTGCTTGGTGCATGTTGAAAATGTCCTGGTAATGAGATGGAGACTGTATGGTTTGTTTTCTTGTACTTCCATGGACAGCATGTTAGCCTGTTCTGTTCCAAAATGGCTGCTGGAAGGTGCTGACCCCTTCATTGACTTGGCTCCGTCGAAAATGCCACCCCATTCCATATACTGTGCCCTACTTTTGACCGATGCCGTAGGGCTTGTTACAGGGCTCTGGTCGAAAATAGTGCACTACTGTATGTAGGGAATAAGGTGCCATTTTAGACACTAGTCATGTTCTGCCTGAGATTTGCTGCATAGAGAATGGAATGATGAGAACGATGAATGACTAAATGCTTGAAATACAGTGAATAAACTGCTGGAACACTGTCATCTTGACTTCCAGGCTTGAATAATTCAGTTTGAAACGTTTATTTCGGCGTAATGGTTTGTCCGCATCAAAACACCAGCTTTTCTCCTCTCTCCTCTCCTCCTCCATTGCTGTTTGGATTCTTCTGCTGACTGGCTGCGATGTTTTCCACGTGCAAACAGTAACAGTAGACTTGGCTGCACCTCCTATAGATCTGAATATTTTCTCCCCTCTTTTAGACTGAAAAAGAAAAGCTGACCTGCAGAGACCGGTTACCGGCATACATGACCAACATAGTCATGATGCTTCTGATGGTGAGTCCAACCCATTTAGCAAAGCACAACTGCCAAGGGGCATTTACGATTGAACCACATGCATTGTACAGACTTCTAATACCGTACATCGTTCATAAAATAAACCGGTGCGTCAACAATGACATCATTTTGAATGTTGAATAGCTCCCTGTGTGTTTATTCTATAGACTTACCGTTATTTGTAGTGGCTGCATCTCAATCCCCCTCTTTCCGACGATATAAAGTTTGTGCCTATTCCATAACATGGGGCTTGTGAAAGGGGTATTTTTCTACACGTGAGAGGATCCAGGCAAGAAAATCGTCACAAACTCGTCTGTAAAACCTGAACCGTTTTGAGCTACAAACTAATATGTCACCGCTATCGACAGATGAGACTCATGAACAAGTCAGTGTTGGTGATTTGGCTCTACGACATCCCAAAACTTTCCGGCAGTCGTCTGAACTCTCTGTTGTGGATGTCCTCATTTCAAAGAGGTTTTCTCACAAAACCGACTCTCCAGATCGAACCGTCGGAGCTACAAACTAATATGTCACCAATATCGAAAGGGGGGACTCTCACAAAGGCGTCGGCTTCAGAGGAGTGGTCTGAAGGTAAAACAGTACCGGGCTTTAAAAATGTCAAAAAGTGTATAGGGGGTCAAATGTGCCACGAATAACGTGAGTAAACATGGGTCGAAAACATTATTTTTCCTACGTTTTCTTATATCTCTCAGATATGGGACAGACACTTTGAAACCTTATTCCTTATCATTTATTTTCTGACTGTCTGTTTTGCCATGCACAAATGTGTTATTCAATGTGTCTCTATGGGCTATAGCAGTAAAGGTCAAATTTTCATCAAATATTTTGTATGTATATATTTTTATACCTACAGTGGTCCTAGAATTCTAAATCAAATGGATAAATTCTGAATTTTATTAGCATCTTAAAAGAATTCCATACGTTAGCTTAGTAAATATTTTAATCCAAGGGTTTAGACCTACAATTCCTAAACTGTGTAACAGATGATACAGTACCTAAGCGTTTGACGGCACGCTGGAAAAGATTCTCAAAACCAAACCTACCAGTATTGACCTTTGCCGGGAGGCCTTATCCCTGTCACCTCTTTCCAGATCGGGGTGACCTTTGCTATAGTGTTCGGGGTCATCCTCTACCGGATCTCCATCACGGCAGCGCTGCACATGAGCAACAACCCCACGACGCGATCCAACGTCCGTCTGATGGTAAAAACAACGGCCGCAATCATCAACCTGGTGGTCATTCTGATCCTGGACGAGGTCTACGGAGCCGTGGCCCGCTGGCTCACTGTCCTCGGTACGTCTGGCAACTTGTATAGAAGTAGGGCATGCACATCCAGTAACCATCAAGTACAGTACATGGTATACAAAATCAAGTCATGGAAGAAAGATTCCCTATCTTTGCATGTCCTCGGGATGTCAGCCTGACAACCTAATTCCGATACTGTAATAATAATAATACATGCCTATAGCACATTTAATGTGCTTTTAAAGACTGTCCCAAGCTATCAACAAGGCATTTTGGGTTCTATTTATCAGTGTCCTAGGTCAGTCTGACAACTTGTTTGAACAATTCCTCGGGCAAGACCCATTTACAGAAAGTAAAGTGTGCATTTTGCATTGACAGTCCGCCAACTTCCCTATTAGCTGTGTCACCGCTAGCAAGGATTTCCGTTGGCCATTTCTAACAACAGGCCAATGTACTGCGTCACTGTGCCACCGACTTTTCCCACTGAATATACTGTAGCTCCAAAATGTATTTGCATCTAAGTGACAACAAACGTACCGTCATTAGGTGTACTGAATGATCTAATCGATCAAATGTATTTATAAAGCCCTTTTTTTTTTTTTTTTTTTTACATCAGCAGAGGTCACAAAGCGCTTATGCAGAAACCCTCTAAACACTCCTCTTCCTCTATAGGCCTTGTGCTGATCCTACTGTTCTCTTTTCGAGTCAAGTCTCGAGCAGCAATGGCCTTCATAGTTATTCATTAACGTCTGTTCATCTCCTGTCTGTTTTCTCAGAGGTCCCAAAGACAGACAGGAGCTTTGAGGAGAGGTTGATATTCAAGACGTTCGTCCTAAAGTTTGTGAATGCCTTTACTCCCATCATATACATAGCATTCTTCAGAGGCAGGTGAGTTCCCGCACCTGCTTTCTCCACCCCCAATTGTTCTGTGTGAGCTTGTGATGTGATGTGGGGTGTGACGCAATGTGGTGTTATGCAATGCTTTTCCGCTATGCTATGCTATCTTATGTCGTGCCATTTTAATGTCACAGTCTATGTCAAGTGAGAGGTCGTAGAGTTTCTCTCAGTGTTGCCTCTCCCGACTTCCTTCCTCATGTCTCCTCATACAGGCTTGTTGGACGACCTGGAAGTTATCTGTATGTGTTTGAGTCGTACCGCATGGAAGAGGTGAAACACTTTTTCACTATAAACCCTCCTCTCAGTCTGAGAGAACTCTGCATCATGAACAGTAATTTTAGAGAGTTTTATTAAAGATTTATCACATTATTTGCCATGTTATACAGGTATATTTAATTTTGATACGTGTTATCATATTGCATAGTGAAGTATAATGTCATTAAGAGCAGATGGCTACGAATTAAACACTGTTAGTTAACCTAGGAACATAAATTAGGAGTTCACATGTTCAAAATAAATCTGTAGAATTCAAGTGCTGCTCTCTTGAAGCTGTCAATCAAAACACTAAGAACAGTGTTAGGCTGGGATTCAATCAAACATAGATAAACGGCTACGAGTGTCTCTCTTGAGCCGATACGCAGCGTTTACAGTGAACTTCGACCTCTTTGAATGTCAGGGAAATTGCCTTTTGCTGTGAGGAAGTCGTAAATCTGGGTTTGTTCGAATCCCGTCCTTAGTACTTGTCTTTTATCATGTTAGTCTTTCTGTAATGAAAGTGTGTTACAGTACAGAAGTGTTTAATTAACTAGTGTTTTTTTTCCTTCTCTGCAGTGTGCTCATGGAGGATGTCTGATGGAGTTGTGTATTCAGCTCAGTATCACCATGTTGGGAAAGCAACTCATCCAGAACAATTTATTTGAAATCGGTATCCCGTGAGTACGCACACAAGCGCACACGCCAGCCTCGTCACACACACCACAAAGCAAAGTCTGCATATCTGACTTGCCTAGTTAAACAAAGGTTAAATACATTATATAAATACATATCAAGGATGCAAATGCCAGGCCCATAAGTACTTTTCTATGCTGATTTGATCCCAAATCATGACTGTGTTCCTGTCCCTGTCCCTCCACTGTGACTATGTTCCTGTGCCACTGCCTGCCTTTGGCTCTGACTGTAACTGTGTCCCTGTCTGTAACTGTGTCCCTGTCTGCGACTGTGTCCCTGTCTGCGACTGTGTCCCTGTCTGCGACTGTGTCCCTGTCTGCGACTGTGTCCCTGTCTGCGACTGTGTCCCTGTCTGCGACTGTGTCCCTGTCTGTAACTGCCCTATATGCTGTATGGCGTCTTATGATTTGTGATCCTTTGTGTGCAGGAAGCTGAAGAAGTTGATCAGGTACATCAAGTCTAAGAGAAGGTCCTTCCAGGAAGAGGAGAGGGAGAAGAAGTTACAGCGCTATGAGACGGACCACTTCCTAGAGCCCTTCGCAGGCCTCACTCCAGAGTACATGGAGATGAGTGAGTCTCTCTTTGTGTGCGCGTGTGTGTGGACGTGCGTACGAGTGTGCGTGCTTGCGAGCGTTTATGTGTGCGTTTGTTGAACCCTCTGACACTCCCTGTGAGACCTTCGGTAGCAAGGCCAATCAGTCAGACAGACCCTATTCTCAATTATTTGTTTTGAATATAGAATGTTGCCTTTAGTTACATTCAATGCCATGCAAATCGTAATCTGGATATGCATGTCTTGTCTACATTGTCCAGTTTTTTAAAAATCCTCTTCTTTCTCTGCTTGTTTTCTCCATTTTTCATGCACCTTGGTTTGAAAGCAAGGTAACAAAAGCATTTCTGATTCTCCTTTATGTTCCAATTGAGTTGTGAGGGAACTGTTGCCTGACCTCTAGGTGTGAGGTAACCAAACCCATTCTGCTGCTGCACTGTGACTGTGACATGTTTTTAGTATGGCAGATATTTCACACTACACACCTCTGCTATGGCAATTCGAGTGGGCTTTAGTCCGAAATAGCTGTACTGTACTTTGAAGAAGGTTCCATTCCCATTTTGAATTTTATTTTTGATCACATACTACTCTTAGAGAAAATATTTTTTTTGGGTTGTCCCCATAGAACTGTTTTTGGTTCCAGGTAGAACCCTCTGGGGAAAGGGTTCTATGTAGAACCCAATAGGGTTCTACCTGGAACCAAAAAGGGTTCTTCAGATGGTTATCCTAAGGGGACAGCCGGAGAACCCTTTCATGTTCTGGATAGCACCCTTTTTTCCAAGAGTGTAGGACAATATCACTGTAATGCTTTAATACATGTTATCCTCAAAAGGTGATAACATGTGAAGGACCACTGGTAGCACAATCCACAAGCTGGTTAGTTGGCACCTTCATTCAAAGACAAGTGTCACAGCAGGTGGAAGAAGGTCCCTTTCAAGGTCAGTATAATGGTAGCATTCTAGGTAGACTATTTTGCAGTCGCATGACGGATGACATAGCACCTGGATAGGTGTTTAACAAATCAGCTGAACCACATCATATGATCTAGCAATCTGATGCCCGAGGTGCCCGACTAAGCAGTCGATGACGTGCCACACAGCCATTGGTTGATGCGTGCAGTGTGACTGCAGTGTATTCGGCCTGGAACACTGTCATGTCAACAGGAAGTGGCACAGTAAAAGTTGTGGAAACTGTGGGGACTGGGGTCTCTACTGAGTAAACTCAGGGTTTATTTCTGTTGGCCAGAGGACCAGTGAGACCCTGTGATGAATAAAACAAATATCCTTGTTTTTGTTGTTATGGAGATCTTTAGATGTAGCCCGTCGTGAGAGAATTCTGATAGGCCTTCATGTTGGTTTAGAAACGATGGTAAATTAATTGCATCAAATAAGCAAAGCTTTTTAGTCTCACTGTACTGAGTTTGGCTCTGGCTTCAAACCGGCAGATGTGAATAGATTGATTCAAGAATTAGATGGAGATGGCTTTTATTTTGTATTGACTTGAATGCTGATGAAACCTCAGGTGGCTGGCTTTAGCAAATGTCAAAGATAGACACAATTAATAGATGAGAGACCCACAGGCCTTTTTCCTCAGCTAGGTAATTAGAGCCCATGTCTTTTGATGAGCTAGTAGAAGATATTTATGACTTAAATATTTAACAGGGTATTGGATAATGTGTTGCAAAGGCTGTATGGGGGAAAAAAAGATTTGGGGATAGGATCTTAAGTTTTTTATTATTCAAATTCTGTATTTGTGTTTACTGCTATTGTAAAGTAACATTGATTGAGTAGAATATCGATTATTTAAGACATAATTTTTCCTGCACTGTAAGTATGGACATTTTAGAGTAATTTAAAGTACTCAAAAAAAGCAACGTTCAAGATTCAAGTTTTTAATGTGCAGTGAAATGTATTTCTTTTAAGTACTAAACCTAAAAATGCAGAAATCTATAACAATGTAATACAAAAAAATTACATAAAGTAAAACAAAAACACACAAGAAAGTAAGTAAGCATACTATATACCGGGTTAGTAAGTTCCAGTACCATATTTGCAGTACAGAGATGCTGGAGGCATACTGGAGTGATAGAGGTCAATGTATATGTATATTGGGTAAGATGACTAGGCATCAGGATATATGATAAAGAGAGTAGCAGCAGCGTATATGATGGTTGTATGTGAGTGGGTGTGCGTGTGTGTAGAGTCACTTGTACAGTGCCTTCGGAAAGTATTCAGACCCCTTGACTTTTTCAAAATGTTGTTAGGTCACGGCCTTGCTCTAAAATAGCTCTAAAAATTAAATCGTTTTTTCCCCTCATCAATCTACACACAATACCCCATAATAACAAAGCAAAAACAGTTGTTAGAAATGTTTGCTAATTTAAAATCATTTTTAAAAGTATTCAGACCCTTTGCTCAGTACTTTGTTGAAGCATATTTGGCAGTGAGTCTTCTTGGGTATGACACTACAAGCTTGGCACACCTATATTTGGTGAATTTCTCTCATTCTTCTCTTCAGATCCTCTCAAGCTTTGTCAGGTTAGATGGGGAGCGTTGCTGCACAGCTATTTTCAGGTCTCTCCAGAGATGTTCAATCAGGTTCAAGTCCGGGCTCTGGCTGGGCCCCTCAAGGACATTCAGAGACTTGGGTCGTTGTCCCATCTCCACAGAGGAGCTCTAGAGCTCTGTCAGAGTGACCATTGGGTTCTTGGTCACCTCCCTGACGCACCAATGTGTCACTGTGCACCTGGCGACCTGGTTAGTGTGCACTGCGCCCGGCCTGCCACAGGAGTCGCTAGTGCGCGATGAGACAAGGATATCCCTACTGGCCAAACCCTCCCTAATCCTAGGCCAATTGTGCGTCACCCCATGGGCCGGCTGCGGCAGAGCCTGGGCTCGAACCCAGAGTCTCTGGTGGCACAGTGCAGCGCCCTAGACCACTGTGCCATCCAGGAGGCCGACCACCTTTATGCCCAGATTGCTCAATTTAGCTAGTCAGCCAGCTCTAGGAAGAATCTTGGTGGTTCCAAAGTTCTTCCTTTTATGAATGAGGGAGGCCACTGTGTTCTTGGGGACCTTCAATGCTGCAGACTTTTTGTGGTTTCCTTCCCCAGATCTGTTCCCTCCACACAATCCTATCTCAGAGCTCTACGAACAATTCCTTCTGCCTCATGGCTTGGTTTTTGCTCTGACATGCACTGTCAACTGTGGGACCTTATATGGACAGGTGTGTGCATTTCCAAATCATGTCCAATCAATTGAATTTACCACAGGTGGACTCCAATCAAGTTGTAGAAACATCTCAAGGATGATCAATGGAAACAGGATGCACCTGAGCTCAATTTCGAGTCTCATAGCAAAGGGTCTGAATACTTATGTAAATAAGGTATTTCTGGTTTTGATTTTTAATACATTTGCAAAAATGTCTAAAAACCTGGTTTGCTTTGTCATTATGGGGTATTGTGTGAAGGATTGTGTGAAGGATTGTGGAGGATAATTTTGTAAAAAAAAAAAAATTGAATAAGGCTATAATGTAACAAAATGTGGAAAAAGTCAAGTGTTTTCAATACTTTCCGAATGCACTTGATGCTCATGTTCATTGAGTGAAACAAGAATATCTGGAGCAGCAAGATACAGTATTTAAAAGAAACATACTTCCTCTTCGTGTGGGAGTTAGACGAATATTGTTTTTATTCATCCTGGAAACTCATTACCGTTTTATAATTGAATTGCTCCTAAGCCAAGCACATAACTAATTGAATGAATTACTTCCTTACTCTGTACCAAACCTACACCCTGGGCCTTCTCCTCAACGACAGACAGCAGTGTTTTATGCAGATCCTCCTGTTGGCACACACCTCTTCTGTCCCGTAGTTTAGTCAACATCGCCCTGGTCCTGTGGCCCTCATCTTGCTTTGCCTGTCTTCTTCTCTCTCTTTCTCAAGTGTCTCGATTGCTCCATCTTTCTATCTATCTCTCGCTCTCTCTCTCAACTGTATCGATACTCCATCTCTCTCTCTCTTTCAAGATCTACAGATGTAGGATCTTATTTTGATAACCCTGTAGCAGGAGAACTTTTCTGCGGTGCAGGAAATTTAAAATGTGTCGTGTATTTGAGGTTTTAAAAAGGCTTCTGAAGTTTGTAATTTCCATTTAGAAATTTCAGACTTGATTTTCCCTTCACAGAAAAATGTCTACATAATAATTAACATTTCCTGTTGCTGCGGGGTTATTTTCCTGCTGTAGCAAACTGGTTCAAATGAAGATCCTACATCTGTATCTCTCAGATTATCGTATATATTTGCAATCTAAGAGGACTGTTGAGACAGCTCTGAAGACATACATTGTTTGTTCTCTGTCTGCTCTCTGTACTCTTGAGAATGTCTTAAACAACAGGAGACCCCAGTTCCAGGGCTTTTTAACTTAGGTCACTCTCAGAAGACGCAGTGACTCTCAGTTAATGCCCGGTGAGTAGGTCTATTCTCAGAGAGTTCAAGACTTAACTTCATTTTCATGGCATCGCATATATTTCACGCTCCCACATTATAGGTATTAAGGGATTGTAAGAGGAATGTTCTTATCCAATGTTCCTAACCTGCAGGCATCGGTCTATTAGTCCAAGCCTTCGTCAGGCACACCCAAGTTCCACACATTTATTATAAGAGTTGTCAAAATTTCACAAAATGCTGCACCTTGTGGTGTTCGATTTCCCCTAGCATGGCTTTTGAAGAGCACCTGCTTCTCAAACTCAACTGAGAACTCTGTGTGTGTGTGTGTGTGCGTGTGTGTGTGTGTGTGTGTGTATGTGTGTATGTGTGTGTGTGTGTGTGTGTGTGTGTGTGTGTGTGTGTGTGTGTGTGTGTGTGTGTGTGTGTGTGTGTGTGTGTGTGTGTGTGTGTGAGTGTGGCTAGAGAGAGAGAGAGAGAGAACATTTAACAGTGAAAACACTACAATTAGCAAAAGGCCCTGCATGATTGAATGCAAAACCTGTCTGAAGTGTTTTTCAATGTACCCTTGCTGTGTGGATCAAAGACTACTAGGGCTACTACTGAGGTTGTGGTGTGACATTACAGAGTACTAGGGGTACTACTGAGGTTGTGGTGTGACATTACAGAGTACTAGGGGTACAGGAGTAGTACTGGGGTTATGAGAGAGTGGCATTCTGGGCTTGGTCATGCGTTGGCTCCATGTCAGTAGAGATTACAGCCCGGGTCTCTGGTCTGATCAGCTTTCCTCTGGCCTGCGTCCTTGTCTGTCCCCTCCCAGGTCCCTGCGTGCTCCCTCTTGCCCCCATCCCTTTTCCATCCCCTCACTGTCTCTTCTCCATGGTAACTGCCCCTCCCTCATCCCTGACTTGTCCCTGCCTCTCCCTGCCCCTCACCTCCTCCTCCCCCTCGAATGTCCATGCCCCTTCCCTCACCATATCCTCTCCCTGCCTGCCCCATGAAGAGGGTCCCTGTTCTGTTCTCTCTGGTCTGGTCCACTCCCATAATTATCTTCAGCTGCTTCAATAAGTTAACCACTTAGGAGGATGATGTTGCTTTGAATTACCTAAAGGTCAAAGTTGTTACTACGTAACAAATGTTCTTAATTAGTTTATTTATACTTTTACAAGGGTCATTCAAGTGTTTCTTGTTATCCTACATGTGATGAGGGAAGAAACCTTTAACATGAGCATGTTTCAGTGCTAGCTGCAGTGTGATGTGAGGTTCAGAGAATCTCTTTTGATTGATTTGTTTAGTCTTGTCGAGTGATCAGGGCCTGTATTCATAGGACGTCTCTCTACAGTGCCTTCAGAAAGTGTTCACACCCCTTGACTTATTCCACATGTCTTGTGTTACAGCCTGAATTCAACATGTATTAAATATCTTTTTTTTCTCCACCATACACACCTCTACACACAATACCCCATAATGACAAAGTAAAAAAAACGTGTTTTTAGAAATGTTAGAAAATGTATTGAAAACCTTTGGCAGCGATTACAGCTGTGAGACGTTCTGGGATTCCAAGAGCTTTGCATCTGGATTCTACAATATTTTCACATTGTTATTTGACAAATTCTTCAAGCTCTGTCAAATTGGTTGTTGATCATGCCAATTTAAGTCAAAATTATAACTAGGCCACTCAGGAACATTCAATGTCATCGTGGTACTGTAAGCAACTCCAGTGTGTTGTGCTTTAAAAGGTGAATTTGTCTCTAAGTCTCTGTTGGAAAGCAGACTGAACCAGGGTTTCCTTTAGGATTTTGCCTTTTCTTAGCTCTATTCCATTTATTTAAATTAAATAAAAAACTCCCTAATCCTTGCTGATGACAAGCATACTCATAACATGATGGAGCCACCATCATACTTCAAAATATGAAGAGTGGTTGTCAGTGATGTGGTGTTTTGGATTTGCTCCAAACACAAGGCTTTGTAATTCAGGTCATGAAGTTCATTTCTTTCCCACATTTTTTGCAGTTTTACTTTATTGCCTTGTTGGAAACAGGATGCATGTTTTGGAAGATTTGTATTCTATACAGGTTTCCTTCTTTTGATGCTGTCAATTAGGTTAGTATTGTGGAGTAACTAAAATGCTGTTGATCCATCCTCAGTTTTCTCCTATCTCAGCCATTAAACTCAGTAACTGTTTTAAAGTCACCATTGGCCTCATGGTGAAATTGCTGAGCAGTTTCCTTCCTCTGCGGCAACAGAGTTGCATCTTTGTAACATCTTTGTTGTGACTGGGTGTATTGATACACCATCCAAAGTATAATTAGTAACTTCACCATGCTCAAAGGGATATACCATGTCTGCTTTTTCTTTACCCATCTACCAATGGGTGCCATTCTTTGCAAGCCATTGGGAAAATCTCCCTGGTCTTTGTGGTTGAATCTGTGTTTGAAGTTCACTGCTCGGCTAGGGGCCTTACAGATAATTGCGTGTGTGGTGTACAGAGATATGAGGCAGTCATTCAAAAATGATGTTAAAACACTACTATTGCACATGGAGTGAGTCTATGTAACTTATTATGTGATTTATTAAGAACATATTTACTCCTCAACTTGTTTGGGCTTTCCATAACAAAGTGGTTGAATACTTAATGACTCAAGACAGCTTTCAGCTTTTCATTTCCGATCTATTTGTAAAAATGTCTAAAAACATAATTCCACTTTAACATTATAGGTTATTGTGTGTCGGCCAGTGACACAAAATCTCAATTGAATCCATTTTAAATTCAGGCTGTAACACAACAAATGCGCGGAAAAAGTCAAGGGGTGTGAATACTTTCTGAAGGCGATGTATATCTGTGTCCTTGCAGTAATCCAGTTTGGGTTTGTGACCTTGTTCGTGGCGTCGTTTCCGCTGGCCCCACTGTTCGCCCTGCTCAACAACATCATCGAGATACGCCTGGATGCCAAGAAGTTTGTGGCTGAGCTCAGGAGGCCGGTCGCTGCGAGGGCAAAAGACATTGGTGGGTTTACTGTTCAAACTCTGTCTGCACACAGGTTCGTTTTTTTATTACACTCCTATATTGATTCCTTAAACATAATATTGAAGTCACTCCAATAGAAGTGATTTACAAAGAAGGGAAAAAAACACTTGTTGTCTTTGGGATTCTTCGGTCCCTTGAGTTTTTCCTTACCATATGACCCAAGGCTTTAAAAGTGCGACCAATTTGGCGTGCGATATTTTGCTCTGCGACCTGTAGTTTGAATTTGGGATTATAATTTTTAAATAATAATGGTTGGAATTATAAGGCTTCGCAGTACTGTTGTTTCACAAGCGCAGTTTCGTTAGCGTCATGCTTGCAGCATTACTACAGCGAAAACTTCTTCTTTCGAGCCCAAATGTCATTTTAAACCATGTTGGGGGCTCTTCTAAAACTATTTGCGGGAATCTTAACCATTTGTTTTACACATTTTTCAGTCATGTATGGTACCTCATTAACTAGCTAGCTAGCTAAGAACCTGATAACTTGACCAGTATATCCAAACATTTGGGCGCACAGAAAGAAAGGAAATGAATAGCTTCTTCAGATCAATTATCATAGGAATGAATGAATGACGGATGTATAGCACATCGTCACAAACTTGACGCTCTGGAGTGTCAATGTTAAGCGGATGACCATATAAAACATAGCTTTCTAACCGCTTAAAGCATAAGGCTCAGATTCTTTGCTTTTTTTTTATTGTATTTATTATTTATCAATGATTTGTATGCCCTTTTTTGCACTGGTATGCACCGCTATAGTAAATAGTACACCGCTGATTTCATTTGACAATTGTTTTTATTTGATTACAGAGTGACATATACAGGGTCACAGTTGTAATTACAGGGTACAGTGAAATGATTGCGCTCCTAGCGCCAACAATGCAGGACAATGTTAAATAAAACAATACAAATATAATAAAAATTAAAAGATCATCATTAAAAATACAAGTTATAATATTAACAACTGTGACAAGGATAAATGTCCATCGGGGTTGGTGCAGGGGTAAATGTCCGGGGGGGTAGGTACTGTAGCTGACTAGTGGTGGCTATTCAGCAGCCTGATGGTCTGGGGGTAGAAGCTATTAGCCAGTCTTACAGTTTTTGCCATGATGCTACTCTACTGCCCGCATCTGATTGATGGAAATGGGGAGAACAGGCCATGGCTCAGGTGGCTGGGGTCCATGATGGTCATAATCAGTGTCGAGGAGGTAATATTGGATACCTTCACCACCCAGGGGGCGGCCCATCAGGAAGTCCTGGACCCAGTTGCCGTTTGTGGTGAGCTTAGAGGCCACTTTGGTATTGAAGGCCGAGCTGTAGATGATGAACAGCATCCTCACATATGCGTTCCTTTTGCCCAGGTAGGTGAGGGCAGTGTGCAGTGCCAATGGCGATTGCATCGTACGTGGATCTGTAGGCGAATTTCGTATGCTATGATCAACCTACTCATGAAACATGGGGGAAAAGGGCTTGAAACATTTCATCTACATATAATATACATATACTCACGATCAACTATGAAGTTGACATGATGTAAGATTTCAGCTGCCTTAATACTGTAATAATTTTGTATTTAGTTAGTGGTAAGGGAAAATCTGACTTATTTTGTGGTGCACTGCTCTTAATCATTGCTGTCTCTAGCCTTGTGAATGAGTTGATTTGTCCTTTTGTGATGAAGACAAAGTGGTTTTGTATCTTGCAATTGTGTTCGTTTTTTTACATTTTTTATTCAATATAAATTGATGTGTGTTTGTCATAGAACTGTTTCCTATCGCTGCAGTAGATGCGACTGTTTCCTATCGCTGTACCTGTAACGTACCATTTTGTCACAAATTGACAGACCGTCCAATCAGCAAATGACCATTAAGGCGGGACTCCCGAGCCTCTAATGGCTGTGGATATGTAACCCGATACCCCATAGTCTTTCAAGGCCAAGTGTTTTGAAGTAGGGAAGCTGAGCTTTTAGACAGAACTGCCGTGAAGCCATTTATAAGCAAATTACCTTGATATTCCTTGATAAAGCAATTAAATTATAACGAAAATCCATCCAAAATGGGGCTATTCATATTTAAGATGTACCCAAAGAGAATGATTGTTGAGGAATGGAACCCAATGAATGGAACTCTGTGTGATTATAATCAACTTAATTAACAAATATATTTGTTATAAGACTGTAATGTCAATTACCATCAAGAGTTCTAACTCTCATGTGATTCTGCTTCTCTTATTCTAGGTATATGGTACAACCTTCTCCGAGGTGTGGCTAAAGTGGCCGTCATCATAAACGTAAGTCATGTATTCCCAGCAAAACATAACAGTGACCAAATGATAAAAATGTAAAAGAAATCACATATACTGTTTTGATTGTTTTGAATGTTCTGCCAAAGGTACTGTTTTTTATTCCATCTTATCCATTCCACAACCCCCTCAACAATAACAAGTCTGCACTTAAAACTAGAACATATTTCATTGAAGCTCAGCCCTGGTCCACACAACATTTACTGGGAATTTACCCCCACTTTTGGGGGGTTACTTGTAAAAGCTCATAATACGGCTTTTAAATGCCTGCCCCTCTGTGCAGAGAAGACCATACTTGGTCAGAAAGAGAGCTAGCTTGGTTATAAATCCGACACCGGGCTCACACTTCCCTTCCACAGGGATCACAATCGTCATGGCAATGGTGAGTTGAGATCCAGATCTGGGTTATTTATGACATTCAATCAAGATGGAAGGGAGGGAGGGATTTCATCACCTCCATTCTCTTACTGATAAGGTTTTCAACAGTACAGGATGTCAATGTGTTTTTACTTTAAGGCCTTGGATTCACTGTAGGTTTATGTGCTGACAATCGCGGAACCCAGAACCAAATATCGCGTGGGTACTGGCCAGCTTCACAGGTTAGGGTTAGGGCTAACATTTCTGTTAACAGTCAGTCACCCTATGTGCTGGCAGGCAGAGAGTTGCAGATGAAACAGCAAGATGGCACTGACAGATATGGCAGCTCTGCTTCTAGCGCCTAAGCAACTTTGCAGTATTTGTTTTTTTGCCTACTGGGAGGAGGCGAGGGCCCTGGCGGAGTCGATTATGGACTTCAGGTGAAAAGCAGAAGGAGCACGCCCTTATCCACATTGACGGGACCGCAATGAAGGTGGAAAGCTTCAAGTTTCTCGGCATACACATCACTGACTATCTGAAATGCTCCACAAACACAGAGACAGTGTGGTGAAGAAGGCGCGACAGTGCATCTTCAACCTCAGGAGACTGAAGAAATTCCATTTGGCCCCTAAGACCCTCACAAACTTCTACAGATGCATGATTGAGAGCATCCTGTCGGGCTGTATCACCCACCGCCTGGTACGGCAACTGCACCACCCGCAACAGCAGGGCTCTCCAGTGGATGGTGCAGTCTGCCCAACGCATCACCGTGGCACACTGCCTGCCATCCAGGACACCTACAGCACCCGACGTCACAGGAGACCAAAAATATAATCAAGAACATCAATCACCCGAGCCAGGGCCTGTTCACCCTGCTATCATCCAGAAGGCGAGGTCAGTACAGGTGCAACAAAACTGGGACCAAGAGACTGAAAAACAGCTTCTAAACTCAGCAAAAAAATAAACGTCCTCTCACTGTCAACTTTGTTTATTTTCAGCAAACTTAACATGTGTAAATATTTGTAAGAACTTAATTAACAAGATTCAACAACTGAGACATAAACTTAACAAGTTACACAGACATGTGACTAACATAAATGGAATAATGTGTCCCTGAACAAAGGGGGGGGGTCAAAATCAAAAGTAATAGTCAGTATCTGTTGTGGCCACCAGCTGCATTAAGTACTGCAGTGCATCTCCTCCTCATGGACTGCACCAGATTTTCCAGTTCTTGCTGTGAGCTGTTACCCCACTCTTCCACCGAGGCACCTGAAAATTCCCGGACATTTCTGGGGGGAATGGCCCTAGCCCTCACCCTCCGATCCAACAGGTCCCAGACGTGCTCAATGGGATTGAGATCGGGGTCTTCGCTGGCCATGGCAGAACACTGACATTCCTGTTCTCTTGTCTTTGGCTATGCCGGATTAATTGCTATGACATGCTATTCTATAAAATACTTTCTCCGTAATTAATATCACCTGATTGAGCTAATCAGGTAAATGTAATTAACTAGAGAGTTGGGCACCACAAAATAATATTTATAGAGCTGTTATCTTCCGAATAAACTCTTAAAGATTTAGCAATATTTTACATCAATAGCAGTCAACATTAATCGTCATCTTACTTCAGTCTCAAATTCTGAAAGTTGTAAATTCTTGGTTATCTGCAAGAATCCTGGCTAACAAGCTGAATCAGCAATACAAAATTGGGTTTAATTATTTATTTACTAAATACCTAACTAATCACACAGAATAACATATACAAAGAATTAATTATACCGGGATAATTCTTTAATTCATAGGAAACGTCCCTAGCGGGCGGAACAGATATGACAGCTTGTTACACAAAGGAAAAGGGGCGGGGTTTGAGTGAAAGAGCGGAAGACTGGGGGACAAAAGGAGAAGCAATACTATCGTAAATACAGTATCTTATGCATTCTAAATTACCGCCCATTTAGAAAAGGAAAATGCAATAAATATTTACTCTGAGCTGCGCTTCAGTAGGTTGGTGGTAGACGGAAGACCGTGTTGCCAAACCGAGTCCTCTGTCCTTTGAATAATGTCTCTGGTGGTCACTTGAATAAGTTGTAGTAACGTTGTTGTGCGGTAGAACGCCGTTGTGTGGTAGATGGGATACTCTGTCTGTTCCTTCCTAACCTGCATTTGCAGCTGCGGTCGCTAACTCAACAGCTAGGAGGTATCACTTCTGTCGTGAATAAGAGTTCAAAGTCCATACCATTCGCAACCAAAGCTCATGCTGATGTTGGCTTGTAGTTTTATCTGAACCATTCTGACATGGGATTGTCATCCTCACATCCGCGGAACAGAAAGTTATGTTGTAGTCAAGAGCTTATATAGGAAGGAAGAGGAGGATGTGTTTGAAAAGTTTTATAGTTTTATAGCCTAGGGGAGGGCCACTGATTGAGCAGCCCTATCTTATGAAAATCCAAATCTCACATTTTAGAAACTAAAATCACATTTCATCCCATCACAAATAATTTCAAATTCAAACATTTAAATTGAACAACAATTCCATGTGAATCTGATAACTCTGATGTATAGACTTTCCACTGTAGAGTTTATGTAATCTTATCATTGATGAGAATGTCTCAGATGACACCCGAACTGACATCATATTCATTAAGTACCACTGCATATGTTCAATTGTTCGGATTACCAGAATATAGTTAATCCCCCCCCACACATTCTGACGTTCCCAGAATCTCTATGTTAACCAAGGGGTTTTGCAAATGTAACCTTAGTAGGGTAGAGAGAGGAAAAAGGGGGGAAGAGGTATTTATGACTGCCATAAACCAACCCCCAGGCCAACGTCATGACACTGTTTTGCTGGAAATCATGGACAGAACGAGCATAATGGCTGGTGGCATTGCCATGCTGGAGGGTCATGTCAGGATGAGCCTGCAGGAAGGGTACCACATGAGGGAGGAGGATGTCTTCCCTGTAACGCACAGCGTGGAGATTGCCTGCAATGACAACAAGCTCAGTCTGATGATGCTGTGACACACCGCCCCAGACCATGACGGACCCTCCACCTCCAAATCGATCCTGCTCCAGAGTACAGGCCTCATTGTAACGCTCATTCATTCGATGATAAACGTGAATCCGACCATCACCCCTTGTCAGACAAAACCGCAACTCATCAGTGAAGAGCACTTTTTGCCAGTCCGACAATGGGTTTGTGCCCATAGGCGACGTTGTTGCTGGTGATGTCTGGTGAGGACCTGCCTTACAACAGGTCTACAAGCCCTCAGTCCAGCCTCTCTCAGCCTATTGCGAACAGTCTGAGCACTGATGGAGGGATTGTGCGTTCCTTGTGTAACTCGGGCAGTTGTTGTTGCCATCCTGTACCTGTCCCGCAGGTGTGACGTTCCAATGTTTCGATCCTGTGCATGTGTTGTTACATGTGTTGTCCATCCTGTCTCCCTGTAGCGCTGCCTTAGGCGTCTCACAGTATGGACATTGCAATTTATTGCCCTGGCCACATCTGCAGTCCTCATGCCTCCTTGCAGCATGCCTAATGTACGTTCACGCAGATGAGCCGGGACCCTGGGCATCTTTCTTTTGGTGTTTTTCAGAGTCAGTAGAAAGGTCTCTTTAGTGTCCTAAGTTTTCATAACTGTGACCTTAATTGCCTACCGTCTGTAAGCTGTTAGTGTCTTAACGACCGTTCCACATGTGCATATTCATTAATTGTTTATGGTTCATTGAACAGCATGGGAAACAGTGTTTAAACCCTTTACAATGAAGATTTGTAAAGTTATTTGGATTTTTACGAATTATCTTTGAAAGACAGGGGCCTGAAAAAGGGACTTTTCTTTTTTTCTGAGTTTATCTCAAGGCCATCAGAATGTTAAATAGCAATCACTAGGTTACTGTACCCTGCACCTTAGAGGCTGCTGCCTAATATACATAGACATGGAATCACTGGTCACTTTAATAATGGAACACTAGTCACTGTAATAGTGGTTTCATACTGCTTTACTCATTTCATATGTATATACTGTATTATGGTATTCTAGTCTACTGTATTTTAGTCAATGCCACTCCGACTCCTAATATTTATATATTTCTCAATTCCGTTCATATACTTTTAGATTTGTGTGTATTGTTGTGAATTCTGCACTGTTGGTGCTAGGAACACAAGCATTTCGCTACACCCACAATAACATCTGCTAAATATGTGTATGTGACCAATAAAATGTGATTCAATTTTTGTAGATGGTATAAAGCACACTGAAGACAGCGCTCCTTTTGCTGAAGTTGACCCCTATATTCAACCAATATAGCATTACTAGAGCCCAACCGATAAAGCCATTGGCCGATATTATCTGCCGATATTTGCCTTTAACAGAAACATTTGTGTCAGTCTTTACTCCACAGATAACGCGCAAATATTATATACAGTACAAGTGAAACGTTTGGACACACCTACTCATTCAAAGGTTTTTCTTTACTCTTGCTATGTTCTACTTTGCAGAATAATAGTGAAGACATCATAACTATGAAATAACACACATGGAATCATTTTGTAACCAAAGAAAGTGTGAAATAAATCCAAATATATTTTAGATTTTAGATTTTTCAAAGTAGCCACCCTTTGCGTTGATGACAGCTTTGCACACTCTTGACATTCTCTCAACCAGCTTCACCTTGTCACGGATCCCTCCGGAACTTTCATTACACACACCTGGCCCCTATTGATTAGTAATTGTATAAGTGTGCCCTTTGTTCATCATTGTCCTGTCGATTATTGTTACAATGTCTGTTGGTTTGTGTTAGTACCTGTGCTATGTTGTTTTGGCTTTCGTGCCACGTATATTATGCAGATGATTGCGGTTCTCGTCCCGTTTGAAAATCATTGTGCGAATGTGTATTTACTCGAGGTACTCCTCGCTCTTTTGTTTTGGTTTCTACCCTGTGTTTTGTATACGTGTTTGTTTGGTCTTCGCCCCCATGCCTTTACACGGCACGCTTTAATTTTGGAAATAAAAACCCCTATTATGCATTCCTGCGCCTGTCTCCCGACCCATTTATACCAACGTGACACACCTAGAATGCTTTTCCAACAGTTTGGAAGTAGTTCCCACATATGCTGAGCACCTGCTGGCTGCTTTTCCTTCACTCTGCGGTCCAACTCATCCCAAACCATCTCAATTGGTTTGGGATCAGGTGATTGTGGAGGCCAGGTCATCTGATGCAGTTTGGAAATAGTTCCCACATATGCTGAGCACCTGTTGGCTGCTTTTCCTTCACTCTGCGGTCCAACTCATCCCAAACCATCTCAATTGGTTTGGGATCGGGTGATTGTGGAGGCCATCACTCTCCTTCTTGGTCAAAGAACCACACATGTGGAGGTCATCCGTTCACCTACTCTGCGTCACCTACTTTGTCTGTCCAGAGCTCGTGTTTCTTGGCCCAAGCAAGTACTTTCTTCTTATTGTTGTCCTTTAGTAGTGCTTTCTTTGCAGAAATTCGACCATGAAGGCCTGATTCATGCAGTCTCCTCTGAAAAGTTGATGTTGAGATGTGAATTTATTTGGGATGCAATTTCTTAACTCTAATGAACTTATCCTTTGCAGCAGAGGTAACTCTGGGTCTTCCTTTCCTGTGGCGGTCCTCATGAGAGCCAGTTTCATCATAGCGCTGGATGGGTTTTGCGACTGCCCTTGAAGAATCTTTCAAAGTTCTTGAAGTTTTCCGGATTGACTGACCTTCATGTCCTAAAGTAATGATGGACTGTCGTTTCTCTTTGCTTATTTGAGCTGTTCTTGCCATAATATGGACTTGGTCTTTTACCAAATAGGGCTATCTTCTGCATACCATCCCTACCTTGTCACAACACAACTCATTGGCTCAAAGGGTGGCTACTTTGAAGAATCTCAAATATAAAATATATTTGGATTTGTTTAACACTTTTTTTTGGTTACGACATGATTCCATATGTGTTATTTCATAGCTTTGATGTCTTCACTACTTTTCTACAACATAGAAAATAGTCAAAATAAAGAAATACACCTGAGTAGGTGTGTCCAAACTTTTGACTAGTACTGTACATAGAATAAACAAATACGTCTGCTCATTTGCGGTAATTTTTTGGTTATGTTCAATGGTTTCCTGAAGAAGAAACCATTGGCTCTACCAGCAGCTCATTGAACATCATTCAGCCTTCAGTCACAATGTGAGAGAGAGTAGGCATGGTGGTTTGACGGTGAGTAGCTTGCCACAGCCGGCATATATGAATTTAAAAAAAATTAAACGGTCAAATGTGAAGAAGCGACGTGTGACATACGCCTAGTTTCTTGAGACGGTTCACATTTGTTACATTCTTACTTATGTCTTCAGGTGCTTTCTCATTGATCACTGTCGGTCTCTCGCCAGGCGTTTGTGATCTCCTTCACGTCAGACTTCATCCCGAGGCTAGTCTACCAGTACATGTACAGCCCAGATGGCTCCATGCACGGCTTTGTCAACCACACCATGTCCTATTTTAACGTCTCAGACTTCCAGGATGGTAAAGAACCTATGGATCCTCATCATCTGGGTTACCAGGTGGAGATGTGTAGGTGAGATAACGCACAGCACTGGGTCAACAACTTCGATTTTTGTAATTACAGTGTAATGACCATGTAATGTCTTCATTTTCTGTACCGTAAAATAAAGTGTTACCAGTTTTTGTCATGCGTAAAAAATAAATAGTTGTTGCGGTGTCGTCTGTTCCACAGACTTTTGCTATCTGCTTTAGTCTTTGTGATCAGTTGACTCTTGACTCTAGGTATAAGGACTACAGGGAGCCTCCATGGTCCAACACGCCCTATGTGGTCTCTAAAGAGTTCTGGGCGGTCCTGGCCGCCCGACTGGCCTTCGTCATAGTCTTTCAGGTGAGTGAAGGAGAAGTCTCTTTGTAGTTGGTAACACACTTGTCTGCAAGCACTTCTATATGCCTCCCCACCGGAGACTGGAGTTCGATCCCTGTTTCCACCCTCCCTTCCCACTGTGTCTCCCCTCTTCATCTTACTCCATCTGAACTGTCTAAATATAACATGAAAAAAGAAAGAATGCAGTTGATGGAAGTGTACACTTAGTGCCAGATTTTACAGCTACAGTGTATGTATATGAGGTATTCAAAGACACACTAATTTTGCTTTGTGAGATTAGTATACAGCAGGGATCATCAACTAGACTCAGCCGCAGGTCGATTTTATTTTCTTGAGTGGATGGTTGGGGGGCCGGAACATAATTGTAAACTGTAAATTGACCGCAAGATGGCCTAACAGATATATTAGACTTAAACATAATTTCGCATCTTGCTTACATTTGTATATGATCGCATGTGTTTCTCTATTATGCGTGGGAATACCTGAGAACATATTTCCCGAATTAAAATCACTTGGAGATGATTTCCTGGTGTTTTTACAGTCTTTTATTTATTTACAGTCTTTCTTTTTGAACAAGTTTTTGCTCAAAAACATGGGGGGACAAATAAAACCACACCCACAGGCCACCAGTTGGGGAACCCTGGTATACTTCCTGTTTCCTGCTGGTTGACCAATGACATGCTGTCTCTCCACTTCCTGTAGAGTGTGGTAATGCTGATGAGTGACTTAGTGGACTGACCAAATATTATTAAATATTAAATAAATATTGATGTCATTAGTGCGTCAATAGAAAATATGTTAGCTAACACATTTACAATTATATGGGAAAAGAAAGTGAATATTCTTTAGGCAAAAGATATTTGAAAAGTTTATACCTCTCTTCCCTCCCTGTAGAACGTGGTGATGCTGATGAGTGACATCGTGGACTGGTTGATCCCAGACATCCCTAAAGACATCAGCCTTCAGATCCACAAGGAGAAGATCCTGATGGTGGAGCTGTTCATGAAGGAGGAGCAGGGCAAGATGCAGTTCATAGACAGCATGACTCCTTGTGACGGCAAGGGGCGCAACAACCACGCCCCTATAGCCCGCTCGCGCTCCATCCCACACACACACAGTCACACGCACGCCAACAACTTCTAGCAGCTCCTATAAGGTCTAGCCTTGCTAGCTAAGCCAAGGGTTACTACTCTCTGTGTCTTTATCCATGTCCAGACATTCCGTAGAAAGGGAGAAGTGTTCCCTTCAAGACGTTGTCGGAGGCCGAACTACGAGAAACAGAAACAGTCCCCGTGCACAATGCCTTCCTGTCAAACCATTCAGTGAATAACTAACTAGCTAACTGCCAACCAGATAACGAACTGCCAGCCAGTGGGGTCATGGTTTTGAGGGATGATCTTAAATGTGGCGGACCATACCATATTCAGAGCAGCCAGAGAAGAGAGAAAATGTTTGTTTAAAATGTTCTTTACGTGCTTTACGTTACAGCATATCTTGCATCTGAGGTATTTCGATGTTTGCCTCTTTATAAACAGGATGTAGATTATACATAATCCTTTTACTCTTACGACTCAACCATATCCATGGTGCAACCGTGCGAATAACCACTCTCATAAACGCTAAACTTTGTATTCAATTCTTACACAACATTAATGAACAATTATTTTCTTTACCTAGATTTTTTTTTATTTGTATTTTTAACTATAAAAAAAACTAACTTGGATATCTTGAAATGTATGTGTGTAGAGCAAAGGATATCATCTTAAATGGGTGACAGGTTTTTGTATGTCTTTGATTCAAAGATCTCAAATGTTTTTAGCTACCAAGCACACAGTTGAGCATGGTTGATACATCACCTGGTTGTGGGCTCCCATGCTATCATATAGCAAAAGCTGTTAGTAGAGTATTTTATTGCGTTACAGTATTCAAGTAAAATAGCAATGTATGATGACTAGAATGCTGCTAAACATAGTAAAATACGTTAAATCACTTTAGTTCAGAATATATACGACTTAGCAGTGTTGTAAGAATATACCCCTGTTGTAACATGTACAGTTCAGGCAAACCTTTCTCTGCCACAAGACATACATTATACTATGTGACTTCTACGCTTCAAAGCCAATCAGGATATTCTCTTACATGTGGAGCAATAATAATGAAACCTTTCAGTTGTACTTAAAATTGTATATTGTTTACACTTACTTCTGTCTACTGGATATACTAAGAAATATAATATTTCTCATTCTTTACTTGCCTTTCTTCAGAGGACAAGGACACTTTGATCCTTTTATATGTCAAACTAATGTCTTCATACAAAATGAGAGTGATTTCATAGCAGCATATTTTACTGTATTGATACTGACTATGTTGTAAATCATTTTGATGTGATGTTGAATAAATAATGCATTAAATTGAATGTAAACAACAATGTGGTATGGCTATTGAGTGCTGTCATGTTCTTAGGCTTGGGAGAGAAATGTAATTCCAAAAAGGATTGTGGCCTTTGCAGTAACTTAGAATTTAAAAATAGAGTATCGGTATCAAATGCAATAGAATCTCGTTGAACCTAGTTTGTTTAAACAGTGTTTTTTATTCGACATTCAACGTTCAAATACACAACACAGCCAAAAGTATGTGGACACCTGCTCATCGAACATCGCATTCCAAAGTCAAGGGCTTTAATATGGAGTTGGTCCCCCCTTTTCTGCTATAACAGCTTCCACTATTCTGGGAAGGCTTTCCACTAGATGTTGGAACATTGCTGCAGGGACTTACTTCCATTCCGCCACAAGAGATTAGTCAAATCGGCACTGATGTTGGGTGATTAGGCCTGGCTTGCAGTCAGCATACCCATTCATCCCAAAAGTGTTCAATGGGGTTGAGGTCAGGGCTCTGTGCAGACTAGTCAAATTCTTCCACACTGATCTCGACAAACCATTTCTGTATGGACCTCGCTTTGTGTATTCTGAAACAGGAAAGGGCCTTCCCCAAACTGTTGCCACAAAGTTGGAAGCAAAGAATTGTCTAGAATGTCATTGTATGTTGAAGTGTTAAGATTTCCCTTCCCTAGCCTGAACCATGAAAAACAGCCCAGACCATTATTCCTCCTTCACCACACTCTACAGTTGGCACTATGCATTAGCATTCTCCTGGCATCCGTCAAACCCAGATTCATCCGTCTGACTGCCAGATGGTGATGCGCGATTCGTCACTCCAAAGAACGCTTTTCCACTGCTCCAGAGTCCATTTGCGGCAAACTTTACACCACTCCAGCCGACGCTTGGCATTGTGCATAGTGCTCTTAGGCTTGTGTTTGGCCATGGAAACCCATTTCATGAAGCGATGAACAGTTCTTGTGCTAACGTTGCTTCCAGAGGCAGTTTGGAGAGTTGCTCCTAGACGTTTCCACTTCACAATAACAGCCCTAACAGTTGATCGGGGCAGTTCTAGGAGGGCAGAAATTTGATGAACTGACTTGCTGGAAAGGTGGCATCCTATGATGGTGTCCTGTTGAAAGTGACTGAGCTCATCAGTACAGGCCATTCTGCTGCCAATGTTTGTCTATGGAGATTGCATGGCGGTGTGCACAATGTTATACACCTGTCAGCAACGGGTATGGCTGAAATAGCCGAATCCACTCATTTGAAGGGGCGTCCACATACTTTTCGCCATAGAGTGTACCTGCTATATATAGTAACATTTGTAAATGTAAGAGTGCCGTACATCATTTGATAACATAATCAAAACGGTGTTTACCAAATCCTATTGTAACTTACTATCCTACCAAGCCAAGCCAGTCAAGGATCCTAGACACTTTGCAGTGTTCTGGAACCGGTGTTATTTGAGATAGGCCAGGCCTGACCCAGGACAGGACAGATAGTTTTAATGGAGCTTTCAGGAGATGGAACTCAGAGGAAGCACTTCTTGATGTAAATAAAGGGAAATGTTCCATTTCAGCCTACAACGGAACTTCCTCTCCTTGGCTTGATAGCACTCATGACATTTTTTAAGACGAGACAAAAGAAGCAACTTTAACTGGAAATCGTACCCAAAAATCAGAAACGGACTGTGAAGAGATATATATTTTCAGACTTTAGACTAAACTTACTTTTTGGAGGAAAATACAAAATCTTTTCTGAAATAAAGCAAACTGATAGAATTCTGGATCTTCCCAGAAGTTGTTTTTTCCAATCACTAATTAGGTTTCCATCCAATTGGCTTCAGATTTTCCTGTGGATATTCTAAAATCCGCAAAAATAAAATATGCAAATGTTCCATCAAATTGACTTGTTGCGTGATGAGATAGGCTAGTGGAACGAATAAAGAGTATCATAACTTACACTCAACAAAAATATAAACGCAACGTGAAATATTGGTACCATGTTTCATGAGCTTAAATTAAAGATCCACAGAAATGTTCCATACGCACCAAAAGCTTATTTCTCTAAAATGTTTTGCACAAATGTATTTTAGTGTGCATTTCTGCTGTGTCAAGATAATCCATCCGCCTGAAAGCTGTGGCCTATCAAGAAGGTGATTAAACAGCATAATCATTACACAGGTGCACCTTGTGCTGGGGACAATAAAAGGGTGCTCTAAAATGTGCAGTTTTGTCACACAACACAGTGCCACAAGTTTTGAGGGAGCGCGCAAATGGTATGCTGACTGCAGGAATGTCCAACAGAGCAGTTGACAGAACATTGATTGTTAATTTCTCTACCATAAGCTGCCTCCAACATTGTTTTAGAGAATTTGGCAGTACGTCCAACCGGCCTCACAACCGCAGACCACATGTATGGCGTTGTGTGGGCGAGAGGTTTGCTGATGTCAACATTGTGAACAGAGTGCCCCATGGTGGCGGTGGGGTTATGGTATGGGCAGACATAAGCTACTGACATCGAACACAATTGCATTTTATCGATGGCAATTTGAACGCACAGAGATACCGGGATGAGGTCCTGAGGCCCATTGTCATGCCATTCATCCGCCACCAACTCCTCTTGCATGATAATGCACTGCCCCATGTCGCAAAGAGCTGTACACAATTTCTGGAAGCTGAAAATGTCCCAGTTCTTCCATCGCCTGCATACTCATGAGACATGTCACCCATTGAGCATGTTTGGGATGCTCTGGATCTACTTGTACGATAGCGTGTTCTTGTTCCTGCCAATAGCCAGCAACTTCACACAGCCATTGAAGAGGAGTGAGACAACATTCCACAGGCCACAATCAACGGCCTGTTCAACTCTATGCGAAGGAGATGTGTCGTGCTGCATGAGGTAAATGATGGTCACACGAGATACTGTCTGGTTTTCTGATCCACACCCTTACCTTTTTTTATAAGGTATTTGTGACCAACAGATGCATGTCTCTATTCCCAGTCATTTGAAATCCATAGATTAGGGCCTAATGAATTGATTTCATTTGACTGATTTCCTTATATGAACTGTAACTCAGTAAAATATTTGAAATCATTGCATGTTGCGTGTATATTTTTGTTCAGCATATTTCATATGTAGCCTAATAAACTGTATGCTTTCCATAGTCGTAATGGAAGGACCACACGACTCCAGCTTTACTTCGATATGATGGATATTATATCAATATTTCTACCGCAATATCCGGCATAATTCATTTTACCGACACAAAAGGATCTCACCTTGTCTAGCGTATTTTGTTTTTGTAGACATTTGGAAAGTTTATTGACAAATTTGCTATTTCCATCAGGGCTGTTGTAAAAATGTTTATCCAACATATACTTTACTGGAATGAAAAGGTTGGACGGAAACCTGCTAATACTAATTTAGCTCCAAAATATTTATGCTTTCAAATGTTTTGCCAAAACCTAATGCTCAGCCTTATGGTATAGTAACAGTCATCTTTGAATGAAAGCAAATACCTCTTTGCTTGTGTGTGTGTTTTTCTTTTTAAACGTTTTTTCAATATTCCTGCACCTATGTGGTACGTTAGGGTGGCTTATCTAACTCACTATGGCCAAGTGTCTGGTGGCTTATCTAACTCACTATGGCCAAGTGTCTGGTGGATTATCTAACTCACTATGGCCAAATGTCTGGTGGGTTATCTAACTCACTATGGCCAAGTGTCTGGTGGCTTATCTAACTCACTATGGCCAAGTGTCTGGTGGCTTATCTAACTCACTATGGCCAAGTGTCTGGTGGCTTATCTAACTCACTATGGCCAAGTGTCTGGTGGCTTATCTAACTCACTATGGCCAAGTGTCTGGTGGCTTATCTAACTCACTATGGCCAAGTGTCTGGTGGCTTATCTAACTCACTATGGCCAAGTGTCTGGTGGCTTATCTAACTCACTATGGCCAAGTGTCTGGATGACACACTACCTGCTCCTCTGTGCACAGCTGGCACAATGCATATACTGTACTGTGTATGTACTGCTTTATTCCTTATAACCACTAGATGGTAACAGTGGTCTTTATACAGTAATCTCTTCATCATTGCCAGTGTGGGGCATACAGGTAACTGCCAAAATAAAGGAAACACCAACATAAAGGGTCTTAGTCGGGCGTTGGGTTACCCCAAGCCCAGGGCAACTTCAATGCCCTTGGTATATATTCTACATGTGTCTAGAACTGTATTGGAGGGATGCGACACAATTTGGGGTTTTGTTGATGGTGGTGGAAAACCGCTGCTCCAGAATCTCCCAGTATTCAATTGGGTTGAGATCTGGTTACGGAAGCCCCGTTTGTTTATACCTGGTTCTAACTTGCATCCTTTGTCCTGATCTGGTTCTGATTCTGATTGTGCCCACATCTTTTGACTGATGTAGATAATCAAAAGACACATTGTGATCTGATTGTGATCAGATCAACCTGCCCACCTCCGGAGGTAGTCAGACACGCATTGTGTCTGGATATCTTACGAGTGTAGATAGAGAAACCATTTAAATCATCCTTATTCTGCACTCTAAAATCATATTATGTGTCTAACAATAAATAAACAAATACATTTTTTAAAGAATAGCTGTGAAATAATTTGCATAAAGGAAGGGACCAGGATATCTGGTCACAATGCAGACACAGTGGACGGATAACAGACACATTTTAATACCATGTGTAGACACATTTCTGGAAATGTGGGCACGATCAGAATGTAGACAAGTTCAGGACAGAGAACCCATGTCAGCGCCCGGTATGAAAGGGGCTTAAGTCACAGAGATCTCTTCTTCTAGCCATGGTAGCCAAAATAATGGTCAACTGGACATTTTTATACAAGCCCCTTAATTCACTCAGGAACCATTCCTGTTTGGATGCACCTGCTTTCAATGTACTTTGTATCCCTCATTTACTCAAGTGTTTCCGTTATTTTGGCAGTTACCTATATGTCTATGTGTTGGAATCTGAGCCATAGTTTAGCATTCTGAAAAGGCTTATGTATATCTCAAGTTCTGTTTAGGATTATTAAATAATTTACTATGCAAATATTTTCTTAGGTATTGTCACCATATTTCATTGAACAAAGTACAGTTGAAACTATAGTTCTGTCGCTGAACAGATTTATAACACTGTAGTACCAGAAAACTGCATTCACCTATTTTACCAGTAGGGGTCCTCATCCAATCATCCTACAAAGCATCCAGGTAGATGCTCCTTGGTCCATCGAAGAGGCTCCTTGTGACGCATCACTTGTTGTGCCCCCTCATGGGAACCTCCAGGAGGGCTGAGTACCCCCTTCCTTGCAAACCCCCCCCCATAGCCCTCCCAAACACACAGCACACACGCACACACCTATTCCCAATACATCATCCAGCACCCAGAGAGAGAGAAGGCCCCTCTGAAGATAGACCAGTGGGCGAAAACTTGGCCTGGGTGACCGACCAAATGGGCCCTGGATGGGGCCTATTCAGATCAGGGGTGACAAGCTGCCATGGTGGGGATACCCCCAGCCGGTGCTCTTCGCAGGCCTCCTGGGTGGTTCTCTGCATCTCATAGTGAGGTGCAACCCTCGCCTCCGGCCCCTGCCTCTACTCTGTTGATGACACAGAGGGAGTTCTGATACAGAGCACGTAGGGAGTTGTGTTTATGACAACATAGGGAGACCTGAGACTGAGCATGCAAGTAGGTTGGGAGTCCTTGGTATGACACGGTAGGAGTTCCCTGTGTGAGCATGTAGTGAGTCCTCAGAGTCCTGAGAGCACACAGGGAGTCCTTTGACTCCTTTAGGGAGTACAGAGACAGCACAAAGGCAGGGAGTCATGTTTTGACCAGATAGGAAGTCCTCAGTGAAAGCACAAAGGAGTCCCTTTATTAACCATGTAGGTAGGGAGTCATGGAGGGGAAGACCTAGGGAGTCCTATGACTGAGAAGGTAGGTAAGGTAAGTCCTGTGTATGATAACAAAGGAGTCCTGACTGGATGTTTTACTGGAGAAGACCTTGGAGTCTTGTGTGAGAAGATGTAGGCCAGTATGTCTTCCTAGGGAGTCATTGGAGGGGTGAGTTCAGATTTCACCGCTGCCACCAATTATTGTAAGTGGAAATGTGGAGGCGTGGGGTAGTGTTGGATCTGGTCAGGCTAGTTTTCTATTTGGGAGTTATCCAAAGATTCTCACTAAACCATGTGAAGAGCATAACAAATGCCATTTAGCAGACACTTTTATCACTTGCAACAGTCATGTCTGCTTAATTTTACAAGTCCTGAACCCACTACCCTGGAGTTACAAGCACCTTGCTCTGCCAACTGATCTACAAAGGACCACTTTCAATCCATTGTGTCCAGCGCATGGATTATAGAAAACAATATTACACTATTTTGCAATGAAGGCCAACAGTAGCCTCAACAGCACTCTGTAGGGTAGCCCCATGGTGTAGCCGGAGGACAGCTAGCTTCTGCCCTCCTCTGGGTACATTGTCTTCAATACAAAATCTGGGAGGCTCATGTTTCTCACCCCTTCCATAGACTTACACAGTAACTATGAGAACTTCTGGAGGACGTCCTCTAAACTATCCGAGCTCTTGCAGCATGAACTGACATGTTGTCCACCCAATCAAAGGATCAGAGAATTAATCTAATACCGAAAACATACAGTAAGTTACAGCTAGCTAGCACTGCATAAAATATGGTGTGTACTTAACTCAAAGAGGGAGAAAGACAATAGTTGAACAGTTTTGAACAAATTAATTTCTTCCATAATGAAGGAGAAGCAAGTTAGAGAGATTTCATCATTTCTTTTTACTTTTAGTTTCACTTACTTAGCTAGCAAATGCAGCTTCTCAAACAACCTGCTCAAACAGAGGGATGCTATGTTAGCTAGCTGGCTATGACTAACAAACACAACACCTGGAACTCTTCCAAGTCAAGGTAAGCTATTGGTTTTACTAGTTTATTGCCACCGGAGCCCACCGGTGTAAGTGCTTAACTGCTCAATGACTGTTCATTGTAACATTACTGCATGATTGTAGCTAGTTTACTAACACGTTAGTTCTAGTATCTAGGTTGACTATGACGTTACTTCAGCTAATATGGTGTAGGCTGTGTGTAGTGGTTATGATATTGTTTGGCTTGGAAAGGTTTTTTCATCTGGTCACATACAGCTGATGTGTTGTGCATTGAAGTCCACAAGCGAAGGGAAAAGTTGAGAGGAGGAGAGTGCATAGATGCGAGAAGCAATACAACATCGTTGCTATGATAGTGAACTGTCTTTATGTGTGATGGATGGTGTATAAATTCCATCAATTCTGTTGAAAAAAAATGATGTAACGTAAGGAAATGCAACGAAATGGGGACAAACACCTGAATTTGTCTAGTAGAAACTCTCATTTTCAACTGTTGGACTAGTGATTACACCCTAGATCAGCTAGGTGCAGGCAAGAGTGTGCAAGGCGGTTTTGAATGTGTCACTGTGTCACCTCAATTTTTTTCTCTCGGCCTATGTGCACCCACGTTGTAAACTTTCATTCATAGGCTAGGTTGTAGCAACCTCATGATGGGTATAGGGAAAATTTGAGTATCATGTAGTAGCCTAAACCTATCGTTATTACATTGAACTGGGTGAATGGAACATGAGTGACAGCCATCCAATATGTTGTAATAGAAATAAGGCCATGGTCATGGAAAAATTAAATCGTCCTCCCTCATCTTAAACGGCACCGACCGCCACTGGGCTAGAGATAAACTTAACGTCTAGATCCTTATTATTGACGACCACCACTACGGTACAATAGCCTATACTGATCCAGTTACAGTAGAACTCTGGTTTTCATTCTTCCCCTCTAATCAGGGACTGATTCAGACCAGGGACACCAGGTGATTGCAATTAACAATCAGATAGAAACAAAAAAACAGAAGTGTTCCAACCCTCCAGGACTCTAATTGAACAACCCTGCTATCCTGTGTGTACAATATCAATGTCTAAAACTTAGCAACTTTTTCATCCTCAACTATTTCCAGTTCTTTGAAACCTAGTGACTGTGAATGACTAACTATGTCCTATAACGTTGGGCCCTGTGGCTGTATTGAGTCTGTTCGAGCATACGTATTTCCACCAACAAATTGAGTCAGACAAATAAATATATGCACCAGAAGGAGGGAGAGGCTGATTTTCCCAGACGTGGGCTGCGTCAGAGAGGGGTAAAGAGCAGCGGTAGGTCCTCACATCTCCCTGGGACTTCCATTTGAAGGCTGACAGGGGAGGGCTGGTCCTCCTGAGCGGGTCGACAGCATCAGGATGGGAACTGTGTTATAACATCAAACAGATCAGGCCAGCCTGTCACTGTAAATAATAATGTGTTCTTAACTGACTTGCCGAGCTAAATAAAGGTTAAATAAATCAAATAAAGACCAGAGAGATGATAAGGACAGACACCGACGGGGGAGATCCTGCTGAGACTGAAGCTGTCCTAATATGGACACTGTAGATAAGGTTTTGGTGACGATCGAAGCTGCCGGAGCTTTCATAAACACTTTCCCCCTACAGACTCACGTCACTCCAGTGTTAGCAAAGCCACTGGTCTTGCGTAACAGGTCAACATGCTCACTGACCAACTGACCGAACACTAAACCTGCATGTTAGGTTTGATCATATTGCATTCGTGATGCATGTTAAATCATTTGATTGCAGGTAAAGCTATTCGTAGAAATGTTACGGGGGAAAAAAACATGTTTATTCAAACGTTTTATTTAAATAATGCGCAAATCTAAGATAATACAATTTCTACAAAATTGTGACATTCTTTACACTCACACACCTATGCACATACTCAAGAGACATTTACTCATATACACACATTTAGTACTAAAGCATTGGTACATATTCAGAGCACATGGAGGGTGACTAATGCCCAACACTGGTTGGTGGTGAGTCACTATTCCCACAGCACAGCTTTACATTCTCCTCTCCTCACACATATACGTACAACACGGAAGCACACGCAGCCACCGTCAGCCACCCTGGTGCACTGACCTATACAAAATGGTGGCAGACCAGAGTGGCTTGGCCAACCGAACAGTCCTAATGCCAGCAGAGTGGACATGGAGCGCCCTGAGGCTCTCTGTAACCCGCTGAGGTCATTTCCTGCCATTTCCCCCAATGTAGTGCTGCAGCCTGAACTGCCCAGGGTTCCAACCTTGGGTTCAAATATTATTTTTTATTTCACTTTGAGCGTCTGATCTAATGCTGTCTCTTTGAATACTTTTTGAACCCAGGTCTGCAGGTTCATTCCCCTTTCACGGTGTCTCTGAGCCGCAGGTAATACCGCCTCATACAGAGACGGGGCTGAAGGTGTTAAAATGATTCACTGCTGACATTTAAAATATATCAGGGACCAAATTGATGTGCTGCAACATTCTCACCAGACTAATTTCAAATGGTGTTTTACGTCATCACATTTCTGAAGCTCCTGTGCTCATCGAACTAGCACATTCTCTAACTATAATTACACTTTGTAAAATGAAAATGACTATCACCAAAGTCTAAATGACAGCAGTGAAAGCTACGGTGTCACAATGCGAGGCCATCATTGCAAATACGAACTTAACTGACATGCCTGGCTAAATAAAGGTTAAATAAATAAATAAAATAAAATTGGGTCCACTTTAAGACACATACAGCCGACGGCTCATGACTCATAAGCGCTCTATTTTTAGAGTGCATTGACCAATCACATTACCTGTCCTGTGCACTGAGGGAATATGTTAGCAAAGTCTTCTCCCCTAAACTGACCTAAATAACACCATCCCAAACTGCAGAAAGACTACAAACTAACATAAAACCTCTACTGAACATGTTGTACTTGATAAGATGGTGGGATGGTGGGATGGCCAGATAGGATGGCTGATGTTTTATGGGCTCTTAACCAACCGTGCTATTTTGTAAGTTTTTTAGCATTGTTTGTAACTTATTTTGTACATTAGGTTGCTGCTACCGTCTCTTAAGACCAAAAAGAGCTTCTGGACACCAGAACAGCGATTACTGGCCTCGAATTGGATGAAGAACTTTTCTTTAATGAGTCGGACGAGAGGGATTTACTCCAGACACCCGAACAGGCCCTTATCCCCGTCGTTCGCAGGTGAAAGAGACGGAGGTTTCATGGAAGGAGATCGGGGTGCCTTGTGAGGATCCGGCGACGAGCGGCTAATCTGCCTTTGCCATCGGTACTATTGGCCAACGTACAATCGCTGATAAGAAGGTGGACGAACTGAAAACACATATATTCTACCAACTGGACATTAAAAACTGTAATATCTTATGTTTCACCGAGTCGTGGCTGAACGACGACATGAATAACATACAGCTGGCAGGTGATACACTGTATCGGAAGGATAGAACAGCAGCCTCTGGTAAGACAAGGGGTGGTGGTCTGTGTATATTTGTAAACAACAGCTGGTGCACAATAACTAAGGAAGTTAGGAAGTTGATGTTTTGCTCACCTGAGGCAGAGCTGTAGCTGTAGACCACACTATCTACCTAGAGCGTATATTCTTCGTAACTGTCTATTTACCACCACAAACCGATGCTGGCACTAAGACCTCACTCAATGAGCTGTACATGGCCACAAGCAAACAGGAAAACGCTCATCCAGAGGCGGCTCTCCTAGTGGCCGGGAGCTTTAATGCAGGGAAACTTAAATCAGTTTTACCTCATTTCTACCAGCATGTTAAATGTGCAACCAGAGGGGGAAAAAAAACTCTAGACCACCTTTACTCCACACAGACACATGAAAAGCTCTCCCTCGCCCTCCATTTGGAAAATCTGACCATAATTCCATCCTCCTGATTCCAGCAAAAATTAAAGCAGGAAGCACAGGTGACTCGGTCAATAAAAAAGTGGTCAGATGAAGCAGATGCTACGCTACAGGACTGTTTTGCTAACACAGACGGAAATATGTTCCGGGATTCATCCGATGGCATTGAGGAGTACGTCACATCAGTCAATGACTTCATCAATAAGTGCATTGATGATGTCATCCCCACAGTGACCGTACGTACATACCCCAACCAGAAGCCATGGATTGCAGGCAACATTAGCACTGAGCTGAATGGCCGACCTGCCACTTTCAAGGAGCAGGACTTTAATCAGGTAGCTCATAAGAAATCCACCCTACGTCGAACCATCAATCAGGCAAAGCATCAATACAGAACTAAGATCGAATCGTACTACACACTCGTTGGTGTGCTCCGACACTCATTGGATTTGGCAGAGCTTGCAAGCTATTACAAACTACAAAGGGAAGCACAGCTGAGAGCTGCCCAGTGACACAAGCCTACCAGACGAGCTAAATTACTTCTTAACTCGCTTCGAGGCAAGTAACACTGAAACATGCATGAGAGCATCAACTGTTCCGGACGACTGTGTGATCACACTCTCCGCAGCCTATGTGAGTAAGACCTTTAAACAGGTCAACATTCACGGATTACCAGGACGTGTACTCCGAACATACGCTGACCAACTGGCAAGTGTCTTCACCGACATTTCCAACCTCTCCCTGTCTGAGTCTGTAATACCAACATGTTTCAAGCAGACCACCATAGTCCCTGTACCCAGCAACACTAGTTTAACCTGCCTAAATTACTACCGACCCATAGCACTCATGTCTGCAGCCACATCAGCACCATTATCCCAGAAACCCTAGACCCACTCCAATTTGCTTTACCGCCCCAACAGATCCACAGATGATGCAATCTCTATTGCCCTCCACACTGCCCTTTCACAGGCGCATGTGACAAACACAATTTGATTTCATTTTGTATTGATGGCTTCCTTTTAAAAGGTTCTCTGGATTTTTCACTGTGGAATATGGACCCCGTCTCCAGTTTCATATCTAACATCCTACAGTCACATATTTTATAAACTCGCAACATGAGGCAGTTCATAATGGTGTGCAAATTTGTTTATTTAAGTTGGCATAGCAGCAGTCCCAAGGACAGCGGTCTTGGGACTAGACTACAAAGTGAGGCAATACCACAAAAAACACAGTAGATGGCAGTGTTTTTACTTTTCACTTTCACTTTCACAGCACAGATGTTGTAGGATTTCATAAATGGATTGTTGCAGTGTGAGTTACACTTGCTTGTAAAGACAGCTATAACTGTTTTTGACATCCATCTTATAACTTGAATGAAAAAAAACACTGGATTGACTTTTCGCATGTGCAAATTTGATCAACAAGAGCGTAATAAACTTGGTCTTTCCATGAAAAGAGTGCCTTTTGAGTCACCTTGATTTTTTTCAGTAGAAATGGTGCAACAATATTGAATTTTATACTTAATTAAGTGCCCTGTAACATAGATATTTATATAGATATTTATATTATAAAAAATGTCCTTCCTCATGTTTTCCATCTAGGAAGATTTTAACCCACTTAACCCCACATTTCCACAAGTTTGTTGCTTTGACAAAGTCATTTCAGAATTGTGTTTGGTTTTGTTTTGAAACTTGCATTCAATTGCCCATCCCTGTTGCACACGACAAGCTTCCATTCCCCATGTCACGAGGGGATTCGTGGCTCATTTAATGGGGCGGTGCAGTCGAAAATGTGATTTCCAGTTTATTAGGTACGCCGCCCTGTTCACGAAAATGGTTTGCTTCTACAGATAGTGAGTCACGTGGCCATGGCTATATAATACAGGCAGAGAGTCATTCAGTTACTGTTCGATTAAATGTTAGAATAGGAAAAACCAGTGACCTAAGTGACTTTGAGCATGGCATGATCGTCAGTGTCAGGCGTGCCGGTTCCAGTATCTCAGAAACGTCCGGCCTGGGGACATCGCCAGGCGATATAAGTTTATAGACCAATAACAAAGAGTTTTTTCCCTCTTCTCTGCCAATAACAGCTGGTTTTTCAGGTTACACATGCCTCCCATTAGGCTCCTCCAATTAGACGCCGCTCTCAGACCATTCCAAAACAGTCCGAGCAAAAATGTTGCTTGAGAAATTGCATTTGCGAAGAAGCTATTTTTGTTTCTTTTTGACAATTTTAATTGAAAACAATCACTGTAAGGTACTTAATCGTTACCCTGCAATGATTTTATATTGAGCTAAAAATGGCTGCATTTGACCTTTAAGATGAACTCTTAATGTAACCTTTTGAGACGGGACAATATTTCTTTCATTAAGTTGAACATATGCTCTTTATGAATTAGGTGAAATAAATTGTTCGTTTTTTTTAACCAAATGACACAACCCAAAGGGCACTCACTATATTGGTGGAATGACCCAACTAGCCATGTAAGAGACCCAATTATCCAGTGCTTTATAATCCATAGAGATGCTGGTGGTCATAAACATGATTCTGTGAATGTGGAATAAGTTTAAGATGTGAGGAGCAGACAACAGTCTGACTGCAGGACATGAAGGGGAGCCATGCTTTCACTCAAACACAACAACAGTTTGACTCCCAATGCCCAAGCCCAGGGCTACATCTGAGGCAGGGCTGCACCGGGCAGAACTGTATCAGGACAACCTCCAAAAGGACCAACCAGACCTCGGTACCTATTCAAAATCATTCAAATACTTTGATCCTTTGCTTTAGTCTTCCCGGAGTGCCAGTTGGAAGGGTTTAGTGAAGTTGTAGGACCATTCTATAGGTTCATTAAGCCAGGCACGGTCAACCAAGCACAAATAAAGTGTTTAAATTATTTTAAATAGTATTTGGACCCAGGTCTGCCCTGGGACAAGGATAATGTTTTTGCCTCCTTTCCTGGTTTTAAACATGATGCATCAGCTTGACAAATGTTATTGGGTATACAAAATAAAAAAGTGCCTTAGATGTCAATTATACATCCTATAGTAACAACATGAGTATAACATTTAATAGGTGTTAAAGCCCCCCCCCCCCCCTGAATATCTTTATGGAGATTCCCAGTACACCATAGATAGTGTTCTTCATAGGATGTTTCATTGTATTGCAATAGCTTTGCAGGCTGTCTTTGTTGTGAGGGGAAAATGGCTGAAGATGGAGCCATACTGGATGGCCGTCGTTTTACAAGCTCCAACCCAACTTTGCCCTTTTGTGATTCATTTTTGGTTTATTATTTCTTTAGTTTCATGGAATGTATACGCTCATTTTTTTTTTTATAACCGACAACAACCGTTGAACATTAGATCGGAAGTTGCCCCAGTTCTACTTAGGCTTTGACTCATCTGCCCGGGGCTCTCTCTACAATTCCGACCCAATTTCTTTGGCCTACCCAAGAGGAAACGCTGCCATTATAGAGGCAAGAGAGGGGGGATCCTGGTGAGATTAAGGCGGAGGGAAAACCGGCCACCTCTTCCCTCCATTCACTTGATAATAAGATGGATGACCGCCGATCGCAGATGTGCTACCAACGGGACTCTCGGAACTGCAATAGTCTTTGCTTTTCAGAAACCCAGCACTCGGACAAGATACACCCCCACGGCTATCCAACTCGAAAGATTGTCCGTTCACCGGGCGAACAGGACAGTGTAGTCGGGGAAATCGGGGGGGGGGGGGGGGGGTGTTGCCTCTACATCAACTCCGACTGGTGTGCTAATTCCAGCTCGGTGGAAGTGTCAACCCACTGTTCACCTGCCTTGTAATACCTGATGATCAAATGCCGACCCTTCTACCTCCAGCTGTTATTGTGACCGGTATATACATTCCACCTCAGGACAGTAAAAATAAGAAGCAGGTGCCTAAAAACTGTACAAGACTACAAACAAGCAGGAAAACCTACACCCAGAGGCTGCCTTCTGGTTGCCAACTTCCATCAACATCTCTCCAACGTCACTAGGGGCGATAAAGTTCAAGACCACTGCTATTCTACCCACAAGCAAGCATGCAAGGCTCTCCCTCGTCCGCCGTTAGGTTAATCAGATCATGACTTTGTTCACTTGCTTCCTGTTTAAAAGCAGAAGCTGAAACAGGAAGTACCCGTGATTCGCTCAGTTGAGAAATGGTCAACAGAATCAGAGGTTATTCTACAGGATTGCTTTGCTCGTGCTGATTGGTGTATGTTTCAAGACTCCGCTGATAACATTGACGAGCTAACCACCTCCGTCACCGGCTTCATTAGACAATGCATAGGCAATGTTGTACCCTCGGTGACGGTTCGCTGCTTCCCCAATCAAAAGCCCTTGATTAACACAGATGGCACTAAAGTAAAGAACAAGGCTACCGCACACAGAGCTATCTTAGACAACCCTGATGCCACAGCCAAGGACAGGAATAAGTACAATAAGTCCTGCTATGACCTCCGCAGAGTCATCAAACGAGCAAAAGGACAATATAGGGATAAGGTGGAATCATATTACACAGGCTCAAATGGCAGCCACATGTGGTAGGGGCTATAGTCCATTACTGCTCACAAAGGAAGGCCCAACCGTGATCTGTCCAACGATGCCTCTCTGCCAGACGAACTCAAGTCATTTTATGCACGCTTTGACAACAACAACATCGAGCCTGGGTTGTGAGGACTGTCACCGACCAAGAGGATTGAATGATCTCGCTCTCTGAGGTCAACGTGAGAAGAGTTTTTAATCAGGTCAACACACGCAAGGCAACTGCAGTATTCCAGGGCGAGTTCTCAGAGCATGCGCAGAACAGCTGGCAGGCATATTTTCACCCTCTCCTTGTCCCAGTCTGTAATCCCCACGTTTTAAGATGACCACAATCATTCCTTTTCCTAAGAACTCGAAGGCTTCATGCCACAATGACTACCGCCCTGTAGCACTCACTTCTGTAATCATGAAGTGCTTTTAGAGGCTGGTTATGGCACACATTAACTCCGCCATCCCAGCCACCCTAGACCCACTGCAATTTGCATACCGCCCCAACAGATCATAGACAACGCAATCTCAATTGCTCTTCAAACTGCCCTCACCCACCTAGATAAGAGGAATACCTATGTGAGAATGCTGTTCATTGATTACAGCTCAGCGTTCAACACCATTGTCCCCTCCAATCTCGCTATCAAGCTTAGGACTCAAGGTCTGAACACCTCCCTCTGCAACTGGATCCTGGACTTCCTGACAGGCCGACCCCAGGTGGTGAGGGTAGGCAACATCACCTCTGCCACGCTGACACATAACATAGGGGTTGCTCAGGGGTGTGTGCTTAGTCCCCTCCTGTACTCCTTGTTCACCCACGACTGCATGGACACGCACGACTCCAACACCACCATCACGTTCGCTGACGATACGTGGGTGGTAAGCCTGATCACCGGCGACAATGAGTCAGCCTGAAGGGAGGAGGTAAGTGACCAGGCAGTGTGGTGCCGGACCATCAACCTCTCCCTCAACGTCAGCAAGACCAAAGAGCTGATCGGGACTTACAGGAAAAGGGGGGGGGGACTTAAAATTGTCCAAACATACACACGCAGTCGTGAAGAAGGTGGGACAATGCCAGGCTGAAAATGTTTGGCATGGGCCCTCAAAACCTCAAAATGTTCTACAGCACTTCCATTGAGAGCACATTGACTGACTGGTCACTGCTTGGTATGGCAATAGCACTGCCCTCGATTGCATGGCGCTACAGGAGGTTGCGTGGACAGTCCAGTACATCACTGGGGCAGAGCTACTTGCCATCCAGGACCTCTGTATCAGCTGGTGTAAAAAGAAGGCCCCAAAAATTGTTAAGGACTCCAGCCACCCAGTCCATAGACTATTATCTCTGCTGCCACACGGCAAGAGGTACCGGTTCATCAAGTCTGACAAGCTCTTGAACACCTTCTATCCCCAAGCAATACGACTGATAAATAGTTAACAAAATAGCTACATGGACTATCTGAGTTAACATCGTATCTTTATGGACCTTTAATTTCAATGTTTGCCCTGTCTCTATGCACACTCACAGGGCCCTTCACACTCACACACACTGTCACTCCAACACACACACAAACACGCCATAATTTGCCCACTTGCTCATAATATGCACATACATGTATACTGACTCTACACACCTGCACAACCACTGACATACAAGCTGCTTTCTACTCTGTGTACCTTACATCCTGTTACCTAGTCCCCTTTACCCCTCTACATACGGTATCTACCTCCATCACTCCAGTATTCCTGCACATTGTACATATGGTATTGGAACTGACTTTAAAAAATGATTTCCTGTATGTAGTATGCTTACTTACTTACTTGATTGTGTATTCCATATTTCTTATTCTTATTTCTCATGTGTTTTTTTCTAGTGATACATTGATATTGATTACTGCATTGTTGGGTTTTGAGTTTGCAAGGAAGGCATTTCACTGTACGTGTGCACGTGACATTAAAACTTGAAAGTTGAAATCTAAAATGTGTGCACTGTTAGTGTAATGAGTAATAAATAACACGAGTGGATAAACATCTGTCAGTGGATACAGGGTGCCTGGGGCTTCCTGCACACTTTATCACACACAGGGAGAGAGAGAGAGCGAGAGAGAGAGGTCTGCTTCTGAAGACGTAGCCAAGAACCAAACCAATAACACATTAAGACTGCGTGTACAGGGACGTCTCTCTCTGTTTTCCTCTCTCTCACTCCCTCTTCTCCATAGCAATGGCAGACACTAGGGAGCAGTTCTGGAATATTTGAGATGCAACTAGTGTTAAAGGGATAAGTCACACAATTCATTAACGTGCCTCGTATTATGGACACCTAGAAAGTAGTCTTCCCCGAAGAATCAGCAATCCAATATTTTGTGTTTTTTTGTTGCTAAGCCACATGTTGGCTACCTGGACTATTTGCATTGTTTGATTACACTCCAAATATCAAGCCTGAATCCCAAACAGATTGAATTGAGCAGCTGGGAGAATCTTGGGTCGTTGAACTGAAGCCACACGACAAGTGATGAAGTCCAAGAGCAAACAATGTCCTCAAAGGTCGCCACCCACAAGTGTTCACGAAGGTGACTGCAGTGAAGATTTAGATGAAGTGATCTGTTTTCAGTCCTCAACATTCCTTGGTACGAAACGTGCCAGAATAAAAGGTCATGAGGGAGCAGACAGTAAACTACAGTCGTATGTACGGGAGTATGAAGCAGCATGTTGAGTATGAAATGTGCCATCTCAGAAGAAAACCCAAGTGATTTAACAGCTGGATTTCGACAAAGAGTACTGTCTCTATTGACCTGGCAAGAAAGGGCAGCAATCCAAAAGACTCCCTACGCTGCTGTTGACATATTCTAAATATGGTCCGTATTATTCTCTATCGTTGTTTATGTTCGTTTTCTGTGCCAACCATTTGTGGAATCCGAGGCAGAGTGAAATAAAACCATAATACTTCCAAACCGCAGAATGGTAGACCTTAGCACACTGTTGTGAAATGTGGCTTCCTTTGAAAGCTGTGAACAATTTCTGGCATGCGTACTTGCATTCAACCTCCTCTTCTTTCAGTGTAGCCAAGAGGGTCATTCTCTCGCTTACAGCTGCTGAAGCAGAGGGACTGTGTGAGGCATATTGTTCAAACTATTATGTAGGTGGCTGTTGTAAAACCAACCAGAAACCATTGTAGGTGGCTCAGTATAGAAATCCCTGTAGGTGGCTCAGTATAGAAATCCCTGTAGGTGGCTCAGTATTCTCAGCAGACTGAAAGAGCAGACCAACTGGGCACACCACGTCATCTCAATGGATAATTGGATAATTGGGATAATTGTGGATAATTGTGTAATATTTGGTTGAGACGTTGACCAATGAGACTACAATGAAACCTACATTCCAAAAGTTAGTTTAATTTCCAATGTGTTATCACTATGCTTTTCAACCATTCGAAAGCACAGCAAAGTTCAAATGGGAATACAATGTCAGACAGTTTGTATATTTATACAGCAGATTGACGTTTATTCACAGTGCTTCTTCTAATGACCTGGATTGGAGTTGAGATTACATTCGAAATCCATGGTTCAAGTGATCAATGCTGTTCGAGATTCTGCACAGACTATTACAGCAATTGTAAAGGTCTCCACAGACCTGCAACGACCTATGCATGCTATCTTGAACATGCACGCTTTATATGATCACGTAAGAATAAATGTATAGTTACAGTAATCTCAAAATGTGCCCATGGATGTGTTCCTCATTTTAAAGTTGAATGTCACATAGTTTGTAACATTACGCTACGTTGCGCTATTTACTGTATTACCAAAAGTAATATTCAATGATGTTCGGTTAACAACACAACCAAATAACAACATTTAAAGGAGATGTATCTACAGCTTGGATAGTTGTGTGCCACTAGCTTCATTTCCATTCTTTAACTTAGTTTATTTTGTTAAAGGATGGGAGAATTGAATCCAGAAAAATGTAATTTGTTACAGTAATATTCCTAAAGGTCTCTGACAAATGATATATTCCTGGCTTGTGTGGATATTTGACTATATGCTGGTTATTTAGAGTCGAGACTAGAGTGTTGCTCCTGCCCTGACACACGTGCACCTCCCGACTGAAGAAGGGAAGGAGTTGGGCTGGAGGGTCGTAGATGCAGCTGCTCCTCTCTTTCTGCCTCTCTCTCCTGCACATAGGCTATCAAACATAATCCAAATTAAGACATCAATGGGAAGCTATAAAATGCTTTTAAAATATCAGTGAATGGGGTAATTAGGATTGGGCAGGGCTCTGTAGTAAGTATGAACACCGGATCTCTATTGAGCTGATAAGTAGAGCCTCTCCATACTTAGTATGCATCCCAAATAGCGCCCGATTCCCTATACAGTGCACTACTTGTTACCAGAGCCCATATGGAGTAGGGTTCCATTTGGGACATGCCCTTAGACTATGGAGACAAAGGCAGTGTCTTTGTAAAGCTGGAGTGGATGATAATGTACCGTGTATGCAGTACTTAAGCCTGCTTGGTTGGCATGTGAATTAATACTGTTTGAACATTGAGTGATCTTAATTGCATTGAGAATGGAGGGGTTCGGTGCACTACGTACCAATTAAGTCTATGGGGGCGTGCCGGGTGGGGAGGTACTTTGCCCCCGAGGGCCACTGTGGAGGCAATAGTTATCCCGACTGTATCATGGCTATGCTATGTTTACGGATGACTTCAAGAGACAAAAATCAAGGAGGTATAATACCATGTATGAGTAGTGAACCTGATGACAAACCCCCTTTCAGTCATACTCATATCTGTGATATCAAAGATCCCTCCTGAAATGATTGATATTGTATGTTGCATTGCTGCGATTTGTGAGACAATCTGTTCGAATTCTCACTTCCAAAACCATTATAATGTTCTGATAATACTGTAGGGACACCAGGATGTGTCATCATTTCTCCTTTCCAGATGACGTTCAGAGAGAGGAGCCAACCAACCAGTTGAGAGAACGCAGAGCATCAAAATGTAACACTTCCTTAATTACAGATTAGAAAGCATCTGGTTCATTGAACAACGTTCTGCTGCTTATTTCATGTCAGTCCTCCCCCCATGCTGGGTGCATGCTCCCTGCATTCTCCCTGCAGCTCAGATCAGATCTGCCTGAAGGAGCAGACCAGATGGATATGATCATTTACCACATCCAAATCAACCGCCTCTATATGAGCTGTGTACGCGCGGGTTTGTTGATTGTTTCACTACTTTTTTTCCAAAGCAGAGGTCTATAAGCAACAAAGACTCATATTGATAATCTATATAAATATATGGATCATCAAATCATATTAAAATGTATATACATGGAAGCATTTTATGTAAGATATACTAAAAGTTTGATCCAGGGTCAAAGGCCAAATATCCATGAATAATTTGTCATGATCAATAGACCTGAAGATGATCAAGATGAACAAAGCTAAACTTCTCAGGCAACAAATAGCTCATCGACCACTTCAGAGTCATTTATCTCAAATCAAATCCAATCAAATTGTGTTTGTCACACGTGAATACAACAGGTCTTACCGTGAAATGCTACTTACAAGCCCTTAACCAACAACGCAGTTCAAGAAATAGAGTTCAGAAAATATTTAAGAAATAAACGAAAGTAAAAAATTATATAAAAGTAACTCAATAAAATAACAATAACGAGGCCATATACCGGGGGTACTGGTACCGAGTCAATGTGCGGGGCTGCAGGTTAGTCGAGGTAAGTTGTACATGTAGGTAGGGGTAAAGTGACTATGCATAGATAATAAACAGCGAGTAGCAGCAGTGTAAAAACAAAGGGGGGTCAAGGGGGTCAATGTAAATAGTCTGTGTGGCCATTTGATTAATTGTTCAACAGTCTCATGGCTTGGTGGTAGAAGCTGTTAAGGAGCCTTTTGGTCCTAGACTTGGCGCTCTGGTACCGCTTGCCATGCGATAGCAGAGAGAACAGACTATGACTTGGGAGACTGGAGTCTTTGACAATTTTTAGGGCCTTCCTCTGACACCGCCTAGTATATAGGTCCTGGATGGCAGGAAGCTTGGCCCCAGTGATGTACTGGGCTACACTTGTATAGTTTCCTGCTCCTTAAGATAATTGTCACTGTGCCCTGGGGGTGGAGGGCATTTTCAGCTAGATAACCTGCAAGGTCGATGATCTGCCTGTATGTGCATTGCATGGGTTTATTGTTAAGTCATTAGCCTACTACTTTCGTTAATAGGGGTGTTATTCTCTGAGACAATATAGGGAATCATTTGATGTAATTTTTTTTGTTGATATTGGGATCATCTCTATTTTGGACAAAGTTGATGACTACGCAAGATGTATACCAATCATTCGATCCAGGGCCAAGGGCCCTCTATAACAAGCGAACAACATTTAACCCTTTAACCCTGGAGGTGTTGTGTTTCCACAGCCTGCCTGCAGTTTATATTCATACATAGACCCGTTCAGAACCATTTATCTCAGGTGATTTCCTACTCCGAGTGATAATTGTTGCGGTGCCCTGAGGGTGGTAAGTATTTTCAGCTAGCTAATCTGTGAGGTCGGCGATCTCTATCAACAAGTGTTTATCTCTTGCAATCTGGAACCCGTTAAAACAATTCGACTCGACGTAAACACTTTGACTTCTCTCTCAAGATTAATCTCCAATGACAGACTTCAGTAAAGGAGAAAAATATTGTTTTGTCCATCATCCAGACTGACCGGATGAATAACACAGAAAATGACAAAAAAAATGACATTACTCTCTTTCAAAGACAGAAAACACCTATACAGTCCTAGCTCAATAGCCAGAAGGGCTTACAACTCTATAGCCTTCCAACCCTACAGCCTCACAACTTTCCAACCCTGAAGCCCAACAGCCCTGATTCTCTACAACCCTAACCGGGCCCTCAGATCAAAAATACTTCAAAGTGCCTCATCTAACTATACTCTCAGTGCCACCACATCAGACAGACACAGTCACCAGCAAAAACATGAGACGATAGTCAGTTTTTAAGGCCTATGAGCTAAACAGTGGAACAAACTACACAACAGATTTCCCTGGTAAACAGTGTGGCCAACAGGCATTCTATAAAGGGCCGGGCAAATTATCGACACCATCCAGTGAGTACGCTCTGTGCAATATGCCATGGATCTATGGCTTTATGAGCAAGCGCCCCACTCTCACATAACGCCTAGGGCATGATGTATATCTAGCTTAACGATGGGGTGCTAATTATCAAGATTGTGACCACAATGCTGTCGAGATGGAAGCAATTTTAGCAGGAGTAATTTGCGGGTTCAAATCTTGGCTTCAGCAAACTTCAATATCTTACGGTGAACTAGGATCGTGTGAGAAAGAATGGAGAGAACATGGAGTCCCAATCTTTGGTCTAACGTCCAAGTGAGGTGAATAGACAGTAACAATGAGCCTTAGAGAAACAGGCCAGTAAGCAGAGGGTTGCCGGTTCAAGTCCCAGTGCTGACTGGATATATTTGGTGGGAGTGAGCTGTTAACCAAATCTGCCATCAGTATAAATCTGACTATATCAGGTGCCACCAACTACCATTGTGCCCTTAAGCAAAGCACTTAACTTGCTTCAGGGGCGTTGCTCTGTGGCTGATCATGTGTTGCCTTATCCTGGTGACCAGGGACAATCTTAGTAACACTGGCTTGTGTAGCAGATGGGGATCTGTGAAACTCAATCGTCACCTTGAACTGTCTCCACTTGCGATGCTTGATAGATAGCTTTTTCGCGGAGCGACTGGTTCAGACTCTTCAGGAGGGTGGTCAGATGTGTTTGAGAAGCAGAGATCCTGTGTTCAAGCCTCAGTATGACCCGAATCAGGAGGAAGCGGTACTTGCCAAGAAAGCAGCGTGACGTCCTTTACACTTGCAGTCAATATCGCATCAGTGGCGTATATTCATGCGCGCCGAGGGAAACCAGGCTTCCCACAAAATAATGCAAGAAAACAAACAATAATAACATAAATCATGTATCGTCCATCTCTCTGTGTTTCATCATTTTCCTTCAATTCGCCTGAGGGTGAATGTATCTCACAGGAGAAAGCATCCGAGCGAGAGGAACAGCGCCCCCTGTCTCTCTACGTGTAGGCCATCTGTCTGATACTGTCTGGTCCAAAAAAGTACGACATTGTTGCCTGTAGCGTTGAATGCAAGGGAAGCCAGCGATTATTTTGCCACCTCTGACAAAAAAAAAGTACAAAAAATGTGCCAATCTGCGTTGAGTTAAACTGAGCGAGCTCAACTGTGAATGGTCCTGACGGGGAAAATAAAAGTGTCATGGGAAGCCAGCTTGGATTTGGCATTACTCCTATCAAATCACTCTTATCAAATTGCTTTGATGGGCATACATCATTAACAGAAACAACTTGAATTGTTGCACCTCGTTGTTGTTGTTGTCCTCCGGTGGCTAGCTAGCTAAAATTGTCCCTTTACGAAATTAACCAAGGACACAGATTGGGATTTGGACTTGTGGTTTTACTTAATTCTCCATACTGGCCAATGATTATAATAGCAATTCTGATCCAACCATTAATTCATACATTGTCCTGCCCCTTTCCTGAGAGGATTTAAGTTCAATATGTACAGTAGCTGGATGTACAGTAGCAGACTAACGTTAACTAGGGTTTCTAGTGAGCAAGCATTTTTAGAAAGGTAGCCCAGGACACATAAAAATATAGGTGTGTACTGTATGTACTGTATGGCATAGTGGTAGACGTTTCCTCAACATGAAAGCAAGGAGGATGGCATTGGCGGTTCTCTACAAGTAGGCTGGATCAACATGTTTTCTACTTGCAGGAACGCGCGCGCACGCATGCACACACGCAAGGAGAAATCAGAACCATGGACAGCCACGTCATATTTAGTTTATATTGATAGGACTACATTAGTTTCACTGTATCAGACTAAGCAGAGGTGATTTGGTGATGCCGAAATGTGGAAGTTGCTGGAATAGTTCAGGCAGCTGCTGTTTTCTTTGCAACTTGCTATGGTTCTAAATCAATAGTTGTTTGGTGGTCCGAAAATGTCGGAAACAACTGTCTGGTACATGCAAAATGCATCGTGGACTTCACCGGAGAGAGGTTGCTATTCGGTTTTGAGATAAACCAAAGGTGTGGTTGAATTTATTCTGCCACTGTCTTATTATTGTCTCTGACTTTAGGCCTATATATCATGGTCGCAAGGTATATGAATTAACAGCAAACAACGATGGCTTCCCCAGTGATTTTAACCACGCACCGTTACTGTATGGCATAACCCATAACTCTACTCTATACATCAAACTCTTCGAAATATACATTTGTTATTCAGTCAGATGTATTTTGACACTGAAAAACAAGCAGACAGACATCAGTCATAACATTTACCAATATCATGTTAGGGGTCTAGCCTATGCATTCTTTGTATGAATACTTGATGTAACAATATGTATATATGTTGTATTACTATGTCTGCCCTCTAAATAACGTTTTAATGTCTAGCTGTTTAGAATTTCAAACAATTTCTGCTATCTTCGCAGCCGATGTCCTCGTTTAAGCTTATTCTCACCAAGTGGCCAAGAATGGAATTGACCCGGAGAATATTTATGTCGAAACCCAGTGTCTAATTTGGGAATGTCTAATTGGCGTTTTGGATCCATCAAAAGTAAAGCTGAGAGGAGAGCCCTGCCCTTAGATGGCTGGCTCGCCCTTTGTGATGCGGCTTTCAGCAATGAGCCTCTGTGTGTAATGTCATGTAATTTTATCCATCCATAGCCTAGCATACTGCACACACAGCTCACACAAAACGGTACCTTGCCTTGAATGATGATAATTTGATTTTTGCGCGCAACTTGGGCATTCTCTCTTGCGCGCTATATTTGTCACGAGAGGCTGTTTCAATCAAAAGTAGATGTTTGAAAAGTACCCATTTTTTCGGGGTGGATTAATCAATGGACCTAATAAGACTTCGATGGAAACTATTGATTCCGATTTTGGCACTCATGGAAAAGGACTAAAATACTATTTTCGGCCATGCCATAATGGTTATAATACTGGTTTTGTTATTGTTGAATTTGATGCATCCCAGTCACCAAAAGCCCCGTTATTCTATGACGCTTAGGACATCTACTCCACAGCATCAGAGCTTTAACCCGAGGCAGCGCAGGGATGCTGCGGGGCGTGGGGGAGTGTACGAGCACCTTGGGGGAGCACCGAGACACAGAAAGTTGTACTGTGCCACAAAGTATCACTTACAAATACATCCCAACGGGAGAATAGACGGGACCCTGGAGGAGAATAACCCTTTCAGTGAGTACAATATAACTTACTCTCGTATATTTATGCCTTGTTAAATGCTATGCATGTGACGTTTATGTTCAGCCACTATATAGGCTATAGCCGAATAAGAATAGCCTGTACAGAAACACTTTTAAAGTAGGCCTGGATATATCATGTAAACAAGAACACTTCTTACCAATTGCGCACGTTATTATGCTGTTGGTTTTTCTGCCCGTCACGAATGCATTGGTAAATTGGAGTGATCAGAAGGCAACTTCAAAAAGTGAAGACAGAAGCATGGTTGTAGAGACACTACAACTCTACATTATAATAGCATTGTTATTACATTGCCATGGCGTTTGGTGTCGCAGGAAATGAGAATGAATACCTTTTTCCGTCCAGGCATATTGGAGATAGCAGCAGTGGATGTGGGAGTGGTGGTGATTAAAGGACTGTTCTCTGATAGATATCTGGCCATGAACGAAAAAGGAGGACTATATGCATCGGTAAATGTGGCATGATCGCTGAGGTCTTTCTCTGTCTGTCTGTCTGTCTGTCTGCCTCTCTCTCTCTCTCTCTCTCTCTCTCTCTCTCTCTCTCTCTCTCTAATAATTGGATAATTGACTACCATTCATGTTCAGTCTCATTTTAATATAACATATTCATAAAGCTTCCGTTGTAATGCATTTGGTTTCAACTAAATGTCTCTTTTCTCAGGCTGCCTTCAACCAGGAGTGTGAGTTCATGGAGCGGATCCATGAGTTAGGCTACAACACGTACGCCTCTCGCAACTACCAGACAACCCCTCCCTCCACCTCAACAGGAAGCAGCAGCAGGCGAAGGGCGAGCGCTGAGAGGCTCTGGTACGTGTCAATCAATGGAAAGGGCCGGCCAAAGCGTGGCCTGAAGACTCGCAGGACAGAGAAGGCCTCCCTCTTCCTGCCCAGGGTCCTTGGCCACAAGGACCATGACATGGTTCACCTGTTGTTCAACAGTAGTCTCGGGTACAGACAGACTGCCCTCAGACTTGCAGGAAAGACAGGGCCACGGAGACAGAGACATGTTTCCATATCCAGGCAGTTTGATGACTAGTCTGACTCATGTCATTCCACACTGCCCAAAGCCTGACTACCTACCTACCTGATGACTGAGAGATACCTGGTGACTGAGAGATACTGAGAGATACCAGGACGCCTTTCCCTCCTTTAAACTGGCATAATGATACTGTTGGAATAATGTACAACCTTATATAGAGATTGCATGCATCATACTGTCTTGTGAATAAAGTGGTCAATGTCTTGAATGTATCTTTGTACTGTTATTGTTAACTCACATTATCGGAAATACATGCAGTTAATGTCCCGTGTAATTATTCTTGAGGACCATTCCATACAAAGATGTCTGGAAGGATGCATGTGGATTACTCAATAATATGTTATACAAAAAGCACATTGGTCTAATAATTGTCCTCTGTAGCGCAGTTAGTAGCTTTTGATGCATTCAACGCCAGGATTGTGGGTTCGATCCCAGCTGGGACCACCTATATGAATGCAGGCATGACTGTAAGTCACTTTGGATGAAATCATCTGCAAAATTATGTATATACAGTATATATATACTGTGCATTCGGAAAGTAATCAGCCCCCTTTTCCACATTTTGTTAAGTTACAGCCTTTTTAAAAAATGTATGAAATAAATAAAAAATCGGATCAATCTACACACAACACCCCCTAATGACAAAGCAAAAACCGCTTTTTATAATTTTTTGTTAATAAAAAAAAAAACAGAAATACCTTATTTTATTTAAATAACTATTCAGACCCTTTGCTTTGAGACTCGAAATTTAGCTCAGGTGCATCCTGTTTCCATTGATCATCCTTTAGATGATTCTACAACTTGATTGGAGTCCGCCTGTGGTAAATTCAATTGAATGGACATGATTTGGAAATGCACACACCTGTCTATATAAGGTCCCACAGTTGACAGTGCATTTCAGAGCAAAAACCAAGCCATGAGGTTGAAGGAATTGTCCGTAGAGCTCCGAGACAGGATTGTGTAGAGGCACAGATCTGGGGAAGGGTACCAAAAAATGTCTGCAGCATTGAAGGTTCCCAAGAACACAGTGGCCTCCATCATTCTTAAATAGAAGAAGTTAAATAGAAGAAGAACCATCAAGACTCTTCCTAGAGCTGGCCGTCTGGCCAAACTGAGCAATCGGGGGAGAAGGGCCTTGGTCAGGGAGGTGACCAAGAACCCGATGGTCAAGAACCTCAGTTCCTCTGTGGTTATGGGAGAACCTTCCAGTAGGACAACCATCGCTGCAGCACTCCATCAATCAGGCCTTTATGGTAGAGTGGCCAGACAGAAGCCACTCATTAGTAAAAGGCACATGACAGCTCGCTTGGAGTTTACCAAAAGGCACCTAAAGGACTCAGACCATGAGAAAGAAGATTCTCTGGTTTGATGAAATCAAGATTGAACTCTTTGGCTTGAATGCCAAGGGCAAAGTACAGAGAGAACCTTGATGAGAACCTGCTCCAGAGTGCTCAGGACCTCAGATTGGGGTGAAGGTTCACCTTCCAACAGGACAACGGCCCTAAGCTCACAGCCAAGACAACGCAGGAGTAGCTTTGGGACAAGCAACTGAATGTCCTTGAGTGGCCTAGCCAGAGCCCGGATTTGAACCCGAACATCTCTGGAGAGACCTGAAAATAGCTGTGCAGCGACGCTCCCCATACAACCTGAAAACCTTGAGAGGATCTGCAGAGAAGAAAGGGAGAATCTCCGAGAATACAGGTGTACCAAACTTGTAGCATCATACCCAAGAGGACTTGAGTCTATAATCGCTTCCAAATGTAAACGTGATATTTCAGTATTTATTAAAAAAAAGTGCTAAAATGTATAAAAACTTGTTTTTGTTTTGCCATTATGGTGTATTGTGTGTAGATTGATGAGGAAAGAAAAACAATGTAATATATTTGAATGAGGCTGTAACCTAACAAAATGTGGAAAAAGTAAAGGGGTCTGAATACTTTCCAAATGCACTGTGTATAGACTGCCATTGTGTTGTTAATTTATTTATTTGCCTCCATTACTTGTTATATCATAAACACGTTTTCTGTGTCTTTTTGTATATTGTTTTTTTAGTCTATGAAACTCAAGTTTCAATATTAATTATTCAGTCTCCCGATGTATTTTAGGCTACATTTTTGAAGAATTCTCTTAAAATAAATAGTAAATATATCTATAAAACAATTGAATAATAAAGACTACCAGACTGAAAGTGTTGGGATATGCAGTGTTGAGATTTTTTCTGAACACAGGGCTACTGCTAGCATATTGTGTCAGTTATCATTGCGTTTCATTGGCATGTGGTCTGTGTGATTTCGGAGTTAAGCACAGGATTGGTTCTGTTCTGTTCCTTTGTCGACACTGCACTCTAGAGGCAGCAAGTCAAACATCTTCTCTCTCTTCAGAGGTTCTGTACCCAAGAAATGACATTCCATGAGAGCAACATTACTTTTATCTAAATCTATTGTTCCCCAATGACAACAAAAACATAAAGGTAATTTGTTGTAATGATACAGCAAGAAAGTTGTAGGGCCTGTTAATCTGTTAATCTCAGTAAAGTATTCTCACTTACAAAATGTAACAAGGACGTCACTGATGCAGCACCCTGGCCAGCACAGTGAGGTGATGATAACGCAAAACCACGTGACTGAAATGCAGCACCTTGGAGAGCGGCTGAGAACAGGTAGTCTGGCCTACACGAGAAAACTCTGACGATACTATCAGAAATTCAATAGCCTATCTTAAATTATTATTGCGATATTGGCTCTTCATTGATACAAAAGGTGGGTAGACTACTGTCAACAAACGCTATAGAATATTTATGATAATGTATTAATTTTAGTCTACTTGAGAGTGTAGAAGTTAGATTTTATTTAAAAACATATATATAAGTATTCAACTTTCAGCCCCAAATAATAACGATTATTTTGAATCTATTGAATGAAAAATGTAATATTTTGAAACATCAAATGAAAGAAGACGTCTATAATTTGAGATTATTTGCCACACAAATTCCCGAAATGGTTAGTTTTAGGTATAATTTAACAACAATTAGCCGCGTTGTTTCCACCAGTAATTCCCCAGTTCGAAAGAAAAGAATAAACTTGTGAGCAGGTGCAAAAGTCGTTGCTCCGTGCGTGTCACTTGATACCTCTATGTCATCTCGGTTGGTGGTTGTGTATTACACTGGCTAAGTGACAATAGGCTTTTCATGGTGTGGATGGTCACACATGGGGTTCAAATCTCGAGTGAACCTTTGATATGGGTGTTTTACGCATGGGTACTTCACTCACCGTGGGCCAGAAGTTCAGTCTAATAACAGACAATTTCAACATCCTATGCGTAACGGCTTAGTAGCCTACATTGTACATAAGTGCTTGGCACAGTCTACGGATATTACATTGTGTTAGGTTGATCAGATAGGCAAAAGAGAACTGTATTCGATTAATTTATATAGCTCATCTTCATGGAACAGTAGGAGGCTTGGGTTGATAAGGCCACTAACTGTTTTAAGATTAAACTTATTTGTGCCTTGCATCAACATATTACACGTTTTGTTGATATTGTATGTCTTGAGATACTTGCACCATGTTATATTGTGTCTGATGATTATATTCTGTGCAAGAGAAGCCCGTCCAATATTTTCGGTAGTCAAAAAGTAGAAAATCGTATTAAGAAAGCGGTTGAATTACTTATGGATTCACTTATAGAACTGTCCCCTGTGTAACAGTCTGTTGGCGTTTCAGCTTCCTTTTCTACATCCTGCAATACATTATTTTATTACATTTATTTGATTTCAGTCGATATTGGATTGTTTTAGACAAAGATATCATGCGTAATCCTCCCTGTCGCCTGGACACATCTTGAGGAGTCTGAGAAGTTTGCGCGGCGTCAAGACACAATAGACTAAATAAAGGATGAGCAAAACACGTTGTAGAGGCTACATGTGTCAGCTCACACTAAAATTACAGTGGCAACTACTGCGTTCATTGAGATGTTGTGCATGGTGCGCCCTGCCAGTCGAGATCAGAGCGCACAAGGGGAGGTGGTTTTCTGAGTGACTTTGCGTCGGAGGTAACTAGCGTGCATGTGGATCGAGTTGAGAGCAACCTTTTGTTACAGTAGGTGGCGTGTGATGTCATTTCGGGGCACATATAAGTATCATCAGGAGAGGGACATGGCTATGTCTTGCAACACGACTGACAATTCACAACTCGATCTAAAAGCATCTCGGAATAGAGTAATTCAGCGGAGCCATTTGAAGTAGCCTACAGAAAATACTTCATGCAGACTCAAAAATAAGTTCACTGGAGGCTCAGTCAGTCCCACAGTCTCCACAACTTTTCCGTCAACCTGTGAGCACCACGGACAGGGGAAAGAGGGGTTTGGGCAAAATTGTAAAACAAATTCAAACACGTGAGACCGCACTGACCACACAAGGATGTCTGTCCACGCGTCCTGGCTACCAGTACCGCTGCTGGTGTGGGGACTGGTCTGCAGCTCAGTGCGCACTGCCCCGTTAGCGGGTGTGCAGAACGGCGCTCTTGAGCGGCATTGGGAAACGCTCTACTCGCGATCACTGGCTCGGAACCCATGGGAGAAGAGAGAAATCACCCGGGATGGTGAATATCTTATGGGCATCAAAAGACTTAGGCGTCTCTATTGCAACGTCGGCATTGGGTTTCATATTCAAGTTTTACCAGACGGAAAGATAACTGGAATACATAACGAAAATAGATACAGTAAGTTTAGTTTCATACTTTTATTTAAACCAGCATCTTTGGGCACACGTGTTGGACGCCCCTCTCTTCGTCTGGAAACCTGTTTGTGCCATGTGCCACCACTTTAGAACTTCATATTGTGAGTTTGGGTTGTGTGAATGGGCACCATGCCAACTTCAACATAGTATTGTGTTTAGATTAGGCCACTAGCCAATTGACGTCACGTGTTAGTATTTTCGTCCGATGGCCATGAGGACAGAGGAAGGAGTGTTTTAGCCAAGTAAGATTTCGTCTTCTTTGGGCAACATTGAAAATCGTTTGCGGCTCTGTTTCAACGACATAACAACAAACAAGGCTTTAGTACATGTTTCTGAAGAGTCAAAATAAATCACGGATAGTACCAGATCTGGGGGTTTGGACTTGACGATAACTGTTGGCTACCAGTATATTGGGGTGCAATTGGGTTAGTTATTCTTTACTGACTATCCAGTATAAAGTCAGGACAATTTTCTACTTTTCTTTTCTTCCTACCTAACACATTAGTATTGTATTTTGATACATACATTTGATACATTCCTCCAAGAGAATAACAAAGACTAGACAACATTATTATTATTATTATTATTATTTTGATCTTATGTAAACCATAGACATAACAGTTTGAAGTTTTCTCAGAACTTCATACTGCCAGGAACTCATACTGGGAACTTTAGTGAGGGGAAGTCTATATCATATGTAGCCTAGTTGTCATCTAATGCCAAGGGAGAAATGCACCAATTTCCTTGCAGGGTGTTTTAGTAACAGTTTGAAAATAGATCTAAATAGATCTGTGTCTACTACAGACTTCCTTATCTACTGGATCTATTTTACAAGACTGGCATAAACAATGGATTATACACAACTTTGCTATGGTGTACAGAATAAACCTTTCAGTAATATTCTTTATCTCATTTCAGGTCTCCTTGAGATATCACCTGTGGAGAGAGGGATTGTGACCATCTTTGGAGTACGAAGTGGTCTGTTTCTAGCCATGAACAGCAAAGGGAAGCTCTATGGCTCTGTAAGTGTACATGATGTGTTTTCTGGGACGTATTTCTGGGTCACAACATACTTTATTGCATGAAAGGTCTCCACAGCAAAATGACTGTCAATGTCTTGGCGGGCCTTTACGTGTTTGTAGCTTATGAACTTCATTATAAGCTACATCACAGGTGCGTTCAAAATAACCTTTCCTTTCCTTAGAGTCCATGTACAGTATATGGTATTTCAAAGTAAAGTTGAATTGGGCCACAAAATCCCTAAGTGTTGAGATTGATCTGTGTGATTTGGGTCATTTGCCAACAGAGGTTCGACATCAGCTTCCATATGGCCTGCTGTTCATTGCGTTATTTTATGGTCTCTTAACGTAGACCGTAACCTCTCCTCTCTCATCCTTTCTCTAGGGTCATTACAATGACGAGTGCAAGTTCAAGGAAAGCCTCTTGGCAAATAACTACAACGCGTATGAATCTGCAGCCCACCCAGGGATGTATATTGGACTGAGTAAGACTGGCAAAACCAAAAAAGGAAACCGGGTAACACCAGCAATGACAGTGACACACTTCTTACCGAGGATCTGAATGATTCCAGACAGACTGTGCCTTCAACAGAGGGCAGAGGAGAGAGAGAGAGGAAACAATGCACTTTCAAATGGTTTTTCTAGAGTGAGATATTTAAATAGTTTATTTATGATTCTTGAGACTTTTTATATTTTGGGAAAGTGGAATTACGTAGAAAGGGAACATGAAAAAAATGACAATAGTTTTTTTTTTTTTTTTTTTTTTTTTTTTTTTTTTAAATCTATTGAATGTGCGCTGCTATAAGTGTCTTGAGAGGAGTACATTTTCTTTTTAAACGTCAAATGGATTTTGCACTGTTTTTAAGTTATTGTTGTGCGGCAATGGTTGTGCAGTACGTGTCCTTGTCTTACTTGTGTTACTTTGAAAGAAGTTGCTGGCCCAAGTTTGTCAGAGTTGTCTCTCGGCATCAAAAAGATAGACAATGACGGAAAAGGTCCAAACCATTCAAAGTTAATTACAGGTCCCATGATTAGTCATTTATTGGCCGATACAATGACAATTGGGACTTACAAAAACTCCACAACACAGAAATGGGTTTCTGCATTGAATTTGTCGTGTGGTCTTGGTCAGAGTTGCGTGTGTTATGGCAGTATTTCTACGTCAGAAAGACCACTTGTTATTTTTCCATTCCTAATTGATTTAGTTTTTTACTACCTCAGTGTGGACGTGCAAGCTCCAGGGATTGTGTTGTTGTTTGTTCTGTGTCTTCTACAGTATGTTGTTCTGTCATATTTCTGAGCGTGACATATGACGCTGCCACACTTCTGTGTTTTACAAGTTACAACTTAACCTACACTGTATACCACCGATAAGGTGAACTGGAGGAATTGAGAGGAACCCATTCAGAGAGAGGGAATCTGAGGTTAGAAGGCACATCTATAGTGTACGGTCAGGGTTAAAAGTAACTCTGGTCTAGGGTTGAACTATATTTTTGTTGTTGTATGCATGTATGGTATAAAACTCTTTCATAAATAGTACATGCAGCACACAAATGACTGGACGGTACTTGATTATCAGTAATTTATGACAATTCCACTTTCTTATGTTTTCTGTATTTCAAATATATGTATTGTTGTACTCAATGCCTGATATGTGGTTTTGTAAATCCTTGTGAATTGACTTCCCTTGCAGTTGTCAATAGTAAGAACCCATATTAGCTTTGGGAGTATGTTGCTATTTCAGTTTTTTTTATTCATGCAAACTAAACCAAGAAGAATGTCCTTTCTTGCTGGCACAGAGGATGCAGAAAATGAACAAAAACTGAAACTAGATGTGTTTCTTACTGTGTTCATTCATATGATCCCTTGTGACCTCCTGCAATCAGTTCAACATTATATTATGTTCTCTGTTATGCGTTTCATGTGTATAAAAACTATGTCTGTAGTTTTATACAGGTCCTGTTCAACTTTGTGATGTATGTGCTGTGCACATTATCAAAAAACGTAAAGAAAGTCAATAAATGATGTTCTGCAGCATAGACTATGTAGTGTGGATTGCTTTCTTCCAGAAAGGAGTTCATTGAAAAGTGACGTCTTGATCAACATCAATCTACAACAGACGTGTCTGTGAATAATGCCCCAATTTCGTTTTTAGCGCCTACATAAAATATGAACATATCACAGATCATTTGTCCACACTCATGACCCACAGCACTTTGAGAAATGTAGAACGCCTTTTCAAGTACTGATTGGTGCAATACATAGCCTGGGGGACATAGGCCTATCACACGGTCCCATAACAAGGAAGTGTTATGCAGTGTGCTCTTCTGAATGGTGACTCACACGTATACAGTTCTGACTTCAAACTATGACGCTTCAGTCAGTTTCACTAAATAATGGGGTTCCCCAACTGTGACCATCTTGCAATGCATTTTCAAAACAGACCAAAACAATTGAGACGTGAAAGATGAATAACAATGCTTTTAAACTATCCTACCTCGCATGTGATTTCCATGCATTTTCAGACCTGCAAAATAACATTCATTTAACCTAGAAATTCAGATTGAATTCAGATCTGTTTCACGCTTGTTTCACTCATTGAAACCACGGTGAAACATAGCAGGGTTGATTTCCAAGCTAACTTTCAGTGACACTTGAACTCAAAACCAACGGCAAATCCACACTGGAGGTCACCATGCAGGGTGCGGAGGTCGCCATGCAGATCACTGAGACAATGGGGTAATTTGTATGCTTGGATTTAACATGTTAAAAGCCTGTTGCATTCACACCTCTCTAAAGTGGTAATGCTGCTGAAATCTCATCGGTAAATTGGCTATGCTAATAGGGATAAACACGACTAGATTGTTTTCCTTGTGGCAGGCTGAGACAGTGTGAATGGAGGACAAAGCATTCGTCAATATGAGAGTGTGATTTCAATGAATGAATGCATGTACAGTAGGACAGTAGAGCACCAGTCCCGCCTCCCTCTTTGGGCCCGCTCAGCTTCTATACATACTCTACTTGATTAATCCGCCACTCACTATGTAGTCATAGCTACATTCATAAGGTTACACAGTGACCAGCTCATGTAAATTAGCCTTCTGACAGTTTACCATGCAACATCTACAATGGCCCTAAGCCTTTAGTACGTTCAGAAGATCACAGAGAGAAGTGTCCAATCCCGACACAAGCATTTTGGGCGTCTTCTCTTTTACACCATAAAGATGACAGTACACTGGTACCTTCCCAGCCCAGATGAGAGACCACTAAAAACGGTGTCATTTCTGCACCAATCGTACTGCCATCATCAACACCAACATTTGCACATCACTAGGGTGCTACTTCTACATTGAACAATTCACCTCGAGGGTCTGTTTTATTCCCTGTAATCCTTTCATGTCCTTTAGATGCACAGAGGTCTCAGCAAACTCCAGACAATCCAGGAAACTAGCAACAATGTGTGTGTTAACAGAAAGTGTATTGATTGTAGTTGATTGGTGGTTAAATTGATGGCCTTGGTAAACAAGATGCAGCATGGCTTGGGCAACGGCTGGTATTTGCTAGTAGCTATTTTCACATGATTTTTTCCCTCTCTCTTTTTCAGTGCTAATGCACACACACTGGCTGGGAGGCTAGCAGCAGGGAACAGACAGCCAGGCCTACACATTGACAGCAGGCAGTTGTGAAAAGGCATGTATAATGCAACCGTCCTTTCGCTTCTGTGTCTAAGAGCTCAGGTGTAAAAGGGGGAGGTCCTAAATGCTTACTCCTTTGGCTCGAGTCTAATGTGCTGCCGTCAAAGGGAACACGGAATGGTAATTCCTGAATGCAGTAGTGAACTAATTGCTACAAACTAATATCATCGCTGTAATCCCTAAATAAAGGGCCAACAATAACTCTCCCAGGCCAGGAAACTAGTTAACGATAGTGGATGAAAAATGAAGGATATGTTAAACTAAGCATTTGTCTTAAACTCTTAGACCCACTTAATCTTCCTCTACCTCTACTGCTGTGAGTGACTGGAAGGGGAACCTTTGACTATTCATTGTTCCATTAGAGTCTCAACATCCACAATTGTTGAAATCATTAAATTACCGTTTTTTTTTAATCCCCCTATTTATCCTCCTTTAACAGACAAACAGACACACAGCCTCTGCTTTTGGAATAGGGTTATAGGCTCAGCGCTGGGAAGAACTCTCCAGGACAGGGCTTATGTCTAATTCTCTGTTATGGCCTGTAGGCCTGAGCAAATAGAAGAAGAGCTGTGGGAGGAGGACTGCAAGTACACCACAGAGAGGGAGGTTGTGGGTTTGGTAGTTTGGTGAGAGGTCAGGTTTACTGCTGAAGACTCAGAGCATCTCACATAGTTCCTCTCTGGACGTGACCCCACTCTCTAAAAGGGTCTCAGGGGGAGTTGGGATATGCAAAAAAAACACATTTTCAAATTCACATATGCATATAATACTCACTTGTACATGTGTGAAACAGAACAAATATAAGCATTATTATTATAGTGCAGTGATGATAATATGGACACTGGAGTGTAAAACCATGCAGCAATTTGGTGAATCCAGTCAGACTTCAGTTGCTGGTTTTACCGGACACGTTACCCGATAATTTACCTTTCAACAGGTGCTTTGGGGACAGGAAGACACAAATGCAATTTATGCTTCAACACAAATTCACTTGCCTTAAGATTATATCAAATGGAAGATTCACAAGCGCTATTTGAGCCACACAAAGCTTGTTTTGCCTGTGTTAAGGTTTTGTTCTCTAGATCTCAGATATTGTATATATATATATATATATATATACATTTTAAATGTGTGATAGCCCGGCCTCAGTTTATTGTTTTTCTTTGCTACTGTTTTGTCTGTCTCTGTCCCTTTATCTAGTCACTTCCCCTTGAGTTAAAACAAAACACTGAGCAGATGGAAGTCTTTCTTTCCCTAAGGTCAGACCACATTGCACACAACAAGCTATAATATTGTAGCAAACGGCGACAGAGCAGCACTTGTTGGTCTCTAACCCGAGTCTCCAAGCCCGTAGCCAAACACTCTAACCACTGCTACAATATTGTCATGTAAAAATGAATGTTACAAATATTTTTTTAAATATCATCGTTTGCGTGATTTCTTCTTGTATGCATTGAATCCAGGCGAGTCTTAAGCGAGTTTGCTGTCCATGTTTGAAATAAGCAATTCTCAATGCAAACAGCACATTAAACATCAAAGGGGAATTACTCATGGCCAGACATGAAAGAGGCGCTCATTTAAGAGTGAAATCGCATGATATACAGTCAGGGCTGCTGTGAGATGCCACATGCTCTGGTCTGTTTGTCTGTAATCATTTCTAAGCACGTAATGGCCAGCCTTTTCTTTGGTTGGAATTCACGATCTGGGAAGTCATAGCCTAGCTGTTTACCTGCCTCTCTTTCTTCTCCTCCCAAACTAAATGGCCACTCATGTGAAAGTGTGCATTTCCTGTCTGAGCGTGCTCTCTATATGTGTGCGTATGTCTGCTCCTGTCCCGTGCAGCAATGCCGGCCCAGGTTTGGCCTGGATCCATGGTGCGGCAGGCCCGAACCTGCAGCTGGGAGAACGAGGCCTGGCCTAGCGGATGGAGGGAGGGATGTATTTAGCTGGCGCGTTTGTGCCCCTGGTCTCCTTTGTAGAGCCAGCTGTGAAGTATGTGTTTGGGACAGTGGTGTAGTGCGGGCCTGCAGATGTTTGGCCATAAAGAGCAGCACTTCAAAAGAGAAGAGACACTCCCCCCCTTTCCTCCAGCCCCTCTCTTCTAGGACAGAGCTCCACTCTGGAGGACTTTCAGTGAGGGGAAACAATGCAGACTTGGGCCCTGTAATCAGTGGCCACTGACAGGTGTTGTGAAGAATAAAGGGCTAGTTCTGAACTGGTGAAACAAGTTTAGACCCAAGTCACTTTCTATGCTGTTGTCTCACATTATGGAGCAGCAGACTGGTCTGTCCTGGCCAGTCAAGGCTTTATGTCTGTAAACTTGGGACATCTTGAACTTGACTGCTGCTTGCACTCCGTCTGTCCAGGAACACAAGCTGGTAAAGCAGTCTTCAATGTGAAACAAACCAGGAAATGACAACTGAGTTACTGTGTGTGAGCTGGGAAAGCTTATGCTAGTATTAACAGTGTGTGTTGTTACAACAGCTGGGAACTGGAGCACTCCAGATTAACCTAAAGTGTTTGGGTTATCTCATTAAGGATCCTTTTCATGCTCTGACAATTATGTGTACATGTGGTTTTTTTTTTAACCAACGTTTTAGTCCTTTTAAACCCCATCTGTTTGAAGCTCTTTAGAGCTGGATCACACACGACTGCAGGGACCACAGAGGGAAATGTGAAGTAGTAGTACTAGAGGTAGCAGCAGAAGTACTGGAGGTAGCAGCAGTGTTGTATTTACTGTGTTATCTCCTGTTTCTTCTCTAGAATCTAGCCAAGTTCATAATCTAATAGAATATCATGTGTTAGATTCAATCAGAATGTCCCATCATCTAACAACTGTACAATAGGGGTTCCTCAGGGAACTAGCTTAAGGCCTATACCCTTTGGCATACAACGTGTCTAATTAATCCTAGTATCCTAATAGTGTCATAGCTACTGGTATATTATAACTGCTCAGCCATCCAGTTAGCTCCATTGAAGCCGCAACTAGTTGACGAGCCCCAGGTGACGAGCAGAATAGGAGGGACATAGGAGGAACTTGTCACACCTCCAGTGTTTATGTGATTAGAATTCTCTCTAAGGGGGAATAGAACAACTTCTGTTCTCAAAGGTCAGTCTGATTTCCACTGCATTCCTGCTACATGTTTTCACATTTGCATCTGCAGTCAAACGTTCCCATGATTCTCATCTGGCACTCCCTCACAGCTGAGATGGTGCAGCCAGGGCATGACAAAACAAAAAAGGCATGACATGTTTTTTTTAGGCAGGCTGTGAAATGAACAAACAAATAAAAAGACACGACAAAAGCTTGCAATTTCTATCGAAAGTTGAACGGTTGTTCTCCATTTCAAGTAGTCAAACACGTAGATTCTAATGGAACATAAAACAATGGTTTATTTTTCTTTCATCAAACTTTCTTTTAATCTCCCTTAAGGTCATGCACAATGTGACACTCCTCTAATGACACGTGTGTTTTTTCTCTGCACCTTCTCTGAGGTCGTTAAGACCACACACCTTCATTTGACTGGCTCCTCCCTCTCAGCAGGGCTCTCCTTGATATCTAGTGCTGTGTTGACATGGACCGCGCCTCAGAGAGGATAATACTCCTGTCCTGCCGCTAGACTCCTATCATAGAGAGAGAAGAAGTGATGGCTTGGGGGGGGACGTCTCATCTCATTCATCAAAGCTGCTGAGTTCAAGCCCTGCCCTAACTCACCATGGGAAAGACGTATTATATCTGATCTGTCTGTTGAGCATAAGAAGCCGTCTCCTTTCATTTAGCAGCCTTTTGATCAAACGCTTCACTCGCAGGTATCAGATCCAGCAAAGGTTTGGTTGCGACAGGGAACAAGGTACTGTATCAGCACGAGGGATCACTAAAAACTGGGATCTTATCGTTTTATACATAATGTGGGACACTTGATTGATCTGCTGCACCACAGCCAACATGTTCCTCTGGATTAACGTTGGTAGTTAAAGGTCTTTGAGATTTTAAGTACTCTGTGAACTGTGACTACACCAGACACACCACTTCACTGTGATTATCGTTATTTATAATGCATTGTGCATTAGTTACATGCATGGTATTCCTTTCACATAATATGACAAATATGTGACGCAGTCAACATTTACTCCTATTTTCCAGCTGATTCGTCCTTTGCCACTGCACTGCCTGTGGGGGTTGATGTCAAATCAATCAGAGACTATCAGTCCAAAACGCTGCCAAAGCTCCCCCCCCCCCCGCGTGTGAGCTAAAGATCAAACGACCTATTAAGGGAAGACATTAAGCAGTGAGGAGGGTAGGTACACACACTTTGTATCTAAATCAAACTTCACTCAATGATTTAAGTCAACAGAAAGGGGCAATCAGTGAAACTTCGGAAGGGTACAAACATGTGCCCTTGGGACACAAGCTTCCGAAATTGTAACATCGCCCTTCTTTTGTTATGACATAACGTTTGATATCGCTCAATCCCTTTGTGTTTGATGGAATAATGGGACAGATACTTTCCCAGTGCAGTAATAACAATAATAAATCAGTAATAACACTAATAACAGAAATAACACTTGTCCTACAACTGTAGAACTTCCATATAGCTGGATGACCCTGGTTATCTGACAGCATTACAAACTCTCAAGGACAATCTGAGGGGGGTGAGCTGCATAATAAACACTTTAAAAGCATTATTAGTGGAAATAAACATCAGCGTGTTGAGAGTTGCACTCGGGGGTTTCTAATCATCAAACAAATGAGTCATCAGTGAGTTTCCCAGCAGGTGAGCACTGAGTTCTCTGGGTGTCTGTCCTGCGTATGAGTGTGTGTCTGTCTGTGCATACCTGCGTATTTGTGTGTATCTCCCACCCAGCGTGGAGTGACACTACATCTATATGGGCATGGCTGAGTGTCACGCCCTGGTCTTAGTATTTTGCTTTTTCTTTATTATTTTGGTCAGGCCAGGGTGTGACATGGGTTATTTATGTGGTGTGTTTTGTCTTGGGGTTTTTGTAGGTTATGGGATTGTGGTGTAGTATAGTTGTCTAGGTAAGTCTATGGTTAATATTGCCTGCTAACATGAATTTCTTTGTGTCACTTCTCTTGCAACAGAGTCAGGGTATATGCAGCAGTTTGGGCCGCCTGGCTCGTTGCGAACTTTGTGAAGACTATTTCTTCCTAACAAAGACAGCCAACTTCGCCAAACGAGGGATGATTTAACAAAAGCGCACTTGCGAAAAAAGCACAATCGTTGCACGACTGTACCTAACCATAAACATCAATGCCTTTCTTAAAATCAATACACAGAAGTATGTTTTTTTAAACCTGCATATTTAGGTTAGCAGGCAATATTAACCAGGTGAAATTGTGTCACTTCTCTTGCATTCATTGCATGCAGAGTCAGGGTATATGCAACAGTTTGGGCCGCCTGGCTCGTTGCGAACTAATTTGCCAGAATTTTACGTAATTATGACATAACATTGAACATTGTGCAATGTAACAGGAATATTTAGACTTATGGATGCCACCCGTTAGATAAAATATGGAACGGTTCGGTATTTCACTGAGAGAATAAATGTTTTGTTTTTGAGATGATAGTTTCCGGATTCGACCATATTAATGACCTAAGGCTCGTATTTTTGTGTGTTATTATGTTATAATTAAGTCTATGATTTGATAGAGCAGACTGAGCGATGGTAGGCACCAGCAGGCTCGTAGGCATTCATTCAAACAGCAATGTCGTGCGTCTCGCCAGCAGCTCTTCGCAATGCTTCAAGCATTGCGCTGTTTATGACTTCAAGCCTATCAACTCCCAAGATTAGGCTGGTGTAACCGATGTGAAATGGCTAATAGCGTTTCAAACGTCACTCGTTCTGAGACTTGGAGTAGTTGTTCCCCTTGCTCTGCATGGGTAACGCTGCTTCGAGGGTGGCTTTTGTTGATGTGTTCCTGGTTCGAGCCCAGGTAGGAGCGAGGAGAGGGACGGAAGCTATACTGTTACACTGGCAATACTAAAGTGCCTATAAGAACATCCAATAGTTGTATATGAAGGTATATGAAATAGAAATCGTATAGAGAGAAATAGTCCTATGATTCCTATAATAACTACAACCTAAAACTTCTTACCTGGGAATATTGAAGACTCATGTTAAAAGGAACCACCAGCTTTCACATGTTCTCATGTTCTGAGCAAGAAACTTAAATGTTAGCTTTCTTACATGGCACATATTGCACTTTTACTTTCTTCTCCAACACTTTATTTTTGCATTATTTAAACCAAATTGAACATGTTTCATTATTTATTTGGGGCTAAATTGATTTTATTGATGTATTATATTAAGTTAAAATAAGTGTTTGTTCAGTATTGTTGTAATTGTCATTATTACAAATAAAATAAAAAAATTGACCGATTAATCGGCATCAGCTTTTTTTGGCCCTCCAATAATCGATATCGGTATCGGCGTTGAAAAATCATAATCGGTCGACCTCTAGTGTGAACCAAGTAGTTGGAGCTATCAAAGGAGTTAGGGGAAAATGGGAAGTGGAGGCCTACACAACTGAGACTCCTCAATGTTTGATCCTCAGTTGGTGAGCATTGCGTTGGTGCAGGAGCGGTAGCTCCCACAAGAGGACGACGTTCTGTGAGAACAGGCTGAATAGGAATTTCAAAGGCTGCGTTTGTAATGCTCATGCTCACCTGTTGCAGTGGAGTAGATTTAGAGTTAGGTACACTGGCATTCATGCTTATGCCCTGACACGCATGGAGTTTGATTTTTTTTCTGCAAATGCCAATAGTGTAAAATACATACTAAAGGTGTCGTATGCAACTCCCATTTACAAGCTCGGCACCCTTACACAAAACGTCCAGATGCCAATAAGGGTCATTTTTGTGTGACGATAATCACAAACCGACATGGAACACATAGGACAGTACAAATGTATTGACATAAACAAATGCATTAAACATGTATTTGACACGTATTAGAAAACGGAAGGATCTAACATATTGAGACTAGCGTGTCAATTTGTCACCAGCCTTGATAAAACAGTCTTCGTAAGGCGCTTTCAAGCCACCTTATTTACCGGCTTCTCCTCTGATAGGGAGCCCTTCAAAGGCAGAGCTGCTGCAGATAAGACACCAGGACACAACATGTATTCTTGGAGGAGCACTACACCACAGAGACCAGAGACCAGGGGACACAGATTACCCCGATGCTGGCTGCAGGAATGCCCATATAGAGTAGGGTGTTTTGTAACAGCACGGGCAGAAACACACTGCACTCCAGAAACCCCTATGTACCAAGCTGAACCTCAGAACAATTATTTGTTCTTTTCTGTTTGAGGATTTGAGAGCTTTGAACAGCATGGACCTCAGTATATTTTGCCAACGCTTGTCCCAACCCCAGCAATGGTCATTCTGCTAGATGTGAATAGACTAGATTGGACTGAAATGAAAACATCATGAATGATTCAATAACATCATGATCCCGTAGTAGCCGATAAGAAGGCAAGCTTATAGTTCTATCAATCAAAGCCCTTTTCAAATCAGCAGATGTAGCCTCAACCCGGCCCTAAACCCCAAACAGAAGTCAATGCAGACGTAGAAGCACGGTGGCTGGGAACAAACTCCCTAGAAAGGCCAGAGCATTCTAGATCATGTTAGATGTTCAAACGTTCATAGATGACCAGCAGGGTCAAATTATCCTTTTATACCTAATGCTCCAAGGATCATTGGGGTTTAAAAAATATCAGACACTTAGGTGATAAAAGCTGGTAAACCACTTGTTATAGTAAAAGCGACACTTAATCTGACACTTTAATTAAGATCATGATTTGACCCCAGTCACAATATGAACTTACTTTTTGTGAGTTCCAAATGATAGCAAGTAGACCGTATTGGGAAAGTCTGGGTGCCATAGCTAGTAAGCATAATCCAGTAAAGTGCTGCCCTCCTCTGGGTAAAATAGAGAACCACAAGGTAGCAACATAGCATTGTTATTTGCCGCTCCGTATCCATTTTGAATGATTTCAGGAAGCATCTATATAGGCCTTATAGAGGGTTTATGACAACGGCATTAAGCGTTTAAAAAGTGTCGTTTATTTAAAGTGGGACACAAAATCCCATCAAGAGGAAGAGGTATGACAGCACAATTTATTGCCTTAGTATCAGACATGCGCTCAAGTCTGTTCTGGACCCTCCAGTAGAGGGTGATATGACCCTTCCTACTGGACCCCGTGACACTACATGACTGCAGTTGGTTCAGAATGAATGAGAGCCACAGAGGCTGTCTGCATAATGCTGCTGCCTGCCAAGCTGGTTTTGTCCTGGGCAGCTGCCTTTCTCTGATTTTCCTTTTCCTAGAAGAGGCCTGGATCAGAATTCAGCGGGACAAAGCAGGCAGGGGCCAGCTGCCGGACAGACAGCTGGCCTATAGCACTCTGCAGCAGGTGAGCATTGGACTGGCGGCATGAACTGAGGCCCACTGATAACATTGCCCTGCTCTCTCTCTCTCTCTCTCTCTCTCTCTGCTCTTTCTCTCTCTGCTCTCTTTCTCTCTACTACAAGACTCCACTCTGCAAGCAAACAGCACTTCACTTCAAATGCTGCCAGCTGTACCGCCTGGAAACCCTTGTGCCAACGGCCATGACCCTCCTCTACTGTTTCATAAATCTGTGTCTGTGGAAAATGCAAGAGCATAGAAGCACTATCTGGAAGAAAGATAACGTGAAAAGAAAGAGAAGGAAAGAGAAAGCAATATTCCCTGGAAATCAGTCTTCCCTATTCCCTGGATGGGAGAATGTGATGGAATTTCGGAAGCGACAGGTGGTATCAACGGTAAAAAAAACAATTAGAAGTCACGATGCTGCAACTGACATACCATTATAATAGCGTACATTACTTTACTTTACTTTGCAGGCTATGCTACAGGCTACGAGAACAGCAACAAAAGCAGATTTACAAGTTACAATCGTACAAGCTGCTTGCGAGGAAACTTCTCCCTCTACTTTTTGATAAAACACAGTATGCAGTAAGAGGCCGCTTCGGCAGCTGTTCTGTTGTGTGACATAGCAGTGGTGGTGCAGTGTGTCCTGAGGCCATAGGCTTAGGCTGACTGGGTTACGCTGACTGGGTTGGGCCGCTGTGTCCTAAATGACACTCCATTCCCTATATAGTGCACTACTTTTGACCATGGCCCCAAAAGAATCTCCTTTATAAGAAAGCATTGCATGCATATCATTGTACTTGCAGATCTGAGAAACAATTTCTTTTCCTAAAATCATTTCAAGGAATTCTTTGTCATTTTACATGACTGGAGACATTACAATAATGACCAAAATGACACGCTACTCTGACACTGACATAGGGAGATCAATAAAACGAATGACTTTGCCTTAAATGCAACCAATAGTATAAGCCAATGAAAGGAGTGGAGACACAGATTGTACAACATGATTTGTCACATCATGAGCACACAGAGTATAGGCCTACATGGGGAGGAAGTTACAGTCCACCTTTCTAGTGGCACTCACTCATACAAACTTTTTTTCACGCAATTGTATTTTGAAATATTGTGAAAGACCTTTTAGCTACTGCCTGTTGTTCATTGACAGCCACAACTCAACTCAGCTGTTTGATATTTGCTGTAAGGGTTGCACAAATGCAGGCTTTCCAATTGTGGGCTTCTCGACTGTAGGCCTATATGTGCTCGGAATGTGACAGAACACAATCCATAGCGATTTTTTAAAAGTAGTTATTGATCATCTGTGGCTAAATTATGTGAAGTATTTTCAATTATTTCATTTATTTCTATACAGACAGGAGTATTTATGTAATTTGGCAAATGTATTTAAATGACTCAACACATATTATTATTATTATTCAATGGATTGTAGCCAGTAACCCCAATCAGTGCTTTGCAAAAGTATTCATCCTCCTTTGCCTTTTTCCTATTTTGTTGCACTACAACCTGTAATTTAAATGGATTTTTATTTGGATTTCATGTAATGGGCAAACACAAAATAGTAAAATTTACAAAATATTTATTTCAGAAAATTCGAGTACAGTATATACATATGAGATGAGTAATGTAGGGTATGTAAACAAAGTGGCATAGTTTAAAGTGGCTAGTGATACATGTATTACATAAAGATGCAGTAGATGATATAGAGTACAGTATATACATATACATATGAGATGAGTAATGTAGGGTATGTAAACATTATATTAAGTAGCATTGTTTAAAGTGGCTAATGATATATTTTCCATCAATTTCCATCAATTCCCATTATTAAAGTGGCTGGAGTTGAGTCAGTGTGTTGGCAGCAGCCACTCAATGTTAGTGGTGGCTGTTTAACAGTCTGATGGCCTTGAGATAGAGGCTGTTTTTCAGTCTCTCGGTCCCTGCTTTGATGCACCTGTACTGACCTCGCCTTCTGGATGATAGCGGGGTGAACAGGCAGTGGCTCGGTGGTTGTTGTTCTTGATGATCTTTATGGCCTTCCTGTGACATCGGGTGGTGTAGGTGTCCTGGAGGGCAGGTAGTTTGCCCCCGGTGATGCGTTGTGCAGACCTCACTACCCTCTGGAGAGCCTTACGGTTGTGGGCGGAGCAGTTGCCGTACCAGGCGGTGATACAGCCCGACAGGATGCTCTCGATTGGGCATCTGTAGAAGTTTGTGAGTGCTTTTGGTGACAAGCCAAATTTCTTCAGCCTCCTGAGGTTGAAGAGGCGCTGCTTCGCCTTCTTCTCGACGCTATATGTGTGGGTGGACCAATTCAGTTTGTCCGTGATGTGTACGCCGAGGAACTTAAAACTTACTACCCTCTCCACTACTGTCCCATCGATGTGGATAGGGGGGTGCTCCCTCTGCTGTTTCCTGAAGTCCACAATCATCTCCTTTGTTTTGTTGACGTTGAGTGTGAGGTTATTTTCCTGACACCACACTCCGAGGGCCCTGACCTCTTCCCTGTAGGCCGTCTCGTCATTGTTGGTAATCAAGCCTACCACTGTAGTGTCGTCCGCAAACTTGATGATTGAGCTGGAGGCGTGCGTGGCCACGCAGTCGTGGGTGAACAGGGAGTACAGGAGAGGGCTCAGAACGCACCCTTGTGGGGCCCCAGTGTTGAGGATCAGTGGGATGGAGATGTTGTTACCTACCCTCACCACCTGGGGGCGGCCCGTCAGGAAGTCCAGTACCCAGTTGCACAGGGAGGGGTCGAGACCAGGAAGTGGGACATCTGAGGTTTGTAGTTTTTCAAAGCTTGGCCTACCGAATACACATTGAGATATGGATGAGGTTGCACTTCCTACGGCTTCCACTAGATGTCATTCATATTTTGAAACTTGAATAAGGATTCTACTATAAAGGAGGGGCTCATGAGACCTCTTTGAGTCAGTGGTCTGGCAGAGAGCCTTGGTCTCACGACGCGCGCTCCCGACAGAGTTACCTCGCGTTCCAGTGCTTTTTCTAAAGACAAAGGAATTCTCCGGTTGGAACATTATTGATGTTTTATGTTAAAAACATAAAATTTTATGTTAAAAAAAAATTCCATACATCGTTTGACATGTTTCTAAAGGACTGTAACGGAACTTTTTGAGTTTTTGTCTGGATGAAGTGCCTGCGCCTCATGAAGATGGATTACTGGGCTGAACACGCTAACAAAAAGTGGCTATTTGGACAAAAATGATGGAACTTTAAAAAAAAAAGATTGTTTTTTATATTTTCTGGGTCAAGGTTTGGCTTTTTCAAAAGAGGCTTCATTACTGCCACTTTTAGTGAGTTTGGTACACATCCTGTGGATGGGGAGCCATTTGTTATGTTCAACATAGGAGGGCCAATCAGAGGTAGCAGCTCTTTCAGTTGTTTAGTTGGATGCAGCTTGAAGGTTTAGAAGCCATGACTATTTTCATGAATGTGTCAAGAGATATAATATTAAAAGCTTTGAGTGTCTCCCTTCATCCTAGGTCCTGGCAGTGTCGTGCAGACTCAGGACAACTGAGCTTTGGATAAATACGAAGATTTAAAGAAGATTTAAAGACAAGTCCATAATTTGCTTTCTAATGATCATGATCTTTTCGTCATAGAAGTTCATGAATTTATCACTGCTGAAGTGAAAGCCATTCTCTCTTGGGGAATGCTGCTTTTTAGTTAGCTTTGTGACACTATCAAAAATACATTTTGGATTGTTCTTATTTTCCTCAATTAAGTTGGAAAAATAGGATGATCGAGCAGCAATGAGGGCTCTTCGATACTGCACGGTATTGTATTTCCAAGCTAGTCGGAAGACTTCCAGTTTGGTGTTGCACCATTTCCGTTCCAATTTTCTGGACGCTTGCTTCAGGGCTCGAGTATTTTCTGTATACCAGGGAGATAGTTTCTTATGACAAATGTTTTTTATTGTTAAGGGTGCCGACTGCATCTACGGTATTACGCAAGGTTACATCTAGTTCCTCAGTTAGGTGTTTAACTGATTTTTGTACTCTGACATTCTTGGGTAGGTGGAGGGAGTCTGGAAGAGCATCTTGGAATCTTTTGGTTGTCACAGAATTAATAGCACTGCTTTTGATGATCCTTGACTGGGGTCTGAGCAGATCATTTGTTGCGATTGCAAATGTAATAAAATGGTGGTCCGATAGTCCAGGATTATGAGGAAAAACATTATGATCCACAACATTTATTCCACGGGACAAAACTAGGTCCAGAGTATGTCCGTGGCAGTGAGTAAGACCATGTTGGACAAACCCCACATGTTGGACAAAACCCACTGAGTAAATGATGGCTCCGAAAGCCTTTTGGAGTGTGTCTGTTGACTTTTCCATGTGAATATTAAAGTTACCAAAAATTTGAATATTATATGCCATGACTACAAGATCCGATAGGAATTCAGGGAACTCAGTGACGAACGCTGTGTACTGTTTGTGGGTGAGTCCCAGAAAGAAGGCCAATTATCTACAAATTCTATCTTTTGGGGTCGGGCAGAAAACAGTTTTAAACCAGCGATTGAGTTGTGAGACTCTGCTGTAGAGCTCCTCACTCCTCCTAACTGGGAGGAGGCCAGAGACAATTTCTCGTTGCCGACATATCTTTCTAGCTGATTTACACGCTGAAGCTATGTTGCGCTTGCTGACCTCTGACGGTTTCATCTTAACATCGTTTGTCACGATCGCTTAAATGGAAGGACCAAGGCACAGCATGATTTGAGTTCCACATCTTTTATTCACCTTGAAACTTACACAAAAAACAATGAACATACACGACCGTGAACTACGTGTTGCAACAGGCACAAACACAAAAAAATATCCCACAAAGCAGGTGGGAACAGGGACACCTTAAGTATGATCCCCAATTAGAGACAACAAACATCAGCTGCCTCTATTTGGGAACCATGCTAAGAGCACCAACATAGAAATGAAAAGACACCCCCTAGTCACGCCCTGACCTACAACACCAAAGGTGCGGACGCCCTGATCTACAACACCTCCCCCCCCCAAAGGTGCGGACTCTGGCCGCAAAACCTCAAACCAAATGGGGAGGTTGGGGGGGTGACTAGTGTCGGTGGCGGCTCCGGTGTGGGTCGTGGCCCCCGCCCAGACCACGGATCCGGCCATGGAAACGGGCTGAACGCCGTGGGCATTGGCTCAGAGGAGGGCTCCAGACATGGAGCTGGGTTGGACGCTGTGCCTGGACTGGGCACCGGCGCAGAGGAAGGTTCCTGCCCTGGAGCGGGACTGGACACTGTGCCTGGACTGGGCATCAGCGCAGGTTTCACCGGAATGATGACACGCTCCTCAGGTCGAGTGCGTGGAGCCGGCACAGGACGCTCCTGGCTGGGGAGGCGCACTGGAGGCCTAGTGTGTGGAGCTGGCACAGGTTTCACCGGACTGATAACACACACTTCAGGGCGAGTGCGGGGAGCCGGCACAGGACGTACCGGGCTGGGGAGGCGCACTGGAGGCCTGGTGCGTGGAGCCGGCAGAGGTGGCACTGGACTGTTGACACGCACTTCAGGGCGAGTGCGGGGAGCCGGCACAGGATGTACCGGGCTGAGAAGGCGCACCGGAGGCCTGGTGCATGGAGCCGGGCAGATGGCACTGGACTGGTGACACGCTCTTCAGCACGCCTGCGCTGTAGCATACTCCTCGCTACCACCTCTCTCCTGTGTCTTTCATTGAATTCCTCCACCGACTCCCACACAGGCTCTGGCACTCCCCGCTGCTCAGCCGACCACTCCTTGTGCAGGGAGTAGTAAACAGCGTTATACAAGATCTCAATTTTCTTGGCAATTTCTCGCATTGAATAGCTTTCATTTCTCAGAACAAGAATAGACAGACGAGTTTCAGAAGAAAGGTCTTTGTTTCTGTCCATTTCGAGCCTGTAATCGAACCCACAAATGCTGATGCTCCAGATACTCAACTAGCCTAAAGAAGGACATTTTTATTGCTTCTTTAATCAGGACACAGTTTTCAGCTGTGCTAACATAATTTCAGAAGGGTTTTCTAATGATCAATTCGCCTTTTAAAATTATAAACTGGGATTAGCTAACACAACGTGCCATTGGAACACAGGAGTGATGGTTGCTGATAATGGTCCTCTGTGTGCCTATGTAGATATTCAATTAAAATCAGCCGAATCCAGCTACAATAGTAATTTACATCATAAAAAAATGTCTACACTGTATTTCTGATCAATTTGATGTTATTTTAATGGACAAAAAATGTGCTTTTCTTTAATTTCAAAGAAAATTTCCAAGTGACCCCAAACTTTTGAACGGTAGTGTATATATACACCGCTCAAAAAAATAAAGGGAACACTTATACAACACAATGTAACTCCAAGTTAATCACACTTCTGTGAAATCAAACTGTCCACTTAGGAAGCAACACTGATTGACAATACATTTCACATGCTGTTGTGCAAATGGAATAGACAACAGGTGGAAATTATAGGCAATTACAAGACACCTCCAATAAAGGAGTGGTTCTGCAGGTGGTGACTACAGACCACTTCTCAGTTCCTATGCTTCCTGGCTGATGTTTTGGTCACTTTTGAATGCTGGCGGTGCTTTCACTCTAGTGGCAGCATGAGACGGAGTCTACAACCCACACAAGTGGCTCAGGTAGTGCAGCTCATCCAGGATGGCACATCAATGCGAGCTGTGGCAAGAAGATTTGCTGTGTCTGTCAGCGTAGTGTCCAGAGCATGGAGGCGCTACCAGGAGACAGGCCAGTACATCAGGAGACGTGGAGGAGGCCGTAGGAGGGCAACAACCCAGCAGCAGGACCGCTACCTCCGCCTTTGTGCAAGGAGGAGCAGGAGGAGCACTGCCAGAGCCCTGCAAAATGACCTCCAGCAGGCCACAAATGTGCATGTGTCTGCTCAAACGGTCAGAAACAGACTCCATGAGGGTGGTATGAGGGCCTGACGTCCACAGGTGGGGGTTGTGCTTACAGCCCAACACCGTGCAGGACGTTTGGCATTTGCCAGAGAACACCAAGATTGGCAAATTCACCACTGGCGCCTTGTGCTCTTCACAGATGAAAGCAGGTTCACACTGAGCACATGTGACAGACGTGACAGAGTCTGGAGACGCCGTGGAGAACGTTCTGCTGCCTGCAACATCCTCCAGCAAGACCGGTTTGGCGGTGGGTCAGTCATGGTGTGGGGTGGCATTTCTTTGGGGGGCCTCCATGTGCTCGCCAGAGGTAGCCTGACTGCCATTAGGTACCGAGATGAGATCCTCAGACCCCTTGTGAGACCATATGCTGGTGCGGTTGGCCCTGGGTTCCTCCTAATGCAAGAAAATGCTAGACCTCATGTGGCTGGAGTGTGTCAGCAGTTCCTGCAAGAGGAAGGCATTGATGCTATGGACTGGCCCGCCCAGTCTGGGACATCTGGGACATCATGTCTCGCTCCATACACAGACTGTCCAGGAGTTGGCAGATGCTTTAGTCCAAGTCTGGGAGGAGATCCCTCAGGAGACCATCCACCACCTCATCAGGAACATGCCCAGGCATTGTAGGGAGGTCATACAGGCACGTGGAGGCCACACACACTACTGAGCCTCATTTTGACTTGTTTTAAGGACATTACATCAAAGTTGGATCAGCCTGTAGTATGGTTTTCCACTTTAATTTTGAGTGTGACTCCAAATCCAGACCTCCATGGGTTGATAAATTTGATTTCCATTGATAATTTTTGTGTGATTTTGTTGTCAGCACATTCAACTACTATGTGAAGAAAAAAAGTATTAAATAAGAGTATTTCATTCATTCAGATCTAGGATGTGTTATTTTAGTTTTCCCTTTATTTTTTTGAGCAGTGTATATTTATTTGAACAAAAATCTGACAATTTGAGTGATTATACAAAAAAAATTCAATATTTTTTGTTATTTAATGTTTTTGCGTATTGCCTTAACATTTTGCCTGGGGTACGCTGTGCAAATGTAGGCATGTTTACATAATTTTGCGCTCACATCTTATGCTCACATCCATTGAACTGTACAAAGCTAGCTAGCTAGCAAAAACAACCTGAGGGACAAATGGACTCTATTGCACCTCCAACAATTTTCCAAGTCGACTGACAGAATTGATACTTGCTCTATCACTGATGGGAGTGCAGATGCTGTTGCCATGGACTCGCCAAGCACTGAAAGACCTGCACAGGAGATATTTCAATGGTATGTAGCCTTTCATTCTCTGTTAACCGCAAATAACATGGTTTGCTCTCAGAACAGCCTCAATCTGTCAGGGCGTGGACTCTACAAGTTTTTAAAAGCGTTCCACAGGGATGCTGGCTCATATTGACTTCAATGCTTCCCACAGCTGGGTCAAGATTGCTGGATGTCCTTTGGGTGGTGGAACATTCTTGATACTTAAAAAATATATATATACTTAACACTTTTTTTTACCAGGTAAGTTGACTGAGAACACATTCTCAATTACAGCATCAACCTGGGGAATAGTTACAGTGGAGATGATTGAGCCAGTTGGAATCTGGGGATGATCAGGTGGCCATGATGGTCTGAAGGCCGGATTGGGAATTTAGCCAGGACACCGGCCTTAACACCCCATACAATAAGTCAAGACAACCATTTAATGCCCCATCTGAAAGAGGACACCCTACACAGGGAAATGTCCCATATCACTGCCCTAGTTGCCTCCTATTGGTCCTCTAACACCTCTTCCAGCATCATCTTGTCTCCCATCAAGGGGCCAACCAGGACCAACTCTGCTTAGCTTCAGAGGCAAGCCAGTAGTGGAGGGTGGTTTGCTGCTGAGTGTGAAAACCCCAGCAGAGTTGCAGTTCTTGACAAAAAAACGGCACACCTAGCTCCTAATACCATAACCCTTACTACCATACTCCATTAAAAGGCTCTTACATTTTCTGTCTTGCCCATGCACCCTCTAAATGGCACACTTACACAATCCATCTCTCAATTGTCTCAAGGCTTAAAAATCCTCCTTTAACCTGTATCCTCCCCTTCATCTACACTGATTCTAGTGGATTTAACAATTGACATCCATAAGGGATCATAGATTTCACCTGGATTCACCTGGTCAGTCTATGTCATGGAAATGTTTTGTATACTTAGTGTATATCAATCTTTCTAACAATGAATATCAATGTCCTGTGTATTTGCATGTCATTGTGGACGCTACATCAGTCAACATGTCTGAGCTGAGCAGTGTGTAATTTTGTCAGATGATATTAAATTTGCAAACATTAAAAGTTTTTCTATCTTGGCTACAATGGTATTTTCATTTGGTAAAAAGATTTGGTAAAAAGAAGAAGTCAATTTTGGTTATTAATAGCCTATTTCACTCTGGTTGTTGGCGCTATCTGTTGTATGGTGAACATGGGCTTCATCAAGCTTTATTTGTCAGTAAATCTGGCTTTGAGAATAGCCAGTGCTTACCCAGCCACCAACCTCACTTCATGTCACTGGCGCAATGGCGCTGTCCCAATGAAAACGGTGCTGAAATGATAATGTAGTTGAGAACACACAGCAATTGCTTTGCATGTATTATAACGGTTGGATGACTTTGTGAGTTTCACGTAACCACGGCTCTATGAACTAAGCGGTGCATTCAGCTGACTAAATTATTTTTACACCATCGCAGCAGCGCAAAAGATTCAGGGCTGACCACAAATCATTCGAGGCTAAAGCCCCAAAATCCCGATCCTGGTGAGGTCTTTGCCTGTGGGAAAGGATTAGGGTTTCAGCCTTTCTATTCCTCTATACAGAATTCTCCCTTCAAAAGCATTCCATGCATAACAAAACAGAATGTACTGTGTCCCTCTTCTCTCTCGCTCCTTTCTCTCAATTCTCCCTCTCAGTCTCTTACCCCCCCACCCCCCCTTACATACACACACGCGCATGCATACGCAACCTGATGTCTCTTCAACAGATTTCCCCCACTAGGTAGGAATCAAAGTGATTAGGACCTGGATAGCAGCTTCATATCCAAGCAGATGTATTTACTTTACTTTGGTCACAAAGACCAGAAAAGTATTTACTTATGTTGAGGCAAAACCAACAATATTGCCTCCATATGGAACACTCTAACATACCAGGAAGAGAAAAGAGACAGTAGTCTTTATGGTTATTTATTTTTTATTGTGCTGCAGCAAAAACACATGATTGATAACATCATGTCTCTGGTCGTTTCGAGCTGATGACATGAGGTACATTTTTTTTTATTATCAAAACGGTGTTAAATCGCTATCAGAAAACAACCTATGGCTTAATAGGTAAACATGCCATTTACAAAAATCTGTTTTCAATTTGTACAAAAGCTTTATAAATATATATATATATATAAGGGCCATCAACGGCCTAATGGGGGATAGTCTCTTTTAATGAAACAGCTTAAAAAGGAGTTATAAAGGTGTTTTAAACTAGTTATAACAACTTTCTAACATCAGGTTGGTTGTTATGTCACCAGGTTCAATCAATGCTTTCGACTAGCTCCCTGAAGGACCCATTTGGATAATAGTATTCAAATTTTCAAAATGGACAGACAAATAAAAAAAAAGATACAGTCAGAATTAAAGTAAAACTCAGACGAAATAATCAGATATTTTTGTCTGTAGCATGAGGTATAGTGAAGGAAACAGGAGCTCTATTTTTTTACGTTTTCTTTTTTTCTTTTTTGGAATAGAGCAGAAATCATAAAACATAGTAAGAAAAATCTGATCACATTCCAATACACTACAAATGACAATGTCAATAATATCATCATTTTCTATGAGAAATTCTATTACATGGCAGTATATTGACATTTAACTAATACAAATATCCACAAAATAGCAGCAAACACTTTGAGAAAAAAAAGGATTGTTTTTCTTTTCATTTTCATTTCATTTAAAGTCATGCAACTTTGCTGGGAATATTCCTCCATAGCAGCTTGTTGTTAGGAGTGTTAACCATTTTTTTCTGTCACTGTACAATCAAACCGTTTGCCCACATACCTTATGCCCCCCATCACTCACCTCGCAACCCCATAGCAACTTCAGTTATTTCTTCCAGCTTCAACAATACGCAAAAGACATCTTTGAATATGTGCAAAATGATTTCAAAGCCTTTTCAATTTTCATTTGATGACAAGGGAAGATTTGAGACATTCCTCTTTTGAATTCTAGTTTTTCCTTAATAACATTCAGTACACTAAGCCAATGCAATGATTTCAAAGCAATACTTTTGAGTGTACTTTTACTTCATATGCCTTTCAAAGTAGGGCCAAAATGTTGTATTTTGATTGGATGAAATTACACATATTTGTAAAAAATGTATTTGCAACTCTGAATTGAATGTTTTGAAATATTTACATATATGAAATAGCTTCTGTCATCATGATCCACACTGGCCTTGAAAAGAGAATACTCTGCAATAAATAGTTCTTAGTGTAACTACAAATTACAAGCCTCAGATGCAATTCAAGCTGTTAGAAAAGTCTGTTATCAACTGCCATGAGGAGAATAGGTAGATAGGTGCCTTCTTGCGTGAATGGGACTACCATTTTTCACTGTCTTTACTACCAAGATGTCGGAAAGATGGGGTCCAGGTATTTTAGCTAGACAAATAGATTAGATTTGCCCAAAACACTCTAATATGTCCTGCCATTCCCACATAACACCATGTTTAGAAACACTCTTCATCCCAGAAGCTGACGTTGTTCCCAAACCATTCCATTATGTTACGTCATGTCCCATATGGTTCTTCTCAAAATAGGCAGTAAGGAGTTATTGACCCAAAGTGCTTTTTTTTGATGGAATGGTTTTTAGATAGTAAGACAGAATTACAATTCGATAAAGACTGTGGACTACGTTAGCTTACATAGAGAGAACATACAGGACAGCTAGCTAATTATTCTGTCGCAGAATGCAATGTTGCAAGCATTCAGTATAATATGATCTAGACGTCCTGCAGATATTTTGAAGTAGCTGTACTTCACTGGTTAGCTTGCTGTCTCCGGAAAGCAGTGTGTTAGCAGTTAGGACAGAGGCCTAGGTAATCCACAGACCTCTGATGACAATTGAATAAAAGGCTCTATTCAATGAGTATCGCTGAAGCGTTACAGATTGCGCGATCGAAGAGGTAAAGGTCATTTCCGATTAAGCCGACATACGCAGAGTTTACAGTTAATGCAGTCTCTGCTAACGCGGGAACATTGCCTTTCAATTTCAAACCTGTCGTAACGATGAACTTCCGCGATATGGATTGAATAGAGGCCTTAAGTACGCTAAACAAATTAACATTGTACATTCTCCATAAAAAAAAGGAAGAGGAGATTAGAAGACTGATTTTCAAAACAATATCTCAAAGTTGGTTAAATGGCCACACCAAACTAACCAGGGACAACAAAAACGCCCCTCCATTAGAAACGGGTTTACCATACCATAAAACGCCTATGTCATCAAACAACTCAGGACTAGCTTTTTTTACGTGAGACATTGCAGGTGTATCGTGCTCAATCTGTCCAAACAACAACAAAAATACCTAGTTCATTATTCTCTAGTTGTCTATTCTGTTGTACATACAGCACTACATTTCTTTTTTTTGTTATTCAAGTTTGTTTCGTCTAAAATACATAATGGGAACCATGCCCAATTGATGCTGCCTCAAACCAGTGAGGGGACAGAGAGCAAGTGTACGCATGAAGCCCGGGCTGATCCCTTACAACACCTGTTAGGAGCCAGACAGGATGTTCAGGCCAGACCCTATGCTACGAGCACAGGTGTGTGAGTAGGTGAGAGCGCAGTCAGTGGGAGCGGTGCTGCTGAGACAGTGTCAATCAGCGCGTTCTCTTCTATCCCCGAAGCCCTATCCTCCATCCATGGCTTCTGCTTAGTGTGCACCAGAAAAGGCTGTCCAACTCAGATGTTCACATCTCTAACGTCCGTTGGCGTGCACGACAGGTCGACCTCCTCATCCATGCTCTTGGTGTCAATGGAAACAGTGTGTTGTTGTGCCTGACGGAGACTGGTCTCCAATAAGGACTCGATCTGTTCTTGACATGCCCGTAGACAATCCTGCAGAGGGGGGAGAGAGAGGCATTGTTAGAGATGACATAAGGACTCGTGTTGGTTCGTCTCTCAGCAACAAGCACCACTTACAGTCATGGACATTTGTCTAACAGGTGGCTTTTTTGCCTGCCTTCTAAAATAAATCTTCAAACAATCGGAACAATCTGAAAACATATGCAGTATTAGAATGGTATGACCATGGTACCAATGGTATACTGTGTAGGCTTTAAGGAGTGGTGACAACACACAGAGCCAAAGAGGCAGAGTTGCACTCTAGTGGGAAGGGCTGTGACTGTGTGAGGATTAGGAGGAAGAGAATACATCCAGAAAGACTGGAAACCCAATCTGCTAGCACCAATTCCTGGACACAAAACAATAGGAGCAAAAGCAATTCATTGGGCGAAGGATAAGAGGGGCAGTCCCTCAGTCAGGTGGTGGAAGGAGAGCCCCAGGGACCTCATTCTATTGATTACGGTTCTTATTACCAGGATCAAAGAGACCTGTAGAAACTAGAGCCAGACCAGTGGGTGAGGAAGGTTTCAGAAGTTATTCTATTACTATACAACACTTAGATATTACCCTTTGATTAAAATAATAACAATACACTGAACAAAAATATAAACGCAAGATGTAAAGTGTTGGTTCCATCTTTCTTGAGCTGAAATCAAAGACCCCCGAAATGTTCCTGTATGCACAAAAAGCTTATTTCTCTCAAATGTTGTACACAAATTTGTTTACGTCCCTGTTAGTGAGTATTTTTCCTTTGCCAAGAAAATCCATCCACCTGACAGGTGTGGCATATCAAGAAGCTGATTAAACAGCATGATCATTACACAGGTGCACCTTGTGCTGGGGACAATAAAAGGTCACTCTAAACTGTGAAACTTGGTCAAAAAACACAATGCCACAGATGTCTAAAGTTTTGAGGGAGTGTGCAATTGGCATGCTGACTGTAGGAATGTCCACCAGAGCTGTTGCCAGAGAATTGAATGTTCATTTTTCTACCATAAGCCGCCTCCAATGTTGTTTTAGAGAATTTGGCAGTACGTCCACCCGGCCTCACAACCGCAGACCACGTGTATGGTGTTGTGTGGGTGAGCGGCTTACTGATGTCAACGTTGTGAACAAAGTGCCCCATGGTGGTGGGTGGGGTTATGGTATGGGCAGGCATGAGCTATGGACAATGAACACAATTGCATTTTATCGATGGCAATTTGAATGCACAGAAGTACTTTGACAAGATCCTGAGGCCCATTTTGTTAAGGTATCTGTAACTAACAGATGCATATCTGTATTCCCAGTAATGTGAAATCCATAGATTTGGGTCAAATTAATTTATTTAAATTGACTGACTTCCTCATATGAACTGTAACTCAGTAAAACCTTTGAAATTGCTGCATGTTGCATTTATATTTTAGTTCAGTATAATAATAATAATAATAATAATTTGTGACATTCCTTTGAAATAATGAGAGTGCCTTGCAAAATAATTCATCCCGCTTTGCTATGAAGCCCCTAAATAAGATCTGGTGCAACCAATTACCTTCAGAAGTCACATTATTAGTTATATTGCATACAGGTGGACTTTATTTAAGTGTCACTTGATCTGTCACATGATCTCAGTGTATATACACCTATTCTGAAAGGTCAGAGAGTCTGCAACAACACTAAGCAAGGGGTACCACCAAGAAAGCAGCACCATGAATGAACTCTCCAAACAGGTCAGGGAAAAAATTGTGGAGAAGTACAGATCAGGGTAGGGTTATAAAAAAATATCAGAAACTTTGAACATCCTATGGAGCACCATTAAATCTATTATTAATAAATGTAAAGAATATGGCACCACAACAAACCTGCCAAGAGAGGGCCGCCCACCAAAACTCACAGACCGAGCAAGGAGGGCATTAATCAGAGAGGCAACAAAGAGACCAAAGATAACCCTGAAGGAGCTGCAAGCTCCACAGCAGAGATTGGAGTATCTGTCCATAGGACCACTTTAAGCCATACACTCCACAGAGCTGGGCTTTATGGAAGAGTGGCCAGAAAAAAAGCTATTGCTGAAAGAAAAAAATAAGCAAACACGTTTGGTGTTCGCCAAAAGGCATGTGGGAGACTCCCAAAACATATGGAAGAATGTTATCTGGTTAGATGAGACTAAAATTGAGCTTTTTGGCCATCAAGGAAAACGCTATGTCTGGCGCAAACCAAACACCTCTCATCATCCCGAGAACACCATCCCCACGTTGGGGAACACGGTGGTGGCAGCATCATGCTGTGGGGATGTTTTTCATTGTCAGGGACAGGGAAACTGGTCAGAATTGAAGGAATGATGGATGGCACTAAATACAGCGAAATTCTTGAGGTAAACCTGTTTCAGTCTTCCAGAGATTTGAGACTGGGACGGAGGTTAATCTTCCAGCAGGACAATGACCCTAACCATACTACTAAAGCAAGACTTGAGTGGTTTAAGGGGAAACATTTAAATGGTTTGGAATGGCCTAGTCAAAGCCCAGACCTCAATCCAATTGAGAATCTGTGGTATGACTTAAAGATTGCTGTACACCAGCGGAACCCATCCAACTCGAAGGAGCTGGAGCAGTTTTACCTTGAAGAATGGCCAAAAATCCCAGTGGCTAGATGTGCCAAGCTTATAGAGACATACCCCAAGAGACTTGCAGCTGTAATTGCTGCAAAAGGTGGCTCCACAAAGTATTGACTTTAGGGGGGTGAATAGTTATGCACGCTCAAGTGTTCCGTTTTTTGTCTTATTTGTTGTTTGTTTCACAATAAAAAATATTTTGCATCTTCAAAGTGGTAGGCATGCTGTGTAAATCAAATGACACAATTCTAGGTTGTAAGGCAACAAAATAGGAAAAATGCCAAGGGGTGTGAATACTTTGGCAAGCCACTGTATGTACTAAAATATGACATTAGGACTGAGTTGTGTCCTGTGTTTGTGCTACTACAACTGACTTTGTAGTTGCAAGGAAAGTGCATTTATTCATGGTGCCTCTTTCTTTTTTCTTCCTCCTTTCCTTTTGGACTCCACAAGAGCCTGGCCTCCTGCATCAATGACAAAGGGGACAACGAGCGAGAACTTTTGCACATTGTCGTCGACTGCACTAGAGTGAGGGACTGTTCGCTCGCCTCTCATTTCCTGACCTCATTCAGAGACAGGGTTTATGGCCTGGCTACCTGCTGCTCTACATCCCCTGTCTCTCAGATCTCTCTCTCTCTCTCTCTCTCTTTCCTCTAGTGCTGAGTGATTAGTACTTTTTGAGGTCGGTTCGGGTTTGTTTTGATTATAAAAAAAAAATTTTAAACGACTCCGGTTTCGCTTATTTATGTTTTTTAAACATTAAATGCAACATGCATTATGGGAGTTGAATGCTGTAACAACACAGAATAATTTTTTTATAAAAAAATCCCATGATGGTAGTGATTGCCCATCACATCACTTATTAACCATCATTTATTCACATTACTTGAACAAAATATTTCAGTTGTTGTGTATATTACACTTGTTTTATTTGATGACTTTACTACGTCATTCCAAATCATCATCTCATCTCTATAGAGCTGCTGCCCCATGCTGTCTTACAAAATCACTATAATAGTCCTTCTTCAAAGTAAATAAGGCATACTTTTATGACTGCTGAATACCATCTAACAATCACTGAGATCATGTACTTTCAGGTAGAGATACCATGCGAAGTAACTGCTCTCTATCCTTCTCAATAACGCATTCTTCGGTCTCTTTTACATAGCAGGTATAGCAGACATGAGTCAGTCATGGTCACATGATGAGGTAACCCTGCCTACGAACTTCAAAACCAGTGTCTGCCCTCGGCCCAAGAGGGAATTTCCTCTTGATCTAATGGTCTAAGATGTTGGTTGCTCCCGTGGGAGACCCGGGCAACTGATACTTCGGGTTAATGCTCAGGACTACTCCTCTCTTGTTCTACTGTCACCCCCTCTCCCCCACGAGTTACCACACAGTGGAAGCAATCCGATCAATAAAAGGAAATCTGTGGAAGATAAAAGACGGCCATTCATTCCATTGCAAAGCTAGGCAAAATGGTTGCACGTTTACTATATTAGGCTCTCTTGTCACATTTCTAAGCTATATGTTCACTTTCAACATTTTTGCATGAGACTTGGTTGTCCTTGCATACCGGGTCACTTCTGATGACTTGAGACAGGAAGTCAGTGAGTTGCTGGGATGACAGTGCATCGTCCATGCTCTTCAGATTCAGCCCCTGGACAGCAGCCGCCACACTGCCCGCTGCGATCATTGACGGAGGGTTGGCAATGAATTTGACATCTGGTGGAGAAAAAAGGAAAAGAGAGAGAGAGAGAGAGAGACAGACAGACAGAGAGAGAGAGAGAGAGAGAGAGAGACAGAGAGAGAGAGAGAGAGGGTCAGAGAGAGAGAGAGAGAGAGGGTCAGAGAGAGAGAGAGAGAGAGAGAGAGAGAGAGAGACAGAGAGAGAGAGAGAGAGAGAGAGAGGGTCAGAGAGAGAGAGAGAGAGAGAGAGAGAGACAGAGAGAGAGAGAGAGAGAGAGAGAGAGAGAGAGAGAGAGAGAGAGAGGGTCAGAGAGAGAGAGAGACAGAGAGAGAGAGAGAGAGAGAGAGAGAGAGAGACAGAGAGAGAGAGAGAGAGAGAGAGAGAGAGAGACAGAGAGAGAGAGAGAGAGACAGAGAGAGAGAGAGAGAGAGAGACAGAGAGAGAGAGAGAGAGAGAGAGAGAGAGAGAGAGAGAGAGACAGAGAGAGAGAGAGAGAGACAGAGAGAGAGAGAGAGAGAGAGAGACAGAGAGAGACAGAGAGAGAGAGAGAGAGAGACAGAGAGAGAGAGAGAGAGAGAGAGAGACAGAGAGAGACAGAGAGAGACAGAGAGAGAGAGAGAGAGAGAGAGAGAGAGAGAGACAGAGAGAGACAGAGAGAGAGAGAGAGAGAGAGAGAGAGACAGAGAGAGAGAGAGAGAGACAGAGAGAGACAGAGAGAGAGAGAGAGAGAGAGAGAGAGACAGAGAGAGAGAGAGAGAGAGAGAGAGACAGAGAGAGAGAGAGAGACAGAGAGAGAGAGAGAGAGAGAGAGAGAGAGAGACAGAGAGAGAGAGAGAGAGAGAGAGAGGGTCAGAGGCAACAGGTCAAATTCCCGAAGCAAGGCATTTGATCCGCAAATAATTCACACAACAACCTTGCTAATGGGGCAGCTCACTGGCTGCAGAGCGGCAGCTCAGGCCATTGACACTGGTACGACAACAAAAGAGAGATGACACCCTGGCAGTGAGGGGCGAGGCGGCGGTGTGGGGGAGGGAGAGAGGGCTGAGAGGAAGGAGGTGGGACGAGGCAGCGTAATGTGGCACAACCAGATAATGGCAAGGCAGAGAGGAGAGAGACACTGCATCCAACAGAATCAGAACAGAGCCACCATGCTGACATGTGGCAATGTGCCCTGACTGCAACTGAGGAGCTATGCTGTAGGTCCCAGTCACACTGCCCCCTCCCCCATTACACTCCTATAGCCGTCACCCCCTCCTACTCTCTCTATCCTCGTCTCTGTAGCCTCAAATTTGCATACATACAACACTCTGTTAAGAGCAAGGAGGAGCAGATACAACAAATGACAATCAAATAAGAGGTAAGACATATTGCTGGAATCTGATGTTGGTGATAAATGATCTATTCAGCCCAAGAACTGCTTGACAATCACACAGAGAGAAAGAGACAAGCTCATGAAATGCAGATGTATTCTCCCCAGACCCTCTTCTCCCCCTCCACCTCAAGCCCAAATCCCCTTTCCCCTTCTCGACAGCCTCAGTATGCAATAAATCACTCTTCAACTCGCTTGGCTTGGACCCCTCTCTGGAAAGATCATGTCTCACTTCCTCTTTTCAAGTGCTTAGAGAGACAATAAATCTACTCCAGGCAGGGGCGCTCACACACGCACCACATGTGCGCACAACACACACACACACACACACACACACACACACAGAGGGGCTCCTCAGACGATGCACATTGTGTGAAACAACAGGTCTAATCACCAGGCTCAGACCATTAATTTTACCATATTAATTAGGGGGCCTCTCAGTCTAGGAGACGAGCCCCCTTTACACCCCCCCCCCCCCCCAGCCCAATGGGTGTGGGGCTGGGGCATCATTGTGAGTGAGCTCCCATTGCAAGGGCCTGCACCACAGAGAGCTTAGAGAGGAGGGTTGAGGAAGAGCGCTGCGAGATTAATTGAACTCGCATAAAGGCAAGCCAGAGAGCCATTATCCAGGCCCATATCCCCACTAGATCTGCCCAATCCTAGCCTCCCTATAAAAGAGAAAGGAAATAAATGCTTGCAACCCTCAAGATGAATGCAAGGAATGCCAGCCAGCAGCTGCTCTTAAGGACAAATATCAGGCAAGAGACTCCACAGTCTCAGAAGAAAAGGAAGATATAAAAAGGGGATACATTTCTTCTATTGCCGGCAAGATGAAGGAAGTAAATGAATGTCACAGAGGTGCATCAAAGAATATTAAAACACACTCCTGATACCAACAATGTTGCAGCAGGTCCGAACTCGTGAAGTGCCTTCCTTTACGCAACGCAAATAGCACATACAGGATCTTCAACATGCTTTCACACACTCCCCCTGTCATTCCCTCCCTCCCTTATTCTGTTTGTCTAGATTCTTTCATACAATTGGAGTAAACTGTTGTAAGTGATCCTTTGCGGAAAAGCGTTTCTTATTGCGTCACTCTTAATTCCCTTCCCTTCCACTACCAAAAGAGTGGAGTTATTTTAAAAAAATCTCCATGCCACCATGGGTGCACAACAGAACAGGGCAGGGCCTAGGCCAACAGGCCCATTCAATCTATTACATTAAGCACTAACCTCAAACAGCGCGTTGAGTTAAGTCCTCCCCCTGACCTACCACAAGGCAGAGGGGCTTACTCTTGTCACAAATCAAATGCTGTTGAGTGAAAGCAACGCAAGGTTGGAAACCTATAGAGCAGGACTTCTCTTCAATATAAACCTGAAGTAAAAAACGCCTGCTGTTGGGGTCCAGGCCTTCTATTGTGCAAGCTTATGCTAGAGCTTAGTCCAAAGGGTCGACATTGGACAGGGTAACAGCAGCTACGTCGAAGTATATTGCTGCAGTAAGACAGCTTCGCAGGGCCTGCTCACGAACGAACGCAACGTGTCTGGAATGTGTCCAGCGTCTGCTGTATTTACCAGAACCGTCTTACGCCAAACCAAACCTCTTCCCTTTACCAAAACGCCAAGTCAAGTGGTTTGAATCAAGTTTAGCAAAGGATAACGGCACAACTGTTACACGAGTATGGGAGTTGTCATGCCATTGACAAACGTCAACTCAACCGCTTGCCTTTTGGAACCCCCCCACCCCCCACCCTCCCCCCACCCCGTCTTCACAGTAGTAATCCACATCAGTACATCTAAAACCCACAGGGACATGTAGCATTACAACCTCCTCCTAAGTTAACAGCACTAAACAGCAGAGCAGTCAGCAGTGTAGGTGGTGGTGGGACTCCAATGCATACCTGTAGCACAGAGAGCCACAAAGGTCTGGGCATGCTTGCACAGGATTTGCTTGGTGTCCTGATGGATGGGTAGCTTGGAGAGGAAGTGGTCTATGAAATCGTGCGGAGTAACTGAGGCTAGATCCCATTTCAGCTTGTTCAATACCAGTAGTTCCATTTGCTGTAGAGGAGATAGGAAGAGAGAGAGAGAGAATATATGTAGTAGGACACCTGCAAGGGTTCAAGAAACCAACACACCACTAGAGGGAGGACATGCTCCACACAGGCCTATGCTCCGCCATGGTGCCAGTGCCAACACAATGACAATCATTGATGATACGGGAAGTAGATTTAAGACATTTTTTGTTACAGAATTTCAGTTATTTTCTCGTTTAAAATGATGTATCTCCTAAAGTTAACTTTGGCTAAACTGAAAAGAATCCACTTATAATAAATTATAGTCATAGTTCAAATATGTCAAAAACAGCATACTACATTTGTACAATACCTCCTAAACATAATCTACATGTGTTGGTTATAGCTAATGAGAACATGATGCGGAAGTCAAATTACCAGCAACTCGCCCGTCCGGATGGAATTGTCTGTGTATATGCACAACTTCACAGCTGTTAGAGGAATGGTCTCCTTCATTTTAGACGCCAGAAACATGCATGTAGCGCCCAATAACTGTAGTCGAGTCTTCTTTGTGGGTTCAACAGACAAATATCTGTCTAAAAAATTCATAGCTAGGGGAAAAACCTCCTCTTCGCATTTCTGTTCCTCACAGACCTGGAATCAAAAGCAAAACGAGTTAGGCTAAGGTTTAACACATCCAGTCTAAGGTTGATCTCTCTGCAAGGCAAGCGCATGGCTTGCAGAGCCATATTGTCGTTCGCCATATTTTCAAAAAAATATTTTTAAATATTTATAAATAGTTTTAGAATGTAACATGGGCGTGTAAACGTTATTATGCTTTTGTTTTATCGGACAGAAGTGTCATATTCCGAATATCTAAAATAATAATGTTCAAAATGAACTATATTTGTAAGCCACTAGAAACTGGACAAGCAGCATGCGCACACATCTCATAACAGCATGCAACTTTAAAAAAAATAATTTGAAATGTAATCTTCCACATCACGAAAACATTTTTACCCGGTTAATGTTAATCAATGTGCCGTCTCACATAATATGTCACCTTTATTACAATCTCTCGAAAGGGATCGAAGCTTCTAACCAATTTTAAAGGCGACCCTTTCAAGCTCCCAAATCGACTTGTTCAGTTGCTTCAACTCTTAAGAACAATTATGTAGGCTACGTTTACTTTATCAAGTGGCAACTTAACAATAGAAACAACGTTTCAAATGCATCCAATGTCGGTGACGATATGGAAAACAGCTGTGACATGGTTATTACACTTTTTAAACCACAAAGTAGTGCTATAAACCACAAGCAAACAAAGAGGGCGAATACTGGCACTAAGTGACGGCATAATACTAAAGTGTAACATTTTGTTTACTTGAATTTAATCCAAGGGGAAATTTTGGCGTCCTTTGCAGCATGCGTCAGGTAAAAATAAGGCTCAATGAGTCACACAGACAACCTCTAATTAAGTCCAAAGTGTAAGCTATCGCTGGGTGAATAATGTAATAAACACATGACATGAACAACACAGGACAAGCAATCGTTATAGTTGTATTTTGCCAATATTCCAAAGGGCATAGGCCAGTGAGATGATTCAGATAATTGAATGATATGGATTTGTTAGAAACGGTTTCTTGCACAAACCTCCAGCATCCACGTAGCAACAATTCTCCTCATGCAGGGTACAATCTCTTTCTGTACACATTTGAAGTAGTTCGTTGCGGGGAGATAATTGTCTTCCGCTTTTAGCATGGTCTGCAGAACTCTGTCGTTGAGCAGGTTCGAGTCTTGGTAAGCTCTCCGGATGGTCTCCACTTCACAGCACAGCAACAGGTGTTCCATTCCGGCAGTCGCTCGAGCAATGAGAGAGACTGAAAGAGAGTCTGAACTATTGCTTCCCCCAAAAAGTTCCGTGGACGTTGCTTTACCTCTGTCTGCTGCGACTGCTGTGTCGAAGCTCTCAGGAGGCCACCAAACTTTGATCAGCTTCCCTCAATAAACTCCCCTCCCCTCCGCGCACTGGGGAAATGACGTGACTGTTGTTATGTAGGTTGGTTATGGAGCAGATCAAAGGCGAGAGAGAGAGAGAGAGAGAGAGAGAGAGAGAGAGAGGGAGAGAGAGAGAGGCCCAAAAAGAGAGGTCCGCCTCAAAGAAGGGGGCACGTTTTAGAACGCTATTCCACATAAGTTTATAGTCCCTTCCCATCGCCGCCAGCGTATGGCCTATTGGAAGTGGGAGGTCTCAGGTCCGTTTCTGGAGGCAGTAGACTAGGCGAGGGTCTGATTGTAGCTACTGCGAGGTACCAGTGGGGGAAGCAGAGATGCTCGGTGGCTGGATTGGAGAACTCATGTAACCTTTTTTGTTCGTGTGGCCTCTTTTTTTTTTTTTTTTTACCCCTGCACAACAAGTACTTTGCCTAATATTAACTAGGCCTATTAACTAGCCCCCCCCCCCCCCCCCCCCCACATCCAAAAAATAAGAAGTAGAGGAAGGAGGAACATAGACTAATAATAGCGTTATTAGTTGTACAATTGGGTTATTCTATTTTTATTTTTTATGTGCGTGTATTGTTTTGTATCGTCAGGTATTACTGAACAGCTGGGAGCACCCACGGTAACATCAGCTAAATATGTGTATGCGACCAATACCGTTTGTTTTGAGTAGGATGATGAGGACGATGATGAATATGATGATGATGATTATTATTATTATTCTATCTCTGCACACGTGTTCATTGTCATGATAGCAAGGCAAATATTTGTTTTCATTTGTGAATCTGAATCTGAAAAAAAAGAAGAAATTTAACAAATATTATTTTGTATATATAAGCCAGCCGTAAAACTCCAATGAAAAGCAGCAACATAATATCTTGTAACTAGACTATTTGGCTAAATGGCAATAATCAGGACTAGACAAACTATTAAACTAAATTAAAACCATAGGCAATGAAAACTAAAGTAAGAAATAGTGTGGAAATCAAAATTGAAAACTTCACACAGCAAAATAGTGTTTTACCTTTTACACTGAGAATTGCAGTGAAAACAGTCTACATCATGTTTACATTTTGCTCATTCAACAGCAGGTAGTGAGGGCATTCATTTTCATACATGTTCCTCATGTGAATCGAAGCCACGACCCTGGTTGTTGTAAGCTTCATGCTCTACCAACTAAGTCACACAGGACACCTGTTGATACTATTGTGAATACATACCTTTTGATTATTCACATGAATACACTGAACAAAAATGTCAATGCAACATGCAGCAATTAAAACTAAAGTGAATCAGTCATTAGGCCCTCATCTATGGATTTCACATGACTGGCAATACAAACATACATCTGTTGGTCATAGATACCTTTAAAAAATAGGGTCTTGGATCAGAAAACCAGTCAGTAACTGGTGTGACGACCATTTATCTCATGCGTGACACATCTCCTTCACATAGAGTTGATCGGGCTGTTAATTGTGGCCTGTGGAATGTTGTCCCACTCCTCTTCAATGGCTATGCGAAGTTGTTGGATAGTGGCGGGAACTGGAACATGCTGTCGTACATGTTGATGGGGCCGGATGAATGGCACGACAATGGGCCTCAGGATCTCGTCACGGTAGCTCTATGCATTCAAATTGCCTTTGATAAAATGCAATTGTGTCTGTTGTCCGTAGCTTATGCCCACCGCCACAATGGGGCACTCGGTTCACAACGTTGACATCAGTCCACACCAATGCCATACACGCTGTCTACCATCTGCCCGGGTACAGTTTAAACCGGGATTCATCCATGAAGAGCACACCTCTCCAGCGTGCTAGTGGCGATCGAAGGTGAGCTTTTGCCCACTGAAGTCGGTTAAGATCAGTCAGGTCAAGATCCTGGTGAGGACAACAAGCTTGCAGATGAGCTTCCATGAGATGGTTTCTGACAGTTTGTGCAGAGATTATTTGGTTGTGCAATCCCCAAGTTTCATCAGCTGACCAACTGGCTGGTCTCAGACTATCCCACATGTGAAGAAACTGGATGTGGAGGTCCTGGGCTGGCGTGGTTACACATGGTCTGCGGTTGTGAGGCCGGTTGGAAGTACTGTCAAATTCTCTAGAACGATGTTGGAAGTGGCTTATGGTAGAGAAAATCATCTGGCAACATTCAATTCTCTGGCAACAGCTCTGGTGGACATTCCTGCAGTCAGCATGCCAATTGCACGCTCCCTCAAAACATGACACATATGTGGCATTGTGTTGTGTGACAAAACTGCACATTTTAGAGTGGCCTTTTATTGCCTCCAACACAAGGTGCACCTGTGTAATGGTAATGCTTTTATTCAGCTTATTGATATGCCACACCTGTCAGGTGGATGGATTATTTTGACAAAGGAGAAATGCTCACTAACAGGGATGTCAATAATTTTGTCCACAACATTTGAGAGAAATACGCTTTTTGTGCGAATGGAAAATCTCTGGGATCTTTTATTTCAGCTCATGAAACATGGGACCAGTGTTGTGTTTACAGAGGCTGAATGGGCAAAACAAAAGATGTAAATGTCTTTGAACGGGGTTTGGTAGTGAGTGCCAGGCACACCAGTTTGAGTGTGTGAAGAACTGCAATGCTGCTGTTTTTGTTTTTACGCACAACAGTTTCCTGTGTGTATCAAGAATGGATCCAACACCCAAAGGACATCCAGCCAACTTGACACATCTGTGGGAAGCACTGGAATTAATATGGGCCAGCATCCCTGTGGAACATTTTTGGGACCTTGTAGAGTCCATTCCCAGATGAATTGAGGCTGTTTTGAAGGCAAAAGGAGGTGCAAATCAATATTAGGAAGGTGTTCCTAATGTTTTGTGCACTCAGTGTATGTTCAGAAAGGCTAAATATTCCCTTACTGCACACTGTTTTAACCCGTTTTAACACAGTTACAGCCGTCAGTATTTTTCAGTGACAATACTTTTGCGGCGTCCATCTTCCCATTACACACAGGTGTTCGGAGAGGCAGATTGCTAATTAGCACAGGGGTGGCAGGTAGCCTAGTGGTTGGACTGTTGGGCCAGTAACCAAAAGGTTGCTCGATCGAATCCCTGTGCTGACATGGTACAAATCTGTCGTTCTGCCCCTGAACAAGGCAGTAAACCCACTGATCCCCTGAAGGCTGCCATTATAAATAAGAATTTGTTCTTAACTGAATTGCCTTGTTTAATAACAAAATAATTGTTCACTCTGTCTTCGGCCTGTTCTGCGTAAACAAGCGTTGTAACATGGACATATGCCCGTGTGGCAACCCTAACCCTGTAAAGTTGTGTTGTAATTTAACCTTTTGTTTTTTTGAAAATTATTTCTTGCTGACATGAAACATGACATGTTTCCAAAGCCATACCGCAAGCCATGCGTGTTCATCTTTAGAGCAAGCTTTGGCGCTTTTAACTAAACTCCCCTATTTCAGAAGATACTATCGTCAATTTGCCCTAAAGCAGTTAGCGTCTATGGATGGGGATAGGTTAGGCTACACAGAGTGATTCTTCCTGTTGGTATGTTCAGGGGGAATAGACCAAATGGGGGTAAGACAGTACAATTGAGAGACTACTGTGTACTTCTCTTATTTCACCGTGACTTCCTGGTCTATTGCCACATATGAGCAGCAGAGGAGGTGTGGGTCTCTGTGACAAAGCTGGCCCTGTGTAGGACAGCTCGACTTCAGTTCCAGGAGAGCAGAGTGGTTGAGGTGGAGGTGGCAGGGTAAAGGCGGTTTAGTTTTCCCCGCGTTCCTGCTGCATCCCAGTCAGTGGATTGCTTGTTAGAGGCCAGAGACCATTGACGACTACATGGTGTGTGGAAGGAAGACTCGTGGAGAAAGAGAACATTCAGGATGCACAATCAACAATGTGTAATCATGTGATCTAATGATCTTTATTCTGCCACTGCCCTGGCGTCTTCCTCTGCACTCTCTGTGCCATACACATGTAGGTGTGCTTGAGGAATCGCTACTCATTCGCTGCCAGCGGGGCTGGCTGTTTTTAGTTGCCATGGATAACAAAATAAACTAAAATGGAATGTGAAATTATCGTCATTGCCAGTGTTTATGTGAAACAACATCAGAATAAATTCTTTATCAAAGAGCACCCTTTGGGCTAAATCTTTAGCCATACCTCAGCTCTCCATGTGAATATAAATGACAGTTCCTTGAAGAAGTCTGGACCTTTGACAACCCCATAAATCACACAGCATAATGGAAGGTCAATTACATAGGGAGTGGTAAGAGTACCATGTAACGGCAATACGAGATTAATGTCCACTACTCTCAGTCTTCTGACCACGACACCGTGACCCCATTAGCTGTGAATCAACTCTACTTGAAGTGATTCCAAACACCAAAGAATCTCGAACTCATAGGAGGGAGTTTGAATTTCTCTCATAACCTGTGTCAAAGGTTCCAAGTGAAGTAAGTATTTAAAGAGAAAGGGAGTGACATTGGCCTGTGAAAGCAACAAAGGCAGTTACATTTTGATGCCCGGATATCTTTGTGCAGCATGGCCTGGATCATCTTGGTTAGGGTCAGGGTTATTTTGGTCCTGTCCTAAGCGCGCTCTTAGTTTACTGGACCCATATAGGTATTGATCTGAATCTTTGTCTTAGCAATCTTTGTCTTCATTTTATCAGTGTTTACCATGTTCTTCATTAGTTGTTATGTTTCTGTTAATAATATCATTATTCAAATGGGTAAGAAGTTACTAGCAATAATGATTAGCAGTCATTAGCAATAGTTAGGACAAGAGTCTCTGTCAATGCTTACAGGAGGGACTATCATCACACTTTCCCCAGTGCAGTGTTGCTTGTTGAAATGAACTTTGTTTTTGTATTCAAGCTTAATGACTTGATTATGCAGTGAGGTTATGCCGTGGCCTGTGGGTGAGAGGTTTAGTATATACCTTCATTCCTGCTGTTAGTTTCAACTGACCTCTAGGGCTACATTCTCTCTCCCGTCTCTCTGTACATGCGTCCCAAATGCACCCTTTTCCCTTTATAGTGCACTATTTTGACAAGGGGCAGAGGTGGAAAAAGTACTAAATTGTCATAGTTGAGTAAAGATACCTTAATAGAAAATGACTCAAGTAAAAGTGAAAGTCACCCAGTAAAATACTACTTCTGTTAAAGTCTACAAGTATTTGGTTTTAAATAAGCTTAAGTATCAAAAGTAAAATGGAATTGCTCAAATATACTGAAGTATCAAAAGTAAAAGTATAAAGCATTTCAAATTCATTATTTTAAGCAAAACAGATAGAAAAACAAAGGGAGGGTATATTACTGTAATCGTTAGAAGTTTGCCAGTAAACTACCAGAATGCTGGTAGCTTTGGGTGGGAATTTTATAAGATGACATGTGGTGGCCTTTTTGGCCTTATAACAAGTAAACTATATAAAATTATCAAATAATACCAAAAATATGATCAAAATCACACAATTATCTTTTTTCCCTTTTATTTACGCATAGCTAGGAGCACAATAAAACACTCAGACATCATTTACAAATTAAGCATTGGTCTTATGTGAGTCCACCAGATCAGAGGCAGTAGGGATGACCAGGGATGTTCTCTTGATAAGTGTGTGATTAGGACATTTTTTCTTTCATAATGTAACAAGTACTTTTGAGTGTCAGGGAAAATGTATGGAGTAAAAAGTACATTATTTTCATTAGGAACATAGTGAAGCAAAATAGTGAAAGTTGGCAAAAATATAAATAGTAAAATAAAGTACAGATACCAAAAAAACTACTTAAGTAGTAATGTATTTTTTTAATGAATTTTTACTTAAATACTTCACACCGCTGACCAGGGGCCCATTGGGCTCTTGTCAAAAGTAGCGCGCTATATAGGGAATAGGGTGCCATTTTGGATACGTCTATGTGATTCATTCCCAAGCCGCCTGTGCCTTTTTGAAGCCCCTGTGCTGGAAATGTTTAATGTTTGTGCCTTTCTAAGAACTAATTTCTATGTTCTATTCATGTGCTTTTCTAATAACCGTTTTCTGTGTTCATGCAAGTGATGCAAGTGATTGACTGAGACTGAACGAATCCTCACTATCAGTAGCTGCAATTTGGCAGTACGCCCAGACTTGTTTTCAGAACGAATGATATCTCAGTTTCAAGGTCTCAGTTTCGAGAGAAGAAGGCTCGTGAGGTATTGGTCTGTCACACGTTATGAACCAGTATTGGTCGGTCACATGAATGAGACAAAACGGTAATGATGAATTAATTATGCTAAATCATGCAAATATAACTTGTCTTGTGTATAGCTGCATATAAGACAACTGCTGGGACTGCCCCAGCAGAGCTCCTGATTGACATGTGTACTATGGTGCATAGAGTTGGTTGGAACCTCTCCAGTGTGGTGATAATAAAGGATGAGTCATTTAAGATTGACTTTGAGTGTCCCTGGTGGTCATTTCCACAACATGGTGGTGAATTTCCACGACACATCTCTCCTTTCTCCCTGACCAGTGTTTTATGCAGTAATGATGATGAAGATACATTCAGTGCCAGGCAGAAGAAATGGCCTTTTGAGAAAGATCTGGCATTTCCGTCTTTCTGTGAAGATAAAGATGAAGTGAGCCGACCTGAAAGCTTTAGTTTTGTGGCAAAGTCTGTTATCCTGTGAGGGAGGAGGGCTTGTGTGTCTTTATCCCTCACTCACTGGATCCCTAATCTCAAACCCAGAAGAAAATCTTGCGTGCTTGCTGGGCAGCTACTCGATTTTAACATTAACGTTCGCAACCTGTTATGACTGGATCCCTAATGTGTTTAATCTTGTCAATCAAAATGAATATAATACATTTAGAATGCATGTGTGATTGTGCATGCATTGCTGAGTCAGAGAGATTTAGAATTTTCAGCAAATTGAGATATGAGCAAATAAATATTTCCCAATCATTACTAATGGAAAAAACACTATTTTATGCTCTTGAAGAAAACCTACCCAGCCAAGTCAAGGCTGTTCCCCGCTCAAATAAAATGTTTTCATACACATTCCTTGTCTCCACACATTTCCCGAAGAAAGTAATGGCACCGGGGGGGATAGATGCCGTTTTATAGGCTCCTCATCAACTGTGCTATTTTGTTTGTTTTTTCACATTGTTTGTAACTCATAATGTTGCTGCTACTGTCTCTTATGACCGAAAATAGCTTCTGGATATCAGAACAACGATTACTCTCCTCGAACTGGATGAAGATTTTTCTTTAATAAGTCCGACGTGAAGGATATAATGCTTTGTCGAGACGAGGCCCAAATCCCCGTCATCACCGTGGAGAAAAGATGGAGAAAATGGGGGGGAGGCCGGGGTGACTTGTAAGAATTTGTCGACGGGCAGGTAAACCACCACTACCCTCTGTATTTTTGGCCAACTTGCAAACATTGGAAAACAAACTGGGCGATCTACGATTAAGACTATCCTACCAATGGGACATTAAAAACGTTAATATCTTATGTTTCACCGAGACTTGGCTGAACGACGACGCGGATAATATAGAGCTGGCTGGCTTCTCCGTGTTTCGTCAGGACAGAGCAGCTACGTCTGGTAAGACGAGGAACGGGGGGGTGTCTATTTGTCAATAACTGCTGGTGCGCGATGTACAATATTAAAGTCTTGAATATCTACCAAGAGAGTTCTCATCTATATTATTCGTAGCCATCTATTTACCACCACAAACCGATGCTGGCACTAAGACCGCACTCAATGAGCTGTGTAAGGCCATAAGCAAACAAGAAGACGCTCATCCAGAAGCAGCGATCCTAGTGGCCGGGGACTTTAATGTCACCAAACTTAAATTCAATTTCTACCAGCATGTCACATGTACAACCAGAGGGGGAAAAAACTCTAGACCACCTTCACTCCACATGCATACAAAGCTCTCCCTCGCCCTCCGTTTGGTAAATCTGACCATAGTTCTATCCTCCTGATTCCGGCTTACAAAGCAAAAACTAAAGCAAGAAGTACCAGTGACTCACTCAATACGGAAGTGGTCAGATGACGCTTTTTGCTAGCACAAACTGGAATATGTTCAGGGATTCATCCAATGGCATTGAGGAATATTGCACCTCAGTCACCGGCTTCATTAATAAGTGCATCGACGACATCATCCCCACAGTGACCGTACGTACATTTCCCAACCAGAAGCCATGGATTACAGGCAACATCTGCACCGAGCTAAAGGCTAGCGCTGCCGTTTTCAAGGAGCGTGACTCTAATATGGACGCTTATAAGAAATCCCGCTATGCCCTCATACGAACCATCAAACATGCAGAGCGTCAATACAGAACCAAGAATGAATCATACTTCATTGGCTCTGGCACTCATCAGATGTGGCAGGGCTTGAAAAGTATTTCAGACTATAAAGGGAAACCCATCCACGAGCTGCGCAATGACGCGAGCCTATCAGACAAGCTAAAGGCCTTTTATGCTCGCTTTGAGGCAAGAAACACTGAAGCATGCATGAGAGCACTAGCTGTTTCGGACTACTGTGTGCTCACACTCTCCATAGCCGATGTGAGCAAGACCTTTTAACAGGTCAACATTCACAAAGCCGCGGGGCCAGGACATGTACTCAAAGCATGTGCGGACCAACTGGCAAGTGTCTTCACTGACATTTCCAACCTCTCCCTGTCTGAGTCTATAATACCTACAGTACATGTTTCAAACAGACCACCATAGTGCCTGTGCCCAAGAAAGTGAAGGTAATCTGTCTAAATGATTACTCTCCCATAGCTCTCACGTATGTAGCCATGAAGTGCTTTGAAAGTCTGGTCATGGCTCACATCAACACCATCATGCCAGAAACACTAGACCCACTCCTAATCGCATAACGCCTCAACAGATCCACATATGACACAATATCAGTTGCACTCCACACTGCCCTTTCCCACCTGGTCAAAGGGAGTGCCTATGTGAGAATGTTGTTCATTGACTATAGCTCAGCGTTCAACACCATAGTGCCCACAAAGCTCATCACTAAGCTAAGGACCCTGGAACTAAGAACCTCCCTCTGCAACTAGATCCTAGACTTCCTGATGGGCCACCCCAGTCGGTAAGGGTAGGCAATAACACATCTGCCACGCTGATCCTCAACACTGAGGCCCCTCAAGTGGGTGCGTGCTTAGTCCCCTCCTGTACTCCCTATTCACCCATGACTGTGTGGCCAAGCACGACTCCAACACCATCAATAAGTTGGTAGGCCTGATCATTAACAATGATGAAACAGCCTATAAGGAGGAGGTCAGAGACCTGGCAGTGTGGTGTCAGGACAACAACCTCTCTCTCAATGTGAGCAAGACCAAGGAGCTGATCATGGACTATAGGAAGAGGAGGGCCAAACAGGCCAGGACGACGGGACTGAAGTGGAGTGGGTCGAGAGTTTCAAGATCCTTGGTGTCCACATTACCAACAAACTATCATGGTCCAAACACACCAAGACAGTTGTGAAGAGGGCACGACAACATATTTTCCCCCTCAGGAAACTAAAAAGATTTGACATGGGTCCCCAGATCCTCAAAAAGTTCTACAGCTGCACCATCGACAGCATCCTGACCAGTTGCATCACCGCCTGGTATGGAAACTGCTCGACATCTGACCGTAAGGCACTACAGAGGGTAGTGTGTACGGCCCAGCACATCACTGGGTCCAAGCTTCCTGAAATCCAGGACCTATATACTAAGCAGTGGCAGAGAAAGGCCCAAAAAATTGTCAAAGACTCCAGGCACCCAAGTCATAGACTGTTCTCTCTGCTATCGCATGGCAAGCAGTATTGGAGTGCCAAGTCTAGGACAAAAAGGCTCCTTAATAGTTTCTACCCCCAAGCCATGAGACTGCTGAACAACTAATCAAATGGCCACCCGGACTATTTACATTGCCCCCCCACCCCCCTTGTTTTACACTGCATCCACTCGCTGTTTATTATCTATGCGTAGTTACTTTACAAATTACCTCGACTAACCTGTACCCACCGTACTTTTTGATTGATTCAAAAAAATATTTACTTTAGTTTCTTGAGTAAATATTTTATTAACTTGAATTCTTGAACTGCATTGTTGGTTAAGGGCTTGTAAGTAAGCATTGCACGGAATTCGGCGCATGTGGCAAATAAGATTTGATTTGATTTGATTTGATTTGAAGTCCCGTGTGATTTCAGAGGAATTACCATCTGACAGTCAAGCACCTAATAACCCAAACACAGAGCACTGCCTGCAGCAAAATCCCATTGAGGAAAGTCACCATTGAAAAAGCCAGGCAGCACACCTCCACTGGGATTCCTCCCCTGAAGCACATCAGTGAGAAAAACAAGTCCTTTCAAGCAGGGGAGCCTAGATTATGAGCTGTTTACACAGGGTAATCCCTCACCAGGGACGGATGTGCTGCAGTCAAATCTGGGTTCAAGTAGTGTTTGAAATCATTTCAGATACTTTAACCGGTCTTGATTGAGCTTGCCTGTTGAACCAGTAGAAGTGGTCAAAAAGGTGCAAATCTGGCACCTGGCACCATCTAGCATTCCAGGAAGGCTTAATGCAAACACTCAAAGTATTTGAAAGATTTCTAATAGTTTTCGAACCCAGGGCTGACTGCAGTAGTGCTTCAGGACCTCTGACTGAGGGGGTAGAGGGGCAGCAGGGGGAGTATAGGGGGACCAGGGGCAGGGTAGGGGGCAGGGGGCAGGGGTGGGGGTGGTGGTGGTGACTTGTAGGATCATTCACGCCTCTCCTCAGGTTTTGTGATATGCACCGGTGACAGACACTTATGGTGTCAGCATGCGTCAGTCCGGCTGGTGATTTGCCGACCTCAGCTAGCCGATCCAAACAAGTGTGCTCGCATACGCCCTTAAAAAATCTTCACTTGAAAAATGAGAAAAAAGTGGCAATAGCACTGTTTGTCCATTTTTAGACACGGTAGCCAGTATTTCCTCAAAATAGTCAGAATTAATCTAAAGATAACAAGAAAACTGTCATTAATTTTGACGATTTAGTTGCTCAATTTGACATCTAACTAAATGTTTTGTGCAGTATTTTTCACTGAAAACATTTGCATGAAAATGAGTCGTCTCTCATTGAATGACAACGAAGACTTCCCTACAGTTAACCAATCACTGACGAAGGGGCGTAGACTTCACCTCCGATACTTCAGCTTGCTTCCATAAAAAAATGTGTGTTTCAAAAAAAAAACGTGACCAAAGTCTAAAACAAACAAAAACGTCACAAAATGTCATCATAATATAAGCAGGAACTCTACCCGAACTGTTTCGGCTCGGAAGCATGTGGACACCTTTAGTTGCCCGTTTAATTCCGCCCTCTGGGCATGCCATCATCTCTCCAACTAAAAGTAAACCATGGTTATGATTAGTACGTCCTACTCAATTTAGACAGGATTACGATATCACTTTTATGATATTTTATTAAACCAGGCTCATAAAACAGTGGGTGTGAAGTACCTGGACGAGAAAATGAGCTCTGAGAAAAAAACGCTTTAGTCTCTGTCACAACAGGTTGCTGACACGGAACAAGAGAAGGGCGCATTTTGGTGGATCTAGTCTTGCCACTTTTGATTGGCAGGGTTCAGTGTAGTTGTACATGAAGAAAATGCATTGCAAGTACTGTATGAGCACACATTCAGAGCATATGATCACTTCATTGCGAAAGAGTACAACATTTTTCTCAACAGGTTTTGCTGCAGGTAGTGCTCTGTGCTATTTGGTGTATCGCTGTTTGAGTGAGTAGTCTACATTGAGTACTTGACTGCTGGTGCTAATGATGGTAGATGTCTTCTCAATGACATCAGGATATCTCAAATTCAAATCTGCATATGATACTGCATCATCACATGATGGGTATACAAAAGTCCTATGACTCGAGTTTTAAGGAAAGTTACTTACTTTCATTTACCCACAGCAGTGTGAGAGCAGAGCATCACAACAAAAGAGTAATTCAGAGAACTAGGGGAAGCATGCAGACTTTCTTTAAAGTCTCTGACTAACCCAGGGATATGTGATACAACACATTCCTGCTGCATCCCAGTCAGTGGATGGCTTGTTAGAGACCAGAGACCATTGAAGACTACATGGTGTGTGGAAGGAAGACTCGTGGAGAAAGAGAACATTCCGGATGCACAACCAACTATGTGTAATTATGTGATCTATGGTCTTTGTTAATTATTAGACCTAGACAACTCAGTGAAACTTTTGAAACAGGACTTGGCGTAGTTGGCGTATTTTGTGTAATTCTGCTACATAAACTAAATGTCACAGACTACGAATGGCTCAAATCTGTAACAACGTAACAATGATTTGTAACACTTATTTTTTAAGAGTACCAACGTTGGACTTCATAGCACATTAATAAGCTGTACTTAACAAATTCATGAGCAGAACATAACCTTTAATGAAAGCTGTTATATTAGTCTGTTAATGAGGTAGAATTTCCCCAAATCCACCTATTCTGTCCATCCAAGGGAACGCTGCTCTTTCTGGCTGCCAGCCTATCAGCTGCTTTGATGTCCTACGGAATACAATTCAAATCAAATCAAATTGTATTTGTCACATTTGCCAAATACATCAGGACCGTGAAATGCGTACTTACAAGCCCTTAACCCACAATGCAGTTCAAGTTGAGCTAAATAAACTAAATACATTTTTTAAATAAAAGTTGCTTCATTTTCTTCTTCTTCCCTCACCTCCCCCTGCAGAAAAAAAGGAGGAGAAGAAAGAGGAGAAAGAGGTTTCCCACTGAAAGAAACCCTTTCTCTACCCAGGGTGTCTCCACAATGGCCCACAATGAAAAGATGGATATAGCAATTGTCCTGTTTAGTGATCCGCAAAAAGGGAGAGGAGGGGGGTCCTCTGTGTGGCAAAGGCCTGCACCGGACCCGACCTGACACAGAGGTGGCAAGACAATGAGAGGCCAAGGGTGCTAAAGAGAGGAAAATCTGGAGACAATAGGGGCCTCCGCCAGAGCAGCGCTGTGGCCACGCCAGCCACCGAGCAGCAACATTAAGTACTTTAGACACCAGAAGGCCAAGTGGAGCGTAAGGAACTCAAAGTTTCCTCCACCGAGAAGCGGAGAGAACAGAAGCAACCAGTGTGGGCTACCGTGTGGCCTCGATCGTTTTGGGTTTGGAAATATACTTAGGGACTGGACTCCACAGGTCTGCTCAGTGACAGTTGAGTTAGACACTATCCACTCGGATCTAAAATGACGAGGATTTGATTTGACTAGAAAAGGAGGGTTGGCGTTTAAACGTGGTAATGAATGGGGTCTGTGTTCTCCTAGCCTGATCGGTCAGCAGCTAGGGTCATTCCTCTTCTCCATTCCTCTCCTCCATTAAGGCCCTGCCACTGTTCTCTCAGTTCTCTCTCTCTCTCCTCTTTCTGCAATGTTGTTTTATGTTGTCAGCCAAGAAAAGGAGCAGATGGGAAATGAGTCAATTAGAATAGAATTATGCCGTCATCAATCTTCTTTTCTAGGCACGTAAGGATACCCCACAACAACATAGGGTCACAACAGATCTAACAGTCTAAACAGGAGGTCCTGTTCAGAATGACTAATCAAAATATTGTTTTGTTTTCGAATGACTGACTGGCCCTTCATGCCTCATTGAACTGACTGCACCAAAGCTGTGTGTCTGATTTCTTTTTTCTTATCTGAAGAGGCAGAGAGCCAAAGGAGATATGAGAAAATGTTTATCTCGCTTATCACAGCACTTGGAATGCCAAGTAGAATGTTTCATTATGGTGACCAAAATTAAAATAGTTAACTCAATTATTCTGATCCCAGAGCAGCCGACAAGAGTGTTTGTTTGCCAACAAACGCAGATTCAGACTATTCAAGCGAATCAGAGTGTTTGAATCGTGGTTCAATCTGACCTTACTGCTGACTTACACTCGTCCACACTCATTCATTTCCAACCACAATTACATCGACAAAAGCCTCCACACACATAAATGTTTCCCATTTAGCTGATTTCTAAACGGTTACATTTTCCAACTAAATTAGAACATTAACCTTGCAAAAGCACTCTGTTACTCCATATATTTATTTGTAGTCAAGATTCAGTCATGAGTCATGCTTGCTAAAGTGCTTGATACACAGAACTTTGTGACTCATGAATACGCTCTGATATGTTCTGACCAAATGATCCGCGATGCAAATATGGCTTTTGAGAAATGATATACTTTACAATATCATTTACTTGACATTCATAATATTTTAGATTTCTTGGTCACAAAATGACCTAGGGGATTTAAGGGCCTCCCATTCTATCTAGATAGTATATATCTACAACATTGTCCATGTTTTGATGTCGAACCTTTTGGTGGAAAATAAATCATTCTGGACTTTCTCTGCCCAATCACTTTGAACTCATTGTATGTGGTTTGAAGAAGGCTTGTTCATATTTCAGCAAAGGGTCCCAGTCCTCTATAGCCCTGTGCAGGCGTTATCTATATTCATAAAGATCTGATCACAGAGAGACTTTAGGCCTACTACCCCACCCATTGCTTTGGAAATAAGTTGTCTAAAGTTTATGTGTGGCATCGAGTGACAAGACATTTACACCATCTACCAGTGTAAAAACTATTCAGTAACAATTAGCAGCAGAAAAAAAAAGATGACATGTATTTTTGAGGATGTGTCTCAACTCTGATGAGGTTATGTGAAGTCAAAAGAAACATAACACCCATTACTGATAAACTAATAGTGCATTTCCACTGGTGATTTACCCCGGTGTTTTACCAAAAAGCCTCAGACCTTTGTATTTCCACATCCACGGCCTGACTCCTGGGAATCACTGGGCCATGGTCTCAATGGACCATCTCTGACATGCAGACCCATATACAAGGCTCTGGGCCTATTCGGGTGGCATTGTAATAACAATGGCTAACTGTGAACACGGGTTTACTCCTTCGATGGTTAGCACCTTCTCACAGCGCAACTGTTTTGATTATGCAGAGGATGTCGATTCTGCTCTTCACAAGCCCTCACTGTCAGTCCTAGCTATGGAAACACAATTTCCCTAGTAAGACATCAGGGTGTATATACTAGTGTAACACTGGTCTTACAGTTGAAAATAAAATTAATTTACCCTAAGTGGTGCTTTCTGGTCACCCCCCCCCCCCCCCCAGCCCTGACCCCGTAGTCATATAATAGTGTTACCTAACATATTCTAGCTACATGTTATTCATCCTCTGGGAGTTTTCTCCTCACACATGTCATCATGTGCTGGACAGGACCAAATGGCAGGAGGAGAGGAAAACAGAACAGAAGTCTCTCTCTCTCTCTCGTTCTCTGTCTCAGGCGTACTACAGGCGGGTGAACCAAACACTGACCTCTTGTCTATATTTACTTTCTGACATCCATTAATTTAGGATCTGTGACTGCTCTCCACTGATGTTAGGGGCCAAAGATCCTGAGAACAGAGGGTGTCCATGAAATCACCTGGGATCTCCCAAGTAGCACAGCCTCCAATCAGTCATTATGAGTCAAAATAACAGCCTGGATCCCCTTACAATGCCTTCATCCCAAATGCCACTGTATCCCCTACGTAGTGCACTAACCCATAGGGTTGTGGTTAAAAGTAGTGCTTTACATAGGGAATAGGCTGACATTTGGATGGAACACCTTGTTTTATGGGACATCGGTCCAACCCCTCCCTAGGTGATATTTACAGCTCTGTTCAGGCTGCTCCAGAATTTTACACACAGCAGCTAAAGTCATCATGGATGTGAGGTGGTCCACTTTGAATGGGGGTCAGGGATGAATTATGACATTATTAGCAGGCCCTTGCAGAGGAATGTAGATGGACACAGTTGGTCACTGATTGCAATTTATCTTTAAAAAAAAAAAAATGTTTACAGCAACACATGGTAGCTAGACCAGACACAATAATGGGGTGAAGGTGTTACATTAACATTACACAAGTCCTCAAGTGGTCTCATACTAGCATATGCAAAATGACTGTTCAATAAAAACACTAACAGTTAGGTCGTTTTGCAGAACGCCAACTCCATCATCAAGTTTGCTGATGACGCCACAATTGTAGGCCTGGTAACCAACAACAATGAGTCAGCCTATCGGCAAGAGCTAAATTAACTGGAATTGTGGTGCCAGGACTAGGGCTGTTGCCGTGACCATGTTAGCGCCACACCGGCGGGTCATGAAGGCGGTCAAATTCCACATGACCATTTAGTCACGGTAATTATGCTTCTCCAAGCTCTGATGCTGCTGATGGTCATAAGTAGCCTACCAAACCTGCTAACTGCCTGGTACTCAGCACTCTATTGTCCCTCTAATCACTCTGACATCAATGAGAGCCCATGAGCTCATGTTGAGCAACATTTCTATAGGCTATGCAATTGCATGAGAAAATAGAGTGATGACCTCTATTAAAAAGAGGAGGATCCCATCAGCTTTCTATAGGCTAGGCCTACTATGTTTATTTCTCAACTTTCCCATTAAGTAAATTGCTTCTCTTTACAACAGGAGTATAGCCTACCTGGCTGGCATGAAAATGAACCATGGAAAAGCGTCCTCCATTTGCTATTTAAGTGCAGAGATTACATGCATTTCCCCCCGCCCCCGCTTATAGCCTACTGCCATTGATGTGCTTATAATGTGAAGAAATAGCCTAATAGTTTATCAACATTATAAGCTAAACGTTCTGATCTGTCAGCCTAATTGCGTCAAAACGCTGTTGTTTTTTTATGCTGATGGTTGTATTAATTTGGGATCTATCACGTCCCACAACTGTCCCAAACCAAGTTTGGAATATTTATTTTGTACTATGGGGGATTACAGATTGACATAGGCTAGTGCTTTTGCTGTTCGTCAGGCCTATTCATCTTGTTGGCTGACAAAAAAGTTATTGGATAAGGACGCGCACAGTTGCATTTCCGATGTGTCTGTCCTCAGCTGTAGCCTGCAGGGAATTATACATATTATATTTAGCCCAAGGGCAAAACGGCCACTGGTCGCAAATGCATGGATATTTTAGGATATATTAGGCCATACAAAGGGGATCCAGCTGGGAAATTCAAGGAATTATCAAGAGCTTGTCAAATTGTGAATGAGAGACTGATGAAGTGTGTACAGCCTGCACAGAAACAAAGCAGAGCTCATGCCTTTCAAGCAACTTTTTAAAAAATCATCGAGTTGCATCATGCAGCCTTAAAAAGCCCAACGTTTGTAGAACAACCAAAGTTACATTAATAACTCAAAATGAAGCATATAGGAGTACTTATTTCTTTGTTAACCGCTCAACACAGAATAGCCGCATGTGCGCACTCCCTCAAATAATTTGGAGAAAATATCCTTTCTTTTTTATTCAGTTTTGTTCAATTGCATTCTTCATTCTATAATATAATATAAAATAATGTCACAGATTTCTAAGCAAATCTTCAAATCAAATGCTAAATTAACTAGTGTAGCCCACAGCCATATGGCATAGCCAGATCAGGAACTAACATAAGGACAACTCAGAGTATGCTATTCTGTTCTTCTGAAATATACTACATTTTCTTCCTATCATGTTTCTTTAGACCTGTCTAAAATAAATGATGGATTTATTGTGAAGGAGTAGGCTATATTAAATGGATTTATATTGTAGATGTTCCAAAGGTCTGCATCAGTGGCTTGTATGTGTGGAAGCCAGGAGATTCTAAATGTGTTCATGTTAATTAGTGGCCAATTACCATAAGACTGGCAGTTATTTGACCGGCTGACAAAATTTTGTGACTGCCACAACCCTAGCCAGGACAACAATCTCTCCCTCAACATCAGCAAAACAAAGGAGTTGATTGTTGACTTTAGGAGGGAACAGGATGGAACATCCCCCGAACCACATCAACATGACTGCAGTAGAGAGAGCAGTGACTCTCACACACACACACACACACACACACACACACACACACACACACACACACACACACACACACACACACACACACACACACACACACACACACACACACACACACACACACACACACACACACACACACACACACACACACACACACACACACACACACACACACACACACACGCCCACACGCACACACACACACACACACATCACAACTGCTGCTACCAGACCCTTGTTATGATTGCTAAATACTGCACAATTTAAGCACGTGAACCCGATGAGCCGGCAGAGGCATGGGAGCCCGACGAGCCAGCTGAGGCGTAGGAGCCCGATGAGCCGGCTGAGGCATGACATGGGATGGGAGCATGCCGACCCAACCGAGGCAAGGAAACCTCTTGAGCCAGCTAAAGCGTGGAAGCCCGACAAGCCAGCTGAGGTACCCCCGGTTCAATCGGCGGCGGCACCCAGGCCCGACGTCGCCACCAAAAACAAAAAACAAGAACATCGCTGATGCTTCAAATATTGGTGTCAGCATTCTGTGAGGACCGATGCTGGTGACGAGAAGCAGGTACAGAGAGTGAACATTTAATGGTAAACGGACACATAACACAAACAAGGATAGCGTCTGGACGGGGGACTGAAACGGGGAACACATCTGAGGAATAGACAGATATAGAGGGCGCAATCAACAACGTGTAGGAGACCAGGTGATTCCAATGAGCAAAGATGCGCGTAATGATGGTGACAGGTGTGTACAATGAAGGGCAGCCTGGTGCGTCGAGCGCCAGAGGAGGGGAAGCGGGAGCAGTCGTGACAAATACATTTGGCAGGAGAAGTACAGCTCGGTCTCCACATCATTTTATGTGCAGCGTGCACATATGTGTCAAGTAATTATCTTCTTGTTGTTCTGTTATTTGGTTGGGTCTAATTGTGTTGCTGTCCTGGGACTGTGTGGGGTCTGTTTATGTTTGTGAACAGAGCTCCAGGACCAGCTTGCTTAGGGGACTTTTCTCCAGGTTCATCTCTCAGTAGATGATAGCTTTGTTATGGAAGGTTTGGGAAGTGCTTCCTTTTAGGCGGTTGTAGAATTGAGCAGCTCTATTCTAGATTTTGATAATTCTGCTCTGCATGCATTGTTTGATGTTTTACATTGTACACTGATGATATTTTTGCAGAATTCTGCATGCAGTGTCTCAATTTGTTGCTTGTGCTATTTTGTGAATTCCTGGTTGCTTAGCGGACTCGAGACTTCACAACCATAAAGGGCATTTTTTTGCCAGGTCCTAATTGGTATGTCATATTTTATGTTCCTTTTGTTGACATAGAAGGCCCTTCTTGCATCGTTTCTCAGATCGTTAACAGCTTTGTAGAAGTTGCCTGTGGCGTTGATGTTTAGGTCTAGGTATGAATAGTTTTTTGTGTGCTCTAGGGTAACAGTGTCAAGATTGAATTTGCATTTATGGTCTTGGCAACTAGACCTTTTTTGGAACACCATTATTTTTTCTTACTGAGATTTACTGACAGGCCCTAGGTTCTGCTGTAGGTCCTCCTTGGTTAGGGACAGAAGCAGTGGATCATCAGCAAACAGTAGACATTTGACTTCAGATTCTAGTAGGGTGAGGCTGGGTGCTGCAGACTGCTCTAGTGCCCTTCGCCAATTTGTTGATATATGTGACTCACCACCTGGATTCGGTGTTATGTAGAAACATTTTAATTTCTGTTTTTTACATTAGCAAAAAGTAGAGACTCAGAGCTACAAAATGGTATATCATACACTGCATTTGAGGAAACAATGGGAGTGTAATTCTGCTTTGAAAGTTGATCAACTTGTAAACTCACTTTTGAGAAAACGTCTTTCAACATTTTGGTACTACTATTGGAGAGCCCTTCTTTGTCTACACCTGTTCAGCATTGTTCACACCCTCTTAAGTCTTAGCCCCACCCATCTATTTAAGGGTTGATCCAACCTTTCTGTACTAACTTGCCAGCTACTTCCAGACATCTAAGAAAGAGAGAACAGCTCACTGAACATTACTCGCCCTATCTGTGGTTTCGCGTTCAGAGCACACACTGGATGCCCTGGCCAATAAGTAGGATTGTTCCGAAAGCTCTGACCTCACAAATACAGTCAAGAACCCAAGCTAACTGGCTAACATTGGCTAGCTACTTCCAGACACATAATGAGAGAACACCCCGTTTTGACCATTTTACTCGGCCTAGCAGAGCTGATTAGGCTTTTTTAATATTATCCAGAGTGTTGGTGACTGTAACTGTGCTGCTGGCAACAATTGAAATACGCTTTGTTGCCAACGTTTACTGACACCGGATATATTCACCGGGTGTTGAGGGTTCAAAAATGCATCAGTTATTCTGCGCTTTTGGCACACTAAGACGAGAGTCTTTTGTTAAGAATTGTAGCTAGATATCTACCTAGGTAAACAATGCATCCCAACGCATGACGTAACGTTAGTTAGTGAGCCAGCTAGCTAACATTAGCTAGCTAGCTAACAGTACACGTTAACTTGAAATGAAAATACTTTGCAAAATTAGAGTGTAGCTAACTAGCTAAACAATGGACCATAATCACAACTCATGACGTTGCTACCCTGCATGAATCTGCAGGTAGCTAACCAACCAAGTTCTATGGCTGTAATTAGTCAAGCAAATGTGTCTGAGATATGATGAATAAGATCATACACAAAACTTTAGCTAGCGACCCAGCCAGCCGTTAGATAGCTAACAGTACACTTGAAATGAAACCACTTTCTGTCAAAATTAGAAACGTGTAACATCTGAAAATCTTACCAGTATAGATCATGGTTAGACGCGTCTCCTGTCTGATACCATGCATGGTTGCCTTAGTTTGATAATGAAATCCAGACTGGTGTTTTCTCCATCTCCTTAGGAATCATACTGAAATTTCACTGATTTCAAAACTCGGTCCTCCAGGAAGTGGAGAGCATACACATAACGTTAGCTAGTGAGCCAGCCAGCTAACGTTAGCTAGCTAACAGTACACTTTAACTTCACATTAGGTTTATGCAGTTTTACAACGTGATACATTTTTTAAAGCCACGTTCATCGTAAATATACTGACCAGCTACAATAGACAGACAGGGGTTATATGGTATACCAATCCAAATTCATGTCTCGGCATGTCCAGCCAACTCATCATCTCAGCCAATCATGGCTAGCGGGAAGGTTGCTCCCTTTTTCTGTGGCTAAACCAACTAGGCATGTAATTTAACCATTTTATTTGTATTTACAGATGGCATACAAGTTTGATATGAACCTTTTTGGGTTAGGGGGCAGCATTTTCACTTTTGGATGAAGAGTGTGCCCAGAGTGAACTAATATATGCACATTATTATTAGTATTGGATAGAAAATACTCGAAAGTTTCTAAAACTGTTTGAATGATGTCTGTGAGTACAACAGAACTCATATGGCAGGCACAAACCTGAGAAAAAATGCAACCAGGAAGTGGGAAATCTGAGGTTTGTAGTTTTTCAAATCAGCCCCCATTGAAGATACAGGGTTATATTAGTTATGTTTGACTTCCCAAGGCTTCCACGAGATGTCAACAGTATTTAGAACCTGTTTTGAGGATTCTACTCTAAAGGAGAGGCTCATAAGGGCTCTTTGAGTGAGTGGTCTGGCAGAGTGCCACAGCCTCCATCTGGCGCGCTCATGTGAAAGGTAACTACGTTCCACTTCATTTGTATAGACAAAATAATTGTCCGGTTGGAACATTAATGAAGTGTTATGTTAAAAACCCACTAATGATTGATTCCATACTTAGTTTGGCATGTTTCTACGGGCTGTAACAAAACTTTTTTAACTTTTCGTCCGACATTCGGCGCGACCTGAACGTGTTTCTGGATTTGTTCACCAAACGCCCTAACAAAAGAAGATATTTGGACATAACTGATGGACATTATCGAACAAATCAAACATTTATGGTGGGACTGGGATTCCTGGGAGTGCATTCTGATGAAGATCATCAAAGGTAAGTGAATATTTAAAATGCTATTTCTGAGTAATGTTGACTACCCAAAATTACGGGTTTCTTTTTGGCTGCTTTGTTGTCTAAAGGCTGTACTCAGATTATTGCATGGTTTGCTTTCTCGGACACATCGGTTGCATTAAGGATACGTTTATCTAAAGTTCCATGTATAATAGTCGTATCTTTATCAATGTTTATTATGAGTATTTCTGTAAATTGATGTGGCTCTGCACAATCATTGCATGTTTTAGAACTAATGAACGTAACGCACCAAAGTAAACTCAGATTTTTTGATATAAATCTGAACTTTATCAAACAAATCATACATGTATTGTGTAACATGAAGTCCTATGAGTGTCATCAGATGAAGATCATCAATGGTTAGTGATTAATTTTTATCTCTATTTCTGCTTTTTGTGACTCCTCTCTTTGGCTGGAAAAAATTAAGTTTTTCTGTGGCTTGGTGGTGACCTAACATTTGTGGTGCTTTCGCTGTAAATCATTTTTGAAATCAGACACTGTGGCTGGATTAACGAGAATGTTATCTTTAAAATGGTGTAAAATACTTGTATGCTTGAGGAATTTTAATTATGAGATTTTTGTTGTTTTGAATTTGGCGCCCTGCACTTTCACTGGCTGTTGGTGGGGGGGTTCCCCAGTCCTAGACAGGTTAGCGGAACCCCAGTCCTAGACAGGTTAAGGCACATGAAAGTTCACATGTTCGAGAAGGCATTTCTGCCCAAAAATGCTTTTTTTAAAAAATATGTTTTTTACATTCAAACATATTTTGCGTTCAAAGTCGCGACTTGTGACATATGCCTAGTTTCCTGAATCGGGTCACATATATGTTAAAGAGGGCAGGGCTTACGCTGCATCCCTGTCTCACCCCACGGCCCCTTGGAAAGAAATGTGTGTTTTTTGCAAATTTTAGCTGCACAATTGTTGTTTGTTGTTTATGTTTTTCCCCCAACACCACTTTCCATCAGTTTGTTTAGCAGACCTTCATGTCAAATTGAGTCAAAAGCTTTTTTGAAATCAACAAAGCAAGTGAAGATTTTGCCTTTGTTTTGGTTTGTTTGTTTGTAATTTAGGGTGTGCAGGGTGAATCTTTGATCTGTCATACAGAAATTTGGTAAAAAGACGATTAGTATATTGTTTTTACTGAGGAAATGTTAATAATAATGCAGAGGATTTTCCCAAGGTTGCTGTTGACACCTATCCCACAGTAGTTATTTGGGTAAAATTTGTTTCCACTTTTGTGCATTGGGGTGATCAGTTCTTGGTTCCAAATTTTCAGGAAGATGCCAGAGCTAAGGATGATGTTAAAGAGTTAAAGTATAGCCAATTGAAATTTGTGGTCTGTATATTTTGTAATTTCATTTAGGATACCATCAACACCACAGGCCTTTTTGGGTTGGAAGGTTTGCATTTGTCCTGTAGGTCATTTCATGTAATTGGAGAATCCAGTGGGTTGTGGTAGTCTTCAATAGTTAATTCTAAGATTTGTATTTGATCACGTATATGTTTTTGCTGTTTGTTCTTTGATATAGGGCCAAAAAGATTGGAGAAGTGGTTTATACATACAGTACATCTCCATTTTGGATAGATAACTCTTCGTGTTGTTTTTTTAGTGTTTTCCAATTTTCCCAGAAGTGGTTAGAGTCTATGGATTATTTTCTGACGTGCTGTTCCTTCTTTTTCGTAGTGTATTTCTGTATTGTTTTAGTGATTCACCATAGTGAAAGCGTAGGCTCAGGTTCTCTGGGTCTCTATGTTTTTGGTTGGAAAAGTTTCTCAATTTCTTTCTCAGGTTTTTAGATTCTTCATCAAACCATTTTTCATTGTTGTTCATTTTCTTAGGTTTCTGCTTGAAATGTTTAGATTTGATGGGGAAGCTGAGGTCAAATATACTGTTTAGGTTTTCTACTGCCAAGTTTACACCTTCACTATTACAGTGAAATGTTTTGTCCAGGTAGTTGTCTAAGAGTGATTGAATTAGTTGTTGCCTAATAGTTTTTTTGTAGGCTTCCACACTACTTTCCTTCCATATATTGGATATCTAAATATTATTGAGTTCATTTCGCTCAATGACTCATGATTGAGTTCAAGTAGACTGTGATTTTGCTGTGATCTGATAGGGGTGTCAGCGGGCTGACTGTGAACTCTCTCTCTCTATTTCTCTCTCTCAATTCAATTCAATTCAATTCGCTTTATTGGCATGACGTAACAATGTACATATTGCCAAAGCTTATTTTGGATATTCACAATATAAAAATAAATAAAAATGAGAATCAAAATTGTCAACGGGACAACAGTAACAACAATAATCAAGGGTCAAAATAACCATACATTCAACAATAACAATGAGCATACAGTAGAGTACATGTGCAGGTTGATTGGTCTGTCAGACACTGTCCCTCAACTTTTGGCAGTCAGCAATGTAGTGTGCTGCCAACCCACAGCTCTCTGCGTCCTCCCCCAACAGGACGGGTAGCTTACTCTCATTAGAGAGGTCTTCAAATTTGGGAAAATGACACTCTCTAATTGTTTTAGATTTTTTACATTTTGTTTTTACATGCAGCTCCGTCTCAGGTTCTGCTGTTGTGCAGTGGTTGCACAGCCTTTCCTCTACGGGGAGCCAGGTTTTTCTGTGTCTACCCTTCTCAATGGCAAGGCTGTCAAGGTTTTGATCAGTAACCATGGTCAAATTTAGTCACGGTGTACTGTCGATTTAGGGCCAGATAGCACAGCATTTTGCTTTGTGCTTGTGTTTCCCAATAAGCAATATAGTTTTGTTTTGACTGTGTTGTAATTTGGTTTATCCTGATTGATTGGATGTTCTGGTCCTGAGGTTTCGTGTGTTAGTAGAACAAGTATGTGAACTCAGGACCAGCTGGATGAGGGGACTCTTTTCTTTGCTCAGCTCTTGGCATTGCAGGGCTTGGTAATGATATGAGAGGGGGTCACTGTATTTTAGATGTTTCCAAAACTCAATTGCTCTTTTTTGAGTTTTTATTATTAGTGGATATTGGCCTAATTCTGCCCTGCATGCATTGTTTGTAGTTTTCCTCTGGACATGTAGGAGAATCTTACAGAACTCTGCATGCAGCGTTTCAATGGGGTGTTTGTCCCATTTGATGAAATCTTGTTTTGCAAGTGGACCCCACATCTCTCTTTTAGCATTACTCATACTTGGGGTGGACAGCATTAGCATTGATTTTGCCAAATGGATGTTTTGTGGATGCAAGGTATTCCAAATAAACTAACTTAGCTTTCTTTATGAAAGGGATCCTTTTAACGTAATGGAAACGGTCATATTGTCTATTGACCACTTGACATCTTTTTAAAAGCAGGCATTCATTCAGTGACTATGATTGACTTGGGCTGCTTTTTTTCTCCATCTGTTTTCCTTTGACCCTCAAATATGATTTTTTTTTTATTTTAAATAATTTCTAGAAATTATACATGCTTTCCTGCAGTAGACATGTGTCCTAGACTGGTGGACGAGAGTGCGCCTGGGCTTTGGGATCAGACGGAGGGGATTCCCCAGCCCCATTCACAAGGATACAGCCCTAAGTGATAGCTGAGACGGTGGGCCAGGGCCGGTAGTGTCTGGATGCCACACACATGCTGCCTCTATGGCCTTTCCCTGTCACAGAGGCACCACGAAGGTTAGGGTGGGCTAGGGGGATGGGAGACAAGGCCCTCCTGCATTTTAGGGTCAGGTTCTGTAGGCTTAGTATTCTGCTGAGGGGTAGGAGGACAGCATTGAAGGATATGTTCATTTTAGACCTCACAATTCTATGCTTCCTTACCCTGACACTAGTATATGAGCCAGGGGAGACTTCGGATTTTCTTTAATGAATAAACAGCCACTACTTACCCAGTAACACTGAATGTCATTACATTTGTAATTAAGTCTCCCACCCCTTCTCTAGACTGGACCACTGTGGAACGTAAGCCATTGTTACCTTACATCCACGCAGTTTCAGCCTGGCATCATGTCAAACAACCTGCCAAAGCTCAATTTGCAAATGTAAACAGCTCCACTCTTAGTTCCTCGCGACACTCATTAACTCACCCTAATTAGCATTTACATGGAAAAACAACATCAGCAAACAAAAAGGCATGGAAGTGCCTGTTGATTTATATTGTATCTCATAAACTAAACAAAAAAATACATTTATTTTTTAAATACATTTTAACCTGTTTTCTCCCCAATTTCGTGGCATCCAATTGTTAGTAATTACTATCTTGTCTCATCGCTCCAAACGAGCTTCAATGCCATACAACACTCCTTCCGTGGCCTCCAACTGCTAGTAAAACCAAACGCATGCTTTTCAACCGTTCGCTGCCTGCACCCGCACGCCCGACTAGCATCACCACCCTGGATGGTTCCGACCTAGAATATGTGGACATCTATAAGTACCTAGGTGTCTGGCTAGACTGTAAACTCTCCTTCCAGACTCATATCAAACATCTCCAATCTAAAATCAAATCTAGAGTCGGCTTTCTATTCCGCAACAAAGCCTCCTTCACTCATGCCGCCAAACTTACCCTAGTAAAACTGACTATCCTACCGATCCTCGACTTCGGCGATGTCATCTACAAAATAGGTTCCAACACTCTACTCAGCAAACTGGATGCAGTTTATCACAGTGCCATCCGTTTTGTTACTAAAGCACCTTATACCACCCACCACTGCGACCTGTATTCTCTAGTCGGCTGGCCCTCGCTACATATTCGTCGCCAGACCCACTGGCTCCAGGTCATCTACAAGTCCATGCTAGGTAAAGCTCCGCCTTATCTCAGTTCACTGGTCACAATGGCAACACCCATCCGTAGCACGCGCTCCAGCAAGTGTATCTCACTGATCATCCATAAAGCCAACACCTCATTTGGCCACCTTTCGTTCCAGTTCTCTGCTGCCTGTGGCTGGAACGAATTGCAAAAATCGCTGAAGTTGGAGACTTTTATCTCCCTCACCAACTTCAAACATCTGCTATCTGAGCAGCTAACCGATCGCTGCAGCTGTACATAGTCTATCGGTAAATAGCCCACCCAATTTTACCTACCTCATCCCCATACTGTTTATATTTATTTACTTTTCTGCTTTTTTGCACACCAATATCTCTACCTGTACATTAACACTCCAGTGTTAATCTGCAAAATTGTCATTATTCGCCTACCTCCTCATGCCTTTTGCACACAATGTATATAGACTCTCTTTTTTTCTACTGTGTTATTGACTTGTTAATTGTTTACTCCATGTGTAACTATGTGTTGTCTGTTCACACTGCTATGCTTTATCTTGGCCAGGTCGCAGTTGCAAATGAGAACTTGTTCTCAACTAGCCTACCTGGTTAAATAAAGGTGAAATAAAAAAAATACATAAAAATTAAAATTCGCTACAACTCCCGTACGGGCCCGGGAGAGATGAAGGTCGAAAGCCAAAACACAACCCAACCAAGCCACACTGCTTCTTAACACAACGCACCTCCAACCCGGAAGCCAGCCGCACCAATGTGTCGGAGGAAACACCGTGCACCTGGCTACCTTTGATAGCGCGCACCCGGATGACACTAGGCCAATTGTGCGTCGCCCCATGGACCTCCCGGTCGCGGCCGGCTGCGACAGAGCCTGGGTGCGAACCCAGAGTCTCTGGTGGCACAGCTAGCGCTGCGATGCAGTGCCCTAGACCACTGCGCCACCCGGAAGGCCCTAACAAAAAACAAAAAACAAAAAACAAACAAAAAAAAACAGACAAACAAAAAAATATTAACCGGCAACCCAACCTTGAAATGAGGGTCTGTTGAAGTTCCAAAGTTTAGCATTTCATTTGAGTTCTACCAGATTTAGGTCTGGTGTCTGAGCTCTGTTACATGCCCAGTAGGGCCTGAAACAAATCATATTCTGTAGGAGTTCTCTTAGGGTTGTTATGGCCAAAGGCTGCAGAATACAGGACAAACAAGCAAGCCTTCCTAAAGAACATAATTCGAAAAGCTACACAGGCTAAAAGAAACGATGAAGCTGGCTCTTACAGTGCAGCTGTGTCATCTCTCTCCATAAGGCCACCACCCAAGGACATCTGCATACCATTTTCCTCATTAAGGTTTTGTTCCACAGTAATACAGTAATGCAGCCTGCCTCTGTAGGATCCTTGTTTTAAAGGGTTGTAATAGTTGTGAAATTGTGAATACAAATAACGTCTCCCAACATTACTTGGAGACAATAACACAAACATGATACAGCAGCTGTACAATAACACAGCATATAACTATACATACTGGACTATAGGTTTGTAAAGTTTTCATGCAACGCTCGTAGTCGTCATCGTCCATTTTCAATTTTCTATTTGACTGGTCACAACGGGAACACCTCTTTAGGACTACCACTGTAAGATACACTCTCCCATCTTCTCCGATCAGATTACAGCAGGCTCCTGGGGAAAGTAGGTTGCACAAACGCTAATACAGCCAATACTTCGTTAATCCCATTGGTTAGGCCTAATCCCTTGTCATTGATTTTTATTGTTTCTCTTTGACTTTCAGGGGAACAGGTGGATTTAGGGGGAGTCCCCCCCACCCCTTTTCCCCCACGTGGGCCAGCCCCCTAACAATTTGAGTTCTAGCCAATGAGCTTCCGCCCCTCACCATTTGAGTGACAGCTAGCAAGATGCACACACAGTAGAGCGAGGGAGAGAGCAATGACATGGTGCGAATATCTGCATATACAGCATGTGACATGGTACGTCATTTTTAGGGACCACTTTGGCACATGAACACTACTTTCAGAACTACTGGCTAAAAACGATACAAAGTACTGACGGATTTCTTTAACCAAAAAGGTCAATCCAATAACCCTGTTGTCACCATTGGAGAAACATTAAAAGGTGCAGTATCTGATCTATGTACTGTATGGAGTTTACTTAGAGTACAACAAATTAAGGATACCTTCTTAATATTGAGTTGCACCCCTCCCTCACCCCCTGCTTTTGCCCTCAGAACAGCCTCAATTTGTTGGGGCATGGACTCAACAAGGTGTCGAACGTGTTCCACAGGGATCCTGGCCCATGTTGACTCCAATACCTCCTACAGTTGTGTCAAGTTAGCTGAATGTCCTTTGGGTGATGGACCATTCTTAATACACGCGGAAAACTGTTTAGCGTGAAAAACTCAGCAGCGTTGCAGTTCTTGACATAAACCGCTGCACCTGGCACCTACTACCATACCCCATTCAAAGGCACTTACATCTTTTGTCTTGCCCATTCACCCCCTGAATGGCACACATACACACTCCATGTCTCAATTGTCCCAATGCTTAAAAATCTTTCTTTAACCGGTCTCCTCCCCTTTATCTACACGGATTGATGGGGATTTAACAGCTGACATCAATAAGGGATCATAGCATTTTTTTTTACCTGATAACATACCCAACACATTATTTTGAATTAAATATTACAAATGAAATGTTCTCCAAACATGCACTAAAATGCTGTGCACATCATCTGTAACAACCACCACAGAACATTCCCCAAACGTTCTAATGTAACAACACAAAGTACCAGTAACGTTTTCCCGGCAAACCAAAATGTGTTCTGTAAAAGTTCCCAGAACATTTATTAGGTTGCAACAAATGTTCTCATAACACCAAAACTGTCCAGTCGTGTTGATGATTATAAAATGCTTGTTTAAAACTGTTGCCTGATGTTGCAAGAACCTTCCCAGAACACATTTTGTCTGTTCATTAAAAGGTTCCCATAATGCTTCATTAGGTTGTGGGAACAGTCTGGTGGGAAATTTGTGGGGATGTCACGAAATATATGTTCCCAAAACATAAAAACTGTCCAGCTGTGTGCAAGATTATACAATGTTTATTTTAGGGTGGAAAGAACATTTACCTGATGTTACTAGAATGTTCACATAACACATTGTCTATTCTTTAAAGGTTCCCAGAATGTTTCATTAGGTATAGGAACAGTCTGTTGGGAACATTGTGGGGACATCACAAAAGATATGCTCCCAAAACACAGAAACTGTCCAGTTGTGTGGGTGATTCTACAATATATATTTTATGGCGCAAAAAAACATTCACCTGATGTTAAAATAACGTTCCCAGAACACATTTTTTATGTTCTTTAAAAGTTCATAGCACATTTCTTTAGGTTGTAAAAATTGTCATTTTCTTTAGAGAATACAATATTTTGTACAAGATACAGGTATATGTTCTCAAAACATAAAACGTTCAGGTTGTGCTGATTATTACAATGTAAGTTTTATGTTCTCAAACATTTCCTCAACGATTCCTTTAGAGATAGATGCCCAAAACATGAAAACTGTCCAGTTGTGCAGACATTCAGATAATATTTGTATCAGGGTGCACAAACATTCCTTTGATGTTGCACGAATGTTGACAGAACAGTTTTTTCAAAGGTTCCCAGAATTTGTATTAGGTTGTAGGAAGAGTGTAGGTACATTACAAGAGATAGGTATGCTCAGATGTGATGACATTACTACAATGATTGAGTTAGGTTGCACAGGATATTCCCTTAATGTTGTAAGAATGTTGACAGAACACCTTTGAATACTTATTGACACAAAACATTTCAGCTTTTTGTTTTTATTTTATTTGTAAACAGTGGCAAAGAAATCTCAATTGAATCCATTTTAAATTCAGGCTGTAACACAACAAATGTGTGGAAAAAGTCAAGGGGTTTGAAAGCTTTCTGAAGGCACTGTATTTATTATGTATCATAGTTTTTCAGAATGATTATTGCATGCATTTGAATGTGTTTCGATCTATATGGACAAAAAGATACAATTGTTTTATTATTTAGTTTGACGTTTCTGAGCCAGTATTTAAAAAGCATATGAATACACCAGAATATAAGTTATTTGAAGGAAGCTCTATCCAACTAAAATCCCATTTTCATAAGACTTTCATCACACGTAATGAAGAAAGAAAATCATAAAATACACAGCATATGAAGAGGGGGGGATCATTTTAACCCTTGTGTGGTGTTCATGTTTTTGTTATTGACCCAATGTTCGCAGGTCTGATGGACCCACAACATTATTAGGTTTTTAAAACAATACAGCCATAACAATTTACGTAAGAATACTTAATAATTAGATGTTGACTTACATCAATTACAAGCAATATAGACAGCAAACATGGTTAATATTTGCCATTTACCTCTGGCAACTCCGGGATGCTTGGCTTCTAGGCAAAATTGCAAAGAAAAAGCCATATCTCAGACTGGCCAATAAAAAGTAAAGATTAAGATGGGCAAAAGAAAACAGACACTGGACAGAGGAACTCTGACTAGAAGGCCAGCATCCCGGAGTCGCCTCTTCACTGTTGACGTTGAGACTGGTGTTTTGCTGGTACCATTTAATGAAGCTGCCAGTTGAGGACTTGTGAGGAGTCTGTTTCTCAAACTAGACACTCTAATGTACTTGTCTTCTGGCTCAGTTGTGCAAGAGGACTCCTCTTTCTATTCTGGTTGGCGCCAGTTTGCGCTGTTCTGTGAATGGAGTAGTACACAGCGTTGTACGAGATCTTCAGTTTCTTGAAAGTTTCTCGCATGGAATAGCCTTCATTTCTTAGAACAAGGTATTTGTTTCTGGCCATTTTGAACCTGTAATCGAACCCACAAATGCTGATGCTCCACATACTCAGCTAGTCTAAAGAAGTTTTATTGCTTCTTTAATCAGAACAACAGTTTTCAGCTGTGCTAACAAACTTGCAAAAGGGATTTCTAATGATCAATAAGCCTTTTAAAATGATAAACTTGGATTAGCAAACACAACGTACCATTGTAACACAGGAGTTATGGTTGCTGATAACGGCCTCTGTACGCCTATGTAGATATTCCATTCAAAATCAGCTCTTTCCAGTTACAAAAGTAGTTTACAACATAGAAAAGGTCCACACTGTATTTCTGATCAATTTTATGTTATTTGAATGGACAGAAAATAGCTTTTACACTATAGTGTATAGTTACAGCAGTAGGAGATTCAGACGCACACATGCAACAACATCACTCACACTGACTTCTGATATTGGAGTTTCTGGTTCTGTAGGTCGGGCGGATGGGGCACCAGCATCCTCCTCCTGAATCCTCCTCACGCTGGATGCAGAAGTTGGGGTCCTTGGGATATGTGGCCTCCTCTGGATTTGAAGTCTTACCAATGACTTGCCCCGCTGAAGAGGGTAACAGAGTGGGGCAACAGACAGATATAGGGGAGGTAATGACAGAGGTGATTGAGTCCAGGTGAGTCCAATAATCGCTGATGCGCGTGACGGGGGAAGGCAAGTGTGCGTAATGATGGTGGCAGGAGTGCGTAATGCTGGGGATCTGGGCACCCTCGAGCACCAGAGGGGAAGAGCGGGAGCAGGTTGTGACAGGTATTAGATAAAACTGAAATATACAATTTTCTAAATGTTTTCTAAATGTTCTGAGGACCTCCAAGACAAGGTCAAATGTATATTTGTCTAGTTAAATAAAGGTAAAATAAAAAAATAAAAAAATAAAATATATGTACATACAGTGGGGCAAAAAAGTATTTAGTCAGCCACCAATTGTGCAAGTTCTCCCACTTAAAAAGATGAGAGAGGCCTGTAATTTTCATCATAGGAACACTTCAACTATGACAGACAAAATGAGAAAAAAAATCCAGAAATCACATTGTAGGATATTTAATGAATTTATTTGCAAATTATGGTGGAAAAAATAAGTATAAGTATAAGTATAAGTATAAGTATAAGTATTTGGTCAATAACAAAAGTTTATCTCAATACTTTATTATATACCCTTTGTTGGCAATGACAGAGGTCAAAAGTTTTCTGTAAGTCTTCACAAGGTTTTCACACACTGTTGCTGGTATTTTGGCCCATTCCTCCATGCAGATCTCCTCTAGAGCAGTGATGTTTTGGGGCTGTTGCTGGGCAACACGGACTTTCAACTCCCTCCAAAGATTTTCTATGGGGTTGAGATCTGGAGACTGACTAGGCCACTCCAGGACCTTGAAATGCTTCTTACAAAGCCACTCCTTTGTTGCCCGGGCGGTGTGTTTGGGATCATTGTCATGCTGAAAGACCCAGCCATGTTTCATCTTCAATGCCCTTGCTGATGGAAGGAGGTTTTCACTCAAAATCTCACGATACATGGCCCCATTCATTCTTTCCTTTACACGGATCAGTCGTCCTGGTCCCTTTGCAGAAAAACAGCCCCAAAGCATGATATTTCCACCCCCATGCTTCACAGTAGGTATGGTGTTCTTTGGATGCAACTCAGCATTCTTTGTCCTCCAAACACGACGAGTTGAGTTTTTACCAAAAAGTTATATTTTGGTTTCATCTGACCATATGACATTCTCCCAATCTTCTTCTGGATCATCCAAATGCTCTCTAGCAAACTTCAGACGGGCCTGGACATGTACTGGCTTAAGCAGGGGGACACGTCTGGCACTGCAGAATTTGAGTCCCTGGCGGCGTAGTGTGTTACTGATGGTAGGCTTTGTTACTTTGGTCCCAGCTCTCTCAGGTCATTCACTAGGTACCCCCGTGTGGTTCTGGGATTTTTGCTCACCGTTCTTGTGATCATTTTGACCCCACAGGGTGAGATCTTGCGTGGAGCACCAGATCGAGGGAGATTATCAGTGGTCTTGTATGTCTTCCATTTCCTAATAATTGCTCTCACAGTTGATTTCTTCAAACCAAGCTGCTTACCTATTGCAGATTCAGTCTTCCCAGCCTGGTGCAGGTCTACAATTTTGTTTCTGGCTGTCCTTTGACAGCTCTTTGGTCTTAGCCATAGTGGAGTTTGGAGTGTGACTGTTTGAGGTTGTGGACAGGTGTCTTTTATCCTGATAACAAGTTCAAACAGGTGCCATTAATACAGGTAACAAGTGGAGGACAGAGGAGCCTCTTAAAGAAGAAGTTACAGGTCTGTGAGAGCCAGAAATCTTGCTTGTTTGTAGGTGACCAAATACTTATGTTCCACCATAATTTGCAAATAAATTAATAAAAAATCCTACAATGTGATTTTCTGGATTTATTTTCTTCTCGTTTTGTCTGTCATAGTTGAAGTGCACCTATGATGAAAATTACAGGCCTCTCTCATATTTTTAAGTGGGAGAACTTGCACAATTGGTGACTGACTAAATACTTTTTTGCCCCACTGTATATTGCTTGAACATCAATAGAATATTATGTTAAACCTAACAAATATGCTATGAACGTCATAAAACCGTAATTATTTTGAAATTGTGTTCTGTGCAACCTATGTGTATATCCCAAAAGTATTCTTGCAACATCCCAGACAACTCCCATAACTTAATTAAATGTTCTGGGAACCTTTAAAGATCTTAGACCAGGTGTTCTGTCAACATTCTTACAACATTAAGGGAATGTCCTGTGAAACATTGCATGAAAGTCATCACAACTGAGCATATTTTTTTGTCTCTTGTATTGTACCCACACGGTTCCCAAAACCTAATAAAAATGTCCTGGGGATCTTTAAATAACTCAGAAAGGCTGCTCTGTTAGCATTATCTGAATGTCAGTACAACTAGACATAATTAGTGTTTTGGAAACATGTCTCTTGTCATATCCCCACAATGTTCACACAACCTAAATAAACATTCTGGGAACCTTTAAAGAATAGACAAAATGTGTTCTGGGAATGTTCTTGTAACATCAGGTGAATGTTTATTGCACCCTAAAATAAACATTCTAGAATCATCTGCACGACTGGATAGTTTTTGTGTTTCTCACTGTTCCAATAACCTAATGAAACATTCTGGGAACCTGTAGAGAACAAACAAAATAT